>NC_057732.1:22669105-22770301 GCF_004010195.1 Chiloscyllium plagiosum | reverse complement strand
CCCCACCTTACCCCAGTTCCAACCTGCCAGCTCAGCACTGCCTTCATGACCTGTCCCACCTATCAATCATCCTTCCCACCTATCCGCTCCTATCACCTTCACCCCCCCTTCCATCCACCTATTGCACTCTCAGCTACCTTCTCCCCAGCCCCACGCCCCTCCCATTTATCTCTCTGAGGCTCCCAGCATCATTCCTGATGAAGGGCCTTTGCCCGAAACATCATTTTCCTGCTCCTTGGATGCTGCCTGACCAGCTGTGCTTTTCCAGCACCACTCTAATCTTGACTCTAATCTTCAGCATCTGCAGTACCTACCTCCGTCTAGAGTATCCAATAGGTCTTATCAATACCTGCATCACTGAAGTTTACCTTTATGTTCAATTCTTTTCATAATAAAGAATAACATCTCACTGGCTTTTGTGATTATGTGCTGTATCTGCCCACTAATTTTTGTGAATCATGCACTAAAACACCTAAATCTCTCGTCACCTCAGAATTCTGCATTGTTCTCCATTTAAATAAAAGTCTACTTTTATATTCTTCCTGACTTCACACTTTCCCACTTTATGCTCTATCTGCTAGATTTCTGCCCACTCACTCAACCTATCTATATTTGTCAACTTATCCATGATGTACTTCACTACTCAACTTGATATTGTTATGAATTTAGCCACCATACATCTGCTCCCCTCATCCAAGTCATTTTCAGCTTAGTCAAAAAGAAAGAACCTAGTTATAAATCACATAACATCAGATTATCATCTAACAGAATTATTTCAAAGTTCAACCTTTCACAGCACTGCTCCTTCATCATGTAGCTAGTGAGGCAGGATCATTGGACATAGAATTTATAGTAAAAGATCAAAGTGTCATTCAATTAATGTGATGTATTGAACAAACCTAGTTTGCTGTTAAGTCTTTAATCACTTAGAATGGGTTACAGGTTTCAATTCATTAACATATAAATCCCAGAACCTCTTAAAAGTCAAATTCTCAAGATAACGCGATGATTATGGATGAATGGACATTGTGCAACAATTGCCAGACAGGGATGTTCCCTCCCATTTGGGGAACACTTCAGAGGTCCAGGACATTTGGCCTCGGATCTTCCAGTGACTGTCCTACAAGGCGACTTTGGGATATGCAACAATGCCTCAACAGGGATCTTGCATTCATGTCACACTGCAGGTGACTCCACCACACTATACGCGTGCACACATACAAGCACACTCTTACACACGATCACACTCACACAGACCCTCTTTCTCAGATATACACCCACACACACTCATGTGCACACACTCTACTAAGCATGCACACATTCTCCCGCACACTCGCATACACACACGCAGTCTCTCTCTTTCACATGGACGCACATACACATATGTCTATGCTATTTGAGATACATTCTATTTTGTTCAAAAAGCACACAATCTGCTGGCAGTCAGTCCATGTGATATTTTATAAATTCCCACTTTGGAAACAGAACCAGTCTGTCTGGCTCAAGGTTGCAGTACAGACAGACTCTAACCTTACACTTTTAATGCTTTGTCTGAGCTGAGATGTCACTTTTTTTATAAGGCCTTCGGTTATCTTGGGAATGTAGCCCCACTAGAAAGCTAATGAAGGAGCAATGCTCTGAAAGCTTGAATTTCCAAATAAGCCTGTTGAGCTATAATCTGATGTTGTGGGATTTTTAATTTAGTCCATCCCAGTCCAACACCAGCATCTCCACATCAAACAAAAAGGTTACCTATAGCCTAAGCTACTAAAAAACAGACAAAGTCCTTGAAGAAAGTAGATTAGATGCCCTACAGAGTGGAAACAGGCTCTCTGAAGAGCAACCCATCAGACCCATTCCGCTACATTCACCCTGACTAATGCACCTAACACTACGGACAATTTAGCATGGCCAATTCATCTAACCTGCACATCTTTGGACTGTGGGAGGAAACTGGAGCACTTGGAGGAAACCCATGCAGACACGGGGAGAATGTGCAAACTCCACACAGACAGTTGCTCGAGGCAGGAATTGAACCCGGATCCTTGGCACTGTGAGGCAGCAGTGCTAACCACTGAGCCACCTAGAGAAAGTAGGAAGGAGCTCAAACAGGGAGTCAGAGCTAAAAGGGGTTATGAAATATCCTTGGCCAGCAGGGTTAAGAAGAATCCCAAGGCATTTCATACATCTGCTAGGAGCAAGAAGGTAGCAAGGGAATGAGTCAGCCCACTCAAGGACAATGGAGGTAAGTTATATATGGAGTCAGAGGAAATGGATGAGATCCTAAATTAGAAATCACCAAAGAGAGAGATGTGAGGGATTTGAGTTTAGGGAAATGTGTGTGAATACTCTTGGGAAGGTCACATAATTAAGGCGGAAGTGTTGGGTGTCTTGAAATACATTAGGGTTGAAAGTCCCAGGGCTGGATGGGATCTATTCAAGCATAGTATAGGAGGCAAGGAAGGTCTTAACAGATATTTTTGTATCCTCTTTGGCCTCAAGTGAGGTTCCAGAGGATTGGAGAATGACCAATATTGTTCCTCACAGGCCAGTGAGTTTGATGTCAATGGTGGGGAAGCTGTTGGAGAAGATATTGAGATACAGGATTTATTCACATTTGGTAATGAACATACTTGTGATAGGTAGCATGGGTTTGTGCGGGGAAGGTCATGTCTCACCAATTTGATTGAGTTTGTTGAAGTGATGACATGAGTGATTGATGAGGGAAGATTAGTGGATGTTGTGTACACAGACTTTTGATAAGATACCTCATGGCAGGCTGATACAGAAGGTGGAGTCTCATGGGATCCTGGGTGAGCTGGCTAAATGGATACAAAACTTGTTTGGTCATAGGAGACAGCGAGTTGTGGTAGAAGGCTGCTTTTTGGAATGAAGATCAGTAACTAGCAGCATTCCCCAGGATCAGTGTTGGGGACTTTGTGGTTTATAATATATATAGAAGATTTGGATAAAAAAAAGTAGGATGCCTGATTGGTAAGTTTGTGGATGATGCCAAAATTGGTGGAGTTGCAGATAGTGAGGAGGACTGTCAAAAGATACAGTAAGACATAGATAAATTGCAGATTTGGGCAGAGATATGGCATATGTAGTTTAATCCAGACAAATGCGAGATGATGCATTTGGAAGATCAAATGCAGGTGCAAATTGTACAATTAATGGCAGAACCATTAGGAGCATTGACATACTGAGGGATCTGGGTGTACAAGTCCACAGATTCATGAAAGTGGCAACACAGGTGGATAAGCTGGTCAAGAAGGCATACAGCATGCTTGCCATCATCGGGCAAGGCATAGAATATAAAAGTTGGCAAGGTATGTTACAGCTGTACAAAACTTTAGTTAGGTCACATTTGGAATATTGTGTGTAGTTCTAGTCGCCACACTATCAGAAGGATGTGGATGCTTTGGAGACGGTGCAGAGAAGGTTTACCAGGATGTTGCCTGGTTTGGAGGCTTTCAGTTATGAGGAGAGGTAAAAGTCTACAAAATTATGAGAGCAAAGATAGGGCGGGTAGTCAGAGGCTTTGTCCAGGTTGAAAGGGCATAGGTTTTAGGTGAGAGAGAGAATGTTTAGGTGAGAAGGGCAGGAAAGTTTTTCACAGAATGGTGAAATGCACTGCCCATGGAGGTGGAGGGAGCAGGCATGTTGGCAATGTTTAAAGCGTATCTTGATAGACACATCAGAGGGTGCCAAACAGAGGGAAAGACGTGTAATAAGTAGTGGGTTGAAATAAGGATTAGGAATTAGTGGACCAAAAGACCTGATCCTGACCTGTATTGTATTGTATCTCAACCCAAACGAATTGTGCAACCTTATTTACTGAACAAACCTATCTCTATTTATTGGACCAATACCATCCTTGATTAACAGTGCTACCCCTTCAACTTTACCTTGCTTTCTATTTTTCCTGAATTTCATACACCTCTCAATATTCAGGACCAACCCTATTCATTCTGAAACCAGATCCCCATAATGGCTATAAGACTATTTATTTACTTCCATGTGTGTTACCATGTTGTGAGTACTGCACTCATTGCAATACAGCACAGACATAGCTGTAGTTTTATCTTTTTTTATCTTTGTAACATTTAATTTTTGTTGTTGATATACTCTGTACTCTTAGGTTTTTCTCTCCCTGCTGCATACTTCCATTCTTTGACCCACATTTTCCATATTACCATTTTAACATGGTCATTCTAAAAGATGAGACACTTAAACAATCCAGGTCTTTTTCAATATATAATTTCAGTTGCATCACACTGTAACTTTTGCTATAAATCCAGTATCTTACAATCTTACACTCCACAGCCACCTGATGAAGGAGCAGCACTCCAAAAGTTAGTGCTTCCAAATAAACCTATTGGACTAGAACCTGGTGTTTTAACTTTGTACACCCCAGTCTAACACCAGCACTTCCAAATCATGACCATTTTCCTCACTCACCTTGTCTCTACTCTTCAATCTACCACATCTTTCCACATTTGTTCCCTCATCCTCACTTTTAGTTCAAAACTGTCTCTACTTCCCTAATTGTGCAGTTCACGAAAACCATAGTCCCAGCACAGTTCAGATGGAAACCACCACAATGACACAATCCACTCTTTTTCCCAGTAATGGTGCCACTGCCCCACAAACCCGAGAACGCATGTCTCCTATATGAGTCTTCGAATCCAAAGATTATAACCTTTGAGATTCTGCTTTTCAAGTTAGTGACTAGTTCCTCATACTCTCTATGCAGAACTTCACTCCAAGTTTGCCTAAGTCACTGATTCCTACATGGACCAAACCAAGTGAAACCTGAATAATTTGACTTTAAATGAAAGCGCTGGAGTGTCACTACTCAGGAAGATTCAGAACAGTTTGCCTTCTCTAGTGCAATAATAAATCCCACACCAAAAATCAAAAAGATACAAAATATGCAAATCCTCAAAGGCTTTTGTACAACTTTAGTCTCGAAACTGTAGAAGTATTTCTCATATCTGTTATAAATTGACCACATCATGAAACTGACCATTGTGATTGTGATGTTGTTATTTGTGAATGGTTCATCTGATTTCTGAAATGTTTCTGCTTTTTCTGACAGGTTCTCCAATGTGCAGCATATGTGCTATACACACAGCTGAACTGATAAATTCATTCTTAAATTACCCAAAGAACAACACTTGCTCCATCATTAACAAATGATTTTCTTTTTCATTTTGATGTTCCCACTTCCTCCTGAATAAATCACAAAAGTATTGGTCATACTCAATTGGTAACATTCTTGCATCAGAATCTGAATGTTGTGGATTCAAGTCCAACTCTGGTGACATGAACACACAAATCAAAGTCTAACACCTCCATGGAGTTCTAAAAGAGTGCTGCACTGTAAGAAGACTTTCTGACAAGATATTAAATCAAGGCCTCCATTTGCTCTGCTATTGAAAAGAAAGATCTCATTAAACTATTTCAAATTAAAGCAGGGAAGTTATTCCCAGTGTCCTGGCCAATAATCATCTGTCATCTGGTTATAATGGCATTGCTGTCTGCTCGAGCTTTCTGTCTGCAAATTGCCTGCTGATGTTTCTTTCATTATAGAGGTGACTACATGTCATTGATACCTCATTGACTGGAAAGTGCTTTAGGATATCTTGTGGTCATGTCAAGTACAACACAAATGAAATCTTGTTTTTTTTAAACATGCCATGAATCAAAAAGGTGCACGCTCAATATATCTTTAGATTTTATCCACCCTTACCTTTTCTTTGTAGGCAAAGGCTTTATCTGCAATGCAGTGGATTGGGTAACTACTGGGTAACCCTCTCATATCTTGCCCAAATGGACATCATTCAAACGTGAGCCTTGACCGTGCCTGATTACAAACTGTCTGATTTTGGAAGACATCATGGAGATCCTTGCAATGCCTAATAATGTCCTTCTTACTTCTGCAAGGTTGTGGAGTCTATCAGGTCAGATCCTCTTTGGCAGTGTAATATACTCAGGTCAGGTGTGAGTGACAGTGTACTTGGATTGGGACTTGGGGCAGATCCCTGTCCTCATGCTGCTCATTCCCTGAAGCCTTACCAGCATGTATTGCCCTTCCCTGATTCCCATGTCCCCCATGCTTACTCACCCAGTATCCTTTAAATACAGAAACAACATGCCACTGTGCAACAAGTCTTGAAATGCCGAAGAGACACACTGCTACATACTCATACAACCACACAGACCCTCCCTCATACAAACACCCTCTCACACATACCCCATTACATTCACACACACACTTAACCAAGCTTATATATACACACATACTCTATCATGTGCCCTTACATTCACACACAAACACACACTCAATCTATCGGCCCTACATTTGCACACATATAAGCTTATGGGATGGATTTGTTTTTGCAGATTTAATTTTGCTGCATGAATCCATGTAAAACTCTGTAGAACTATAGAGGGTTTGTCAGTCTGGCATAGGATTGGGACACAGACAGACTTCATATCACAGACCTCACATTGCTCCCTTGAGAATGCAATTTGAAAGAAGTTCTGGGATTTGCATATCAAAGAACAGAAACCAGCATATCCCATTATAAAAGATGAAAGTTTTAATCAAAGATTGTTTACTGTAACATATCTCCATGACGCTGGACTTTGTTTGTAAATTCTGTGAGCATGGTCTTAAACTCCATAATCACCTGATGAAGGAGCAGCACTCCGAAAGCTAGTGCTTCCAAATAAACCTGCTGGACTATAACCTGGAGTTGTGTGACGTTTAACTTTAAAGGAAAAAAATCCATTCAGAAACTGCCTTTGGCAAAACTGTCTACTCTTAACGTGACATTACCTCTATCCAACCTGACAATGTCACACAACAACTTTAGTCTTCCACACACTGAGTTCTACATAAGCTTTTGTAGGGAGCAAATGTATTCAGTGCAGTTCCTAAGGGTTCTCAGTAATTATCCCTGACCAGTAACGTAAATTGTACTTAGTACTATTGTCCAATAAACCATCTTGTTGAAAAAGACAAGTGCTTCTTCTGCTTATATTCACAAGTGGCAATCCTTTACCTCTGATAATTAGACAGGCCCTTCACACAGTATAGACAAAGGAGAAATGATGAAAGCAAATACACTGAGCAATGTATACCTGCCACATGCTGCCAGAGGTGGCAGATACCACAAGCTTCCATAATTGGAAAGCAGATCAAAAACCACATTTACAACCTTATTCAAGTGTTATTCAGCACTGCCATTCATATTTTCAATAACATAAGTGTTACTCCACTTCACACCTTTAATCTTGCCCATACAAACATGCAGAAACTGATCAAAGGACAAAAATAATTTGCTCTAACTTTGTAAATGTCAATAAATCAAAGCCTGAACGTCATTTCTGCTAAGCTAACCCTAAGTGGTTTTCCTCTTCACCCATTGCTCACCGACATCCCTGGCTCCCTAATAAGCAACAACTCAAATTTGAAAAAAATCACTCTTGTTCTCTCCAAAGTATCCCTTTGCCTTTCTTTGTAATTTCATACACAGAGGCATCTATGCTTCAGTGATTCTTACTCGTTAGCATCCTCAGTTTAGTCACTCCACCTATGGTATCTATAGCTGCTGGGCCCCATAAACTTGAATTCCTTCCTAAAATATCATCGTTTTGCTTTCTGTTTGAAATACTCTGCTTCATCCTTGTCTCTTTCATCAATCATCTGCCTTATATCTCCTCATACAGCTCAATTTCCTGTTTTGCTTTAGAGTGCCCATGTAAAGCAACTTGGAAGATTTTGTTCAGAGGATGAAATAATTACAAATTGTTGTTGTCATTCGCAGGGTAGATGGGGGGGGGGGGGCGGGGGGGGGGGCAGCCAATGTGGATCTAGAATTTCGCAAAGTATTTCTCACAAATGATTTACATGAAATTCCAGTTCCACAGATTGAGCAAAATATATATTAGCATTGATTGAGGGGTAGTTAGTGGATAGAATTATATAGGCCATTTATGGCTTGGAAGGTTATAACACGAAGTTAGCTCTTGGCTGCTTGCAATCTATTTAAATCGGTTTAAGATCCCAGCCAGACTGTCAATTTTGTTTCATACTGGCTGAGGACCAGTAACTTTTATTTTCCCAAGTTGACAAAGTATGAAGTCTAAGGGATTTACTGAGAAAATAAAGCCACAAGATTCCATGGTTTTGAACAAACAAAACTCGACCGTACATTAAGAGTGATAACATCTATAATATATGTTCAACCTATTTCTAACAGCCAAAATAAACATGTAGTAAACATGGGTAATAGACTCTGATCAAAAACCCCATGATCCACATGAAATAGCAAATGTATTCAAGGGAGATGCCATGAATTTGTTCGCAACTTCCTGTTAAAAACATTGTGGGTCATCAAATTGCATTAAACCTCACTAGGGAGTACAATTCTGCGCTTTTGCTGAACTGATCATGAGAATTCCTCTCAATATTCACTGCATCATGGACTACCTCAACATCTACTCCAGTCTGGGCAGTCACCCTCCTTCTCGTGCTATCTTTTAGGTATGATTTCTTCTGATAGCTGGCTTCACCAAGTTGGTAATGCCTGATATTCCTCCAAGCTATAAGGTTGTTCAGTTGCAACCAGAAAATACCGATTGTGGGTTTTTCAACTCATTGTCTCAGCTGTACTGAACTTTTAGTGGCCTGCAGATTCTTCATAGCCTCCAACAGCTCCCAGTGCCCACTACACAAAACCATGTAGTTCAACTACTTTTTCCAATACAATTCACACCAGCAGTGTCTAATATGGAATCTGCTTATGTTCCTATCTGTCTCTTTTTCAGTGGCCTCTGGAATATCCCAAGTGACGTACTGAAAACCTTGCAATAAGCTCATCTCTTCTTGTTGGGCAGAATTGAATGTTTCCATCAAACAATTCTGAGAATTGTCTGTCCCATAAATGCGACCAATCACATGCTGCTGGCTTGCTCAGTATGAAAGTGGATACCAATGGAGGATTTCATCATAAGTGACATATACGAATGTAATGGACGCAGGCTTTAAAGGAAAGTATGTAACGAAGAAGCTGCAAAAAGATATTTAGACAAGTAACCCAATGAGCATGAATGTGACACATGGAAAATTATGCAGCTTGCTCTCTTTCCAAATGCTGTGATCTCCAGCATTTGTTGTTTTCACTATTCAAAGCTTCTGATACTGAGGCAGTTAATCTCTTCTAAAGAAATAGAGAAACTTCCATCCAAGCCCCACATCAAAGGCAGCTAATCTTGTAACACTCTTCCTGAAATGTCACTCAAGTGTCCAAGATAACTGTAACTTGAAAATCAGCCAAGCCATTCATGATAATATAATAAGAGCACATAGGCAATATTAACAAAGAACTCGAACTGAAATTGCATGGACAGAAGCTATTTTTTCTAACTTCTATCAAATGGCCTGTCATAGAAATGCAGCAAAGCTTTTGTTTTAAAACTCTCACTGACTATAGCCTTTTCTCACATTTAAAACATGTGGGATTTAAAAACCGTCATCTTGTGGTACTTAAACAGATCTTGCCCACCCCTCAAAAACAAGTCACAGAATCATAGAGATTTACAGCATGGAAACAGGCCCTTCGACCCAACCTGCCCATGCCACACAGTTCTCACAATTAAACTAGTCCCATTTGCCTGCATTTGGTCCATATCCCTCCTTATTTATACCAACCATGTACCTGTCTAAATGTCTCTTAAATGATGAAATTGTACTCGCTACCGCCACTACCTCTGGCAGCGTATTCCAGATACTCACCACTGCTTGTGCCTCACAGCGCCAGGGACCCAGGTTCAATTCCTGCCTCATGCGACTGTGTGGAGTTTGCACATTCTCCCCATGTCTATATGGGTTTCCTGTGGGTGCTCCAGTTTCCTTCCATGATCCAAAGATGTGCAGGTCAGGTGAATTGGCCATGATAAATTGCCCATAGTGTAAGGTGCATTAGTCAGGGGTAAATGTAGGGGATGGATCTGAATGGGTTACTCTTCGGAGGATTAGTGTGGACTTGTTGGGCCAAAGGGCCTGTTTCCATAGTGCAGGGAATCGAATAATCTAATCTAATCTCACCACCCTGTGTGTGGAATACTTACCGCTCTGGACCCTTTTATGTCTCGCCCCCTCACCTTAAAGCTATGCCCTCGAGACTCCCCTATCATCAGCAAGAAGCTGTTGGTTGTCTATCATATCAATGCCTCTCATGATTTTATAGACCTTTATAAGGTCATCCCTCAGTCTCCTACACTTGAGGGAAAAGAGTCCCAGCTTATCCAACCTCAATTTAATTAACATATGCAACTGTTCCATAAATTTAAGATTCCAACACTGCAAAAGGCAGCCCTTGGACCAGACAAAAGAAAATTGATGAGGGCAGAGTGATAGACATTGTTTACTTGGCCTTTAGTAAAGCTTTTGACAAGGTTCTTCATGGTAGCCTAATTAGTAAAGTCAGATCACATGGGATTCAAGGTGAGCTTGCCAATTGGATACCAAATTGGCTTAATGGAAGGAGACAGAGACCATTGTATTGCACAGTGAAGGCCTGTTACCATCAGTATTCCACAGGGAACAGTACTGGGTCCACTTTTCTTTGTCATTTATATAATTGATTTCAAAGAGAATATCAAAGGTATAGTTAGCAAGTTGGAAGATGGCACCAAAATTAGTGGTATAGTGGACAGTGAAGAAGGTTATCCAACATTACAAAGAGATCTTGATCAATTGGGTTAATGGGCTGAGGAGTGGCAGATGGAGTTTAATTTGGACAAACATGAGGTATTGAATTTTGGTAAAACAAACAAGGGCAGGACTTATACAATTAAAAGAAGGGCCTTGGATAATATTGTAGAACAGATGGGGTTCAGGTACATAATTCCTTGAAGTTCGCATCACATGTAGACAGAGTGATTAAGATTAGCACACTTGACTTCATTTCTTAGATGTTTGAATATGGGAGTTGAAACGTTATGTTAAGGTTGTACAGGATGTTAGTGAGACCTCTTCTGGACTATTGTGTCCATTTCTGGTCTGTCTATTATAGAAAGGATATTATTAAGCTGGAAAGGACTCAGAAAAGATTTACCAGGATATTACCGTAAATGGAGAGCTTGAGTTATAAGAATAGGCTGGGACCTTTTTTTCACTGGATTGTAGGAGGTTAAGTGGTGACATTATAGAGTTTTATAAAATCATGAGAGGTATAGATGATGTGAATGGCAGGTGTCTTTTCCCTAGGGTGGGGGATTTCAAGACTAGAAAACATTTTTGAGGTGAGAGGAGAAAGGTTTAAAAAGGAAATGAGGCACAGCTTTTTTAAAATATAAGTCATTCTTGGGTGGAATGAACTACCAGAGGAAGTGGTGGGTGTCGGTACAATTACAAAATTTAAAAGATATTTGGATAGATACATGAATAAGAAAGGTTTGGAGGTATATAGGCCAAGTGCAGGCAGACCCTATGACTCTAGGAAAATAAAATGGGGTCTGTTTGAACTCAGCAACAAACTCAAATGGCCCTGCTGAGTTCAGCTTTTTCTCCCTTATGTCATTCTCTGCCGCCTTTTCCCTTAAAATCAAAAATTGGGTTTGTTGATCAGAAATTAGGGCAGGACTTCAGCATCAGATCCCAACAGCTATTTTAAGATTTCGCTGACTTTTTCTGACTCCTTAACATCTGGCCCACATTTGGGAGAAAGGAAAAGTGACACATTAGCAATCAGTATGCCTCTTGCTATCAAAGAATGGATTGATAAACCCCTAGTAAATTAATCCCTTCCCATTCATTATTCTTAAATTTGATTACAGGCAATGATAAATAATACTGACCACTGACCACGAGCAATTGTTAAATGCTTGAACTAGAAATAGTTTAGTTCTGACTGTGATCTTTCATCTTTCTCCATAACTTCAAGGTAACAGTAGTCAGCAACAGAAATAAATTCAAAAATCCACAAAGCTTTATTCTAACAGCAACAAAGAACTCAAGAGAAATAAATGGATCAGTTTATGTATATAGTTTTGCATGGAAGTCAAGCAAATATGTTCACTAAATCCATATCTTCCTATTAATTACTTTAGAAGTGGCTGGGCAACATGGAAAAAATGGCTATTTTAGACAGCTTAATATTGGCTAAAACGTTTAAAAATATGTAAGAACCAGAGAAGTCACTGGTAGTTTTTATGTTCAATTCTAGCCAGTCAAGCATGATAATTAATTGACTGCAATCTGGTTTAGCAACCAATTGCCTGATTAATCAAGGAAGTGTCCATTCAATAAAGGTTTTACCATTAAAACTAATGACCTTATATAATTTCGGAACAAGCCAGCTTATGCATTTCATTTTCATAATAAAATAATCTTAATATTACTCTGGTTAATATTTTTAATTGATTGGAAAGCTCATAGGTTTCTGTCACCGGTTTCTGTCATAGGTTGCTACTGAATAAAGAACAAACATACTCTGCATTACCTTAATTTATGTGGTGGACAGCAAGATCTTACCATTAGAGACATAGCTTTATTGTGAATAAGCTGATTCAAACATCATTATTATATAGAATGCTGACAGATGCAATTCCCAGCCTTGCAGTTGATGCTCAAGTTCTACGTTCGTTTCCAAATCAATTGAAATAATGCGAGCCGCAGCACTCCTGTCTTTGTAAAATCAAGAATAAACTTGACTTCAGATCATGGAAGCATGGTTGATGAAGCAAAGAACATAACTCAATACTTCATCAGAACTGATCAAGAAATATGAATTTTAGGTAAATCACTGTACAACATTTAATCATAGAATCCCTGCAGTGTGGAAACAGCCAGTAGGCCCAACATGTCCACACTGACCCCCCCACTACCCCCCTCCCGGAAGAGTAACCCACCCAAACCCATTCCCCAACCCGATTACTCTACATTTCCCTGACTAACGCACCTAACCTACACATTCCTGAACACTGTGGGCAATTCAGCATGGCCAATTCACCTAACCTGCACATCTTTGGGCTGTGGGAGGTTACTGCACACCCACACATCTATGCAATGTGCAAACTCCACACAAATTTTAAAGACATCTGGATGGGGACCTGATTAGGAAGGGTTTAGCGAGATATGGGCCAAATGCTTACTCTTGCCCACACACACTCACTCACTCAGAGACAGAAAATACAAAGGGCATACATTCACTTCTCACTGTCTCTTTCTGTCACTCATTTTTCACTTTCGTCACCATTTTTCTTATTTAAATACTAGTATAGTACAAGTACAGGTCATTCTGCTCTAATGCATGTTTCATTAACACAAATTTGCTGTAACACGATTGACAAATTGAGGATACTGTTTATAAAGTGCAGACTTTTAAACGTGTGTTGGCTGTAACATAATTACATCGCAGCCACTTTAAGTGCTGTTTCTAAAGTGCAATTTTTCTGTAATGCAGGGTTGCAACCGTCACATTATAGAAGAACTACCAGCAAACATTTCCTTAAATATCGAATAAAAGTCGAAATAGAATGTCCAGAATGCCATGGGCATTTCAAGATAATGAACAAGTGTCAAGAATTTATCCTTCAAATTATCCAGCTCCATTATACCTCATATAAAGCTGTCCTGTTTAACAATGTCTCACTTTAACATCACTAAGTTAATGGTGTCTGCAATCTCATTATTGTTCCTTGAATGACCTGATTGACACCTCTCCAGTTCCCTGATTTCCTGGCTGCAGCTTCTCCTCACTCCTGAACACTGAGTTGTAGTTTCTTCCTCCTCCAATTCATGGCCTCTTCTCTCCCTTTCCGCAGCTGCTCCTCCTTTACGATTCAGCTATGTGCCATTTCCCTCCCCTGGATTTGTATTCCTGCTCAAGATACAGATTCAATCCAGAGAATTATCTCTGGTGCTATGGATAGTCAAGTCCCAATGATTCAGAAGAGCTGGGGCTTTAATAATCAATGTTATTAAAAATGATTTTCAAAACTATTCCTACCTTGTTATTCTTTTCCCAAGTTCACAGCAGGGGTTCAAAGGAGGAAGGTGCACATTAGAGTATTGAATAAAACATGGATTGTGAACACCCAGCACTTGTATTCCTGATGAAAGGCTGAACATCGATTTTACTGCTCCTCGGATGCTGCCTGAACTGCTGTGCTTTTCCAGCACCACTAATCCAGAATTTGGTTTCCAGCATCTGCAGTCATTGTTTTTACCCAGCACTTGTGAACCAACCAAACTTGAACATTCCGCTATATTGGAGCTTTGTTTCAGATAGAAACTGGATTTGCATGGGAACACAAGTCTGGGAGAAGGAAACAGTGAGAGGGAAGGTCAGAAGGGTAGAACCTGGAGACTGAAGAATTTAGAGGTCATTGGATGGGGAGATGCCATAACCTGAAGGTTAAAGGGGGATCTACAGCAACGGGAAGAATCAGGGAACAAGACTAGAGTTCCGAAGAAGGGTCACTTGACCCGAAATGTTACTTCTGATTTCTCTCCACAGCTGCTGCCAGACCTGCTGAGCTTTTGTAGCAATTTCTGTTTTTGTTTCTTCTAAGAAGCAGGATTTCTATAAGAAAAAGGCATACTGCAAGTAGAAAGTTACATTTTTCTGTTACATGTTTACATTTATTCCAAGTTATTCCATTTATCAATATAAGAATTTAGGAATGTAAAATATTTCAACTTCAAGAATATAATATTTTAATTTATTTCCTAATAAGGAAACTCCAACAGAACCTAATTAACGTTTTAACATTGGTTACTACAAAACCTAATGCTTCATTTAAATTCACAATTTTTAGAAACACAACCACAATTTCAAATGAGTACTGTGGGTACTTATTCCTTGATACGTTGATAATTTTAGTCTCATTCAGAAGCCCCAGAGGCTTGGATGGGACTTTGTCCACCATTTCTCTCCAGAGACTTTAATAAACAGTAAATCCACCACTCCACCCAATCACCTCAAACTCCTCATGGAAGAGCTAGGTTCAAATCACTCCCTAACAATTTTAAATACCAAAAAAATCCAACAATGTCTAATGTTTCAAATGGGGCTATTTTCAATCCAAACTGATTGTTACTTTGAGTCTCCCAGAGTATTTACATTTTGCTTGGAAATGGCATCTCTTTAATGATGAGCAGATGGATCCTAAAGGATTGTGGGATTCACTGGCAGGAATGTTTTTAGACAGATAACACATCTATTAAAAGTGTTTCTTAAGTTTGAAGCTCTCCATCATGCTTTTCCTGGAGTTAACTGATAGCATACGAAAAGAATAAAACATGGCTTATGATTGGTCAATAATCAATGTTGCTGGGTTTTAAACAGCATTGTGTCTTCATTGTGTCAACAGAAAACATGCACTTCAATATTTTACCAGCAAAGAGGACGCTCACAGTAATACAGCTTACAAAGTCTGACGCAAAGCTGCAGAGTGAAGCTGGAGTTGTGGGAAGTGCTGAGTTGTGTTACAGAGAAGCAACATGGACATGATGAGCAAAATGCTCTCTTTCTGTGCTGCAACAATTATATTCTACTTGACTCTATTCCAACTGTTAGTACACATTGACCAGGAAAATGCAAACCTTTAAGATTTTTGATGCATAACTTCTAAACGTTATAAAGACGAATTTTCTTTTCAAATAAAAAAATAAAGAAACACAGAAATGGTGTACAAGTCAGCAGGAAAGTACTAATAGGCAATAATTAAATGAAGCTTCAATTCTTGCATCCCACAATTAGTTTCATGTTTCCAAAATTTAATGACATGTAAAACTATTTGTTAATACTTTTCTATATTTATATATCCCACAGACATGTGCATATAAATTTAATTATAGTATTAAAAACATGACTGGACTTAACAATAACCCTCAGAAAACTCCTCCAAAGTCAATAATGAGCCAGACTGTCAACATTCAGGTACGTCTTTACAGTCTTGAAATACTACTTATTAGGTTAGGATCTGCTTACAGAAATGAGAATTGCAGAATAGAATTACAAGTTGCATCTGTCCCATAGGATGTATTCATGACTTTGCTCATAATCCTTGAAACAGGCCATGCACAGCTGGCTATTTGCAATGCAAGCCTTTGTCTTGATGGCAACGGTGTCTCCTTCCCCAGGAGTCTTGGTCAAATGACCTCCTACATCACTGAACCTAATTATGTCCTTTTAACTATATAATTCTGAAATATCAGGCCAACCCTGCTCCACAATGTATCCATGAACAAAATCAACATTTCTAACTCTGGGCTACAGAGGGAATGCTTCTAGTCTGTAAAAAGCAGCCACCATCACGTGTTTGAGTCTGTATTCTGCTAATGGAAACCTCCCTTCCTCAAAATAGTGGAGAATGCAAATATCACAAAAACAAGTTCTCAGAAAACTACTGAAGAGAATTTGAGAGGGAGGAAATTCCTGATAATTCTTCCACTGCTGACTAGCTGATAAATTCACTCCCACAAAAGAATTCCAGTCTGCTAACTCCAACTTTGGACTTTTAGACTGTCACAAAAGAAAGAGCAGTGATCACCTTGTATCCCTCCACTGTTTAATTTGTTATTAATTGAATCAAAACCAGAAATTGCTGGAGAAACTCAGCAGGCCTGGCAGCAACTGTGGAGAGAAAGCAAGTTAACATTTCAGATCCCGTGACCATTCTTCTGAATCTATTCATCCATTTCCACACTACATAGCCTTTACTGTTTACAAGTGTGCTTGTGTTGTAAAGCTCTCCCTTGTCAAAAAGTGTGTGCAATTAGCACTAGCTGGTACAACCATAACACAAACTTGTTCAGTCCTCAAAAAAAGTCAGAGCTCACAAATAGAGAGAGACCAAGAGAAACATTCAATAGAATCCCTACAGCGTGGAAGCAAGTCATTCGGCCCATCGAGTCACCACTGACCCTCTGAAGAGCATCCCCCCAGACCCACCCCCAACCCTATCCCCATAACCTTGCATTTCCCATGGCTAATCCACATCCAGAGATACTACGGGCAATTTAGCATGCCAATCCAACTAACCTGCACATCTTTGGACTATGGGAGGGAGCAGGAGCACCCGGAAGAAATCCACCATAGACACTAAGTGAACATGCCAACTCCTCAAAGATAGTTGCCCGGGTCCCTGGTGCTGTGAGGCAGCAGTGCTAAACACGGTGGCACCATGCCATCTAAAATGATCATCAACACTGTTTTATTTCAAAAAGTGGAATAAAATATAGAATAACTGTTCATCTACAGATATGATGTGGAGGTACCAGGGTCAGACTGAGGTGGACAAAGTTAAAAATCGCGAAACACCAGGTTATAGTCCAGCAGATTTATTTGGAAGCACTAGCTCTCGGAGTGCTGCTCCTTCATCAGGTAGCTGTGGAGCAGGATCATAAGACACAGAATTTAAAGCAAAATGTTACCGTGTCATACAACTGAAATTATATATTGAACAAACCTAGATTGCCATCTAGGTTTGTTCAATATATCATTTTAGTTGCATGTCACTGTAATCTTTTGCTATAAATTCTGTGTCTTATGATCCTGCTCCACAGCTACCTGATGAAGGAGCAGCACTCCAGAGCTAGTGCTTCCAAATAAACCTGTTAGCCTATAGTCTGGTGTCGTGTGATTTTTAACTTCATCTACGGATAGGTGGTGGGACTAGGAAGAGAAATTTCTTTTAAAATTCACAAACTGTCCATAACAGATCAATGTACAAAAAAACAAACACCAATACTATAGCACTAATGACCATAATATTATTTAAATACGTAGCTTAGGAAAAGTTACAAAGAGCCAGTTATTTACAGAATAAAAATGCACAGCACACATAATCCAAAGATGTATGCTAGGAAACTGATAAAGGCAAAATGAGCTTGTTCAACTTGACTCACTATAAAACAAGCACTGTCCTCTGAATTATATAATCCTGATAAAATTACAACTGAGAGAAGCTTTTATTCTCTGAAAGCTGAATTTTCAGTAAAATTTGAGACACAAGATTGATTTTTAAAATGTTCCATAAATTCCTTGACCAATCAAAAGCATATTGAGAAATTTAGTATGGGAACTCAGCGGACTATGAAGAAAATGTCATGCCTTTAAAGTTGGATGATACATAAAGAAGCAGGTAAAGTAGGCTGTTCTGATGATTCAGTGGCCACAAAGCAAATACAGAAGTAGAGGGAATGGTCTTTGTTTATTCCTAAAATTACAAGATCCTTTGGCAATCTATTTATAATGTCAGTGAAAATTTGCTGCCTGTGTTATTCACCCAAATAGATCTTTAGGACAACAATGGGAGACATTTTTAATCAGGCCTTCATATCTGTGCTACCAAGTTTTCTGTTAGAACTCCTACATGTACAAAATCTCTGCTTAAGTAAGTTACATCTCTGCTGTCTGCAGACATGGGTGTGTAATTCACTGCAGGTAGAGACAAACCACCTCTGGTGCAGTCTAGGGGGCCAATGTCTTCTCCATCTATCAAAACAACCTTAGAAAGGCAGGAGTTCCCACTGGGGGATTGGTTGTTACCACCAGTGCTATGGAGGAAAGATGGAGAATCGTGACAAAGGCTCATGGAATCTAAACAACAGGGAATGAGATGGTAAACACAAAAGACGAATGATGCAGAAATGGGCATAGAGCTGTTGATTTTTTTTCTTTTATAATATGACCTTTCAATGAACTTTCATACACAGCTTATTACCTAGCAGCCTCTAGTGCCCATTATTCACAGGCCAATGTAGACTCAACACTCAAGTGCATCAGGAATTTATGAAAAATGTATTCTTCCCCCAATTCCCATATTGTAATAAAGCTCATGCCTGTGAGATTTTCCAACACCTGGTCTTCTTGAAGCTGTTAAATTATATACAGCTTCAACTGGGCACATCTGCCTCTGATGCTTGGAAGATCTCAAGTTTTGAATAAAAACATGTTATATATTGATTATATATCAGTATATCACCTATCATTAAAACAAAAAAAAGTGTAGTGATTCTACAGCTAACTCCACTTCTCTGTCATTTATGCTGAAAATTCTTGATATTTCTGAAACAAAACCAGAGAATGGGGTTATGCGATGATTGATGGCTACTTTTATTCAGTGGCAAATATTTCTTCAGCAAATTATAGAATGTACAGTACGGAAGGCAACCATTTGACTCGCCAGGTCTATACTGGCTCCTGAAACAGCTACCCAGCTTGTCCCAGTCTCTGACACTATCTCCTGCCCTCTAAATTGATCACTTGTAAATATATAACCAGGTGTCTTTCGAAAACTTCTATCGAAATCACCTCCACTGCTCTCCAAGTAGCATATTTCAAATCCTAGCAACTCCCCAAGTAAAGAAGTTTCTCCTCATCACATTTTTGCTCTCTTGCTGATAATCTTGAAATTGTGACCTCAGCTATTGACATACCAACCAATGCAAACAAAATATCCCTCTTTACCCTGTCAAAATTGTTCATAATTTTGATCACTTCAATAAGATCACCTCTTCATCTTTTGTCCTCCAAGGAAAGTAAGTCCAGTCTCTCTGATTTTTCCTTGTTTCCAAAATCCTTCATACTGGTATCATGCTAGTAAACCTCCTTTGCACTCTGCAGGCTTTCAAATTATTTTTTGAAATAAGTGACCAGCACTGAACACAATACTCCAAATGTGACCTGACCAATGATTTGTCGAGGTGCAGCATCACTTCCTTGCATACAAGGATCCCATTGGCTTCTTCACAACTGTTCCAACTTGCCTAGCCAGCTTCAAAGAATTATGCACACCAACTGCAAGATCCCACTGCTCCTGTATACCCCTTAAAGCCACACCATTGAGTCTGTATTGATTCCCTGTTTCTTCCACCAATATGCACTACCTCACATTTCTCTGCATTGAAATTCAATTGCCAGGTGTGGTGCCCATTTGGCTCTGCTGCTGGACCTTGCATTTCATTATATCTGTCCTCTGCATCAAAACAGAATGTATTAAAACCTTACATAAAAATATCAGTGAAGCATTTCATAAAGTATAAAATGTAGTGTGCTAGTGAGTAGATTCAGGTTAGATTTGTGCAAACATCTAGGATCTGCTCTGTATTGCACTCAGAAAGCAAAGTAAATAAAGCAAAGAAATAGGATTTGAATAATTGCCAAGGGAAATTAATGGACAGTGTATATTTTACCTGATATGAGTCCTTACAGTATTATCTAACAGATAGATCGGAAGAGCTGTTGCTTTTCTGAACGTTTCATTGATATTCAAAGAAGACAAGCCAAGCCTTCAGGTTAAAAGGAAGCAAATAACAAATTTGCTCTCAATGTGCAGTACTGTACAGGATCAGATTTTTAGCAGCCCTATTATGAATAATTACTGACACCAGCAGAGCAGCATATCCCTCCAAAAAAAACTTACTAAAATTTTAACCCCAAACTATAATGATAGAGGTTCATCACGAATGTTATTGGCTCTTAATTGTTATTGAATCACAAGTGAGCAGTTCTTGATGAATAAATGCAGAAAACGTGTATTTTGTTAACATCTCTGCATGCTTTCAAATACTGAGTACTACACTAACAGCAATGTATAAGAGAGCTCTTGTGCAGAAAAATAAGCTGTTTCTGAGTTCATTGCTGATCAAAAGCGAGTATCTTCCTCATCATCCAGTTCAAATAAACATGCCTAGCCATATAAGTAGGGTTGAACCTTAGCATATCACATATCACATATCACAAAGTATAAGAATGTTAAACTATTCAACTTTTAAATTTTTGGAGAGGAAGTAATCCAGTCTTCACAAAGGTCGAGTAAATTTAACAGTTATATACACTAACATAAAGATGAAAACCTTGAAGTGCAGAAATGATAATGTTTAAAGCCACTTTTGTACTAAATACAGACGTCAAAATTTTGTCAAATGATATGTAGCCTAATCTAGTAAATTGTTACTTCACACCCACTTTATAAAAGACAATCCCTAACCCTACTTCAACCATACTATTTTATTCAGGTCATCACATTGCACTTCATTTTCTTGAACGTAGGCTGAGGTCTCTGGAATAAAAATAGTACTTGAAAAAAAATCAAATAGCCAGAACAAGATTTAACTCCAAACCGGCAAAACACTGTCAGAATCCACCAGTGAGGTAAGAACAGCCACATATTCATTGTGTCTCAAACATCGTGAAGCAGCAACATTTATTCTATTAAAACAGCTGTATTTTTCATGAGACTAGTCAATTGGAAATGATTGTCCGTACTGTCTGCAATGAGTGAACTCAAAGTCACAGCTTCCATTTGCTCTACTTGTCATTGTATCCAACATCTCTCAGCAATAAATACAGTTGGGAAAAAACACAAGAGGTTAGGAATGTTGAAGGGATTATCATCTGCATTAGGTAACACACTGGCCCAAATTTTTCGATAGCCATAAAATTGTAAGCCATTTGGATCTGCTGCATCCCAACATAGCAATATTGAAGATTCCACTGGGCAACTCCCCTCTGTCTGAAACCCTCCAAAAGTATCCATTTACATGGGAGAATTAAAAGGGTGTCATAGCAGTTAGTCAGGAAATGTTTGTGTATAATACGTCAGGTTAGTTCTTCAGTAGGTATTAAACTGATCACCCAACACATACACACACACACAAAACTACACCTGTCCCAGACCCTTTACACCTCCCAGACCCTGCCCTGTCACCCCCTGTAATGCTGGGACTAAATACACAACCCATCACTGGACTTGACACCACCTCTACCCTCCCGCCCACTGAGATTCTGTTATGGGGAGGTGCTGGTGTTGGACTAGGGTGAACAAAGTCAGAAGTCACACAACACCAGGTTATAGTCCAGCAGGTTTATTTGAACTCACAATCTTTCGGAGAACTGTTGGAGAATGCATGGTATAAACAAGAATCACTGAATATCTGTTTTCATATATTCCTACACAGAGGCAAGTGAAACAGAAACTGAAAAATACATTTGAGTGAACACTCAGTTCGGGGTTTTGCACTAAAGGGAAGCTCGCGTGGAAGAATAAAGGTGTATCAGCCTTTTGTCCCTCGAGATGCTCTCTTAATGTCATCATTGGGGGAAAAACTCTCCTTTCCTGGATCTTGAGAAGAAGGTAGTACTGAACCATAGCCCTGAACTTTGCTGGTCTCTGTGTAAAGGACCATGCATTTTTCATTTCTTAACTATAAACTGAAATAGAATTTGGACTGTTATACAGCAGAAATATCAAGAGTGGTTAAGCCACAGTTTGCTACAAATCTGTAAGCATAGCGTGTAGTGATTGTAATAAGGTCAGCCAGGTAGACCTCATAGAATATGAGTTCCCTGAATGGGGCTGTTAATTCTGGTTCAATCAGGGAGCTCTGGCTGACAGATAACAAGAGGAGTGTCAGAGTTTCTGTCACTCTGAGAGCTGACTCTGAAGAGGCAGTACAACAGTCAAGGACTTTTCATGTGTAAATTGACAATGACTTGGTGACGGGATGCCAGCCTCTGTGGAGTCATTTCACAGAGCAGCCAGAGACACCCAGAGCCTGTGAGCTCAATGGAGCCCCCTCTTCCTCTTCTTCTGCATGTGGTTAAAAGGACAGAAAACTAGGAAAGCATAAAAAGAAAGGGCTCTCACAACAACCAAGAACCACTGGACCAATTACCAAAGTGAATAATGGTCATTTCATTCCAGACAACACCATGTGTTCACTACTGAAATCAAAAGAAACTGTGTCACAATTTAACACAGCTTCATGAGCTTGACTTTTTATCTTCAGAGTTTTGTTCTAGTCTACATTATTTCCACCCATAATCTGTGCCTAACTATCTATGTTATGTCTGTCATAATCATGAATGAATCTATGCACACACTTGGGAGCTTAAATGGAGTACAGTTCAAGCCAAACAATAGTAGATTAGGAATCTTCTTCTTTCTCTGCCACTTGTTCAAGGTAAACACGTCACAGTAAATAGTTATTTTCTATTAATGACAAACCTGGTATGAATTTCTTTGTCCTGAATAGTAAGTTGGTCATCTTGGTCTTCTAATTGGGAAATTAACATTTTGGGAAGGCTTGTGGAATAGTGGAACACATTTATTGGCAAACTTTTTATATTTTAGTCATAATATCTGACACCTCGGTGGTGGTGATAGGCAGAGTAAGCAGGATGCTTCAGGATGGCAGACACTGAACTCATACCTGGTTGCCTTTTAATGATGGCACCCAGATCCTCCAGCCCATGCAATCCTGTGTCTTACGTCATGAACATATAATGAGCTGAGAAGAATATAATTGCCTGAGAAAACATGACTCACCTCCAGAGGGAAGTATCTCTTGTTTTTAGACCTTCTCCATGCTCAGCCACAAAACAAACAAGATTCCCACCCACTATCTTTCGGTTGTGACCCTTTCCTGCTTATTGTCAAGGTACTGTTTCAAAGAATAAGCAAGCCCTGCTCAGTATCCTCTACAATATCCATTCTAAAGCAAACATGACTAAATAAGAACAAAATATCCTTTATTTCATGTGTACCCAAGTAGAAAAGTAAAGGAGTACAGTGGAAAGTGTTCAATGTCACCTCTCATGTCGCCATCTTAGGTACAAAGTACCTAGGTGCAAATCTTAGTTACAAAAAGAGGACTAAAACAGAATGTAATGCTGGTCATGCCAGTAGTGTGCATGTCCTGCAAATATTAAAACTCAGAATGCCCAGCCATTGTCACATTGCAGTATCTGAGAGTGTGTGAAGTACTGTTTGGCTGAAAAATCTCCAACAGGACACAACAATGGCTATACTTCAAATACACCTTGAATGCTATAAGAAGAAGTTTATTTCAGCTAATAAACTACTTTTGAAATATCAGCCCTGGGACATCCTAAGATCATGAAATACTGTATACCCACGTACCACGGGGGATACGTTCCTGAACCTACCGTGGAAGACCGAAGCCTGTGGATTGGAGCGAATCCATTCATTTAAATGGGAAATTTACCTTCCTGGCAGCCTATGGTCCCTGGTCACAGAAGATTCCCTATAATATGTTCAGACAGTGGGAAACCACGGGTAACTGAAACTGTGGAAAATGGTTCCGCAGATACGGGGGTCGCCCTGTACAAGATTTTGAAAAATTCACTCATTGCTGGCTGACCAGCATTTATTGCTTAATTGCCTTTGAGAAGGTGATGGTGCAAACTTTCCTCTTAAATATGACAGTCCACTAATAATGCTCTTAGCACAAGCTGAGCTCAGATCAGTAAGTGAAGCGCAGACAAACCAAAGATCTTTGTGATTTGTATGGCTTCATTGCACAAATAAATTATTACATTTTCAGTTTCCCTTGTTTGTCACATAAGAATTCAATTATTCTAATGAGACTTTGTAAGAGAGCAGCAAATAATAATGGAAATCTTGGGGGAAATTTTCAATTTGTAGCAAATTGGATCGGCAGCCTGCTGTAGAAACAGCAATATTTTAAGTTCACCTAAATCAAAGAGAATGCAAAGCCGGTAGGTACAGTTGGTGAACACACTATTATGACATTCCTTTGTTCACTGCTTTAACCCAGGCATTAACCTTTCACTTTACATAGGCCAAAGCCTTTGCTAAAATGTGCCAACCTAATGCCTCAATTGCTAAAATGTGCCAACCTAATGCCTCAATTGATAAAGCAGGCAGAGGAATAACATCTGAGCGTAATAAGCATTTTCTACTAACATTGCTGACAGTAATTTGTAGGTTTTAAAGTCTGCAAAAAATGGTGCCAAGGTTGACCATGCACTGCTGAGAGCATCGTGACAATAATTTGACTAATTTTCACCTTTGAGAGGATCATCTGCTGACTGTGGAATTTGGAGAAAGTGAGGACTGCAGATGCTGGAGAGTCAGACTTTGATAAAGTGTGATACTGGAAAAGGCACAGCTTGTCAGCAGCATCCGAGAAGCAAGCAGCAAGAGAGCCAATGTTTCAGGCATAACCCTTCATCAGGTCTGAAGAGGGGTTACGCTCGAAACACCACCTCTCTTGCTCCTCAGATGTTGCCTCACTTATAGTAGTACTTGGTCAATTTCAATTTTTTAAATGGGAAAGGTGGAAATTTATCTCAGTGTGCTATGTTTAATGAAATTCCAAAAAGGATTTTGAATCACATTTACATGTTTAATGTATTGCCTTAGATTTTCTTACAGCACAGTGGATCTTGTCACTTCCACAAGCTGTCCAAGCATATGAATATATAATAGTTTGTGTAAACTGCATGACAGCACAACTCAAAATGCAATAGGACTCCCTTGAGGTCTGAACTCAATGCTCTGACCTTCACATGTGCTTTTTCAATCTCCTTGAAGACAAACCAAGAAAACACATGGGGAGACAAGGTCAGAGAATAATCACTATTACACCATGAATGAACATTCAGAGTAACATTTTGAATAAAATGCATATTATATAATTTATAAAATAAGAGGGTTACATTGATGCTCTTTTCAAGAATTGGCTCATGTGTTTTAACATGCTCAAATATTAGAGTCATAGAGATGTACAGCATGGAAACAGACCCTTCGGTCCAACCCGTCCATGTCAACCAGATATCCCAATTCAATCTAGCCCCACCTACCAGCACCCTTCCCATATCACTCCAAACCCTTCCTATTCATATTCCCATCAAAATGCCTCCTAAATGTTCCAATTGTACCAGCCTCCACCACATCCTCTGGCAGCTTATTCCATACACGTACCACCCTCTCTGTGAAAAAGTTGCCCCTTAGGTCTCTTTTATATCTTTCCCCTCTCACCCTAAACCTATGACCTCCAGTTCTGGACTCCCCCACGCCAGGGAAAAGACTTTGTCTATTTATCCTATCCATGCCCCTCATAATTTTGTAAACCTCTATAAGGTCACCCCTTAGCCTCCGACGCACCAGGTAAAACAGCCCCAGCCTGTTCAGCCTCTCCCTATAGCTCAAATCCTTCAACCCTGGCAACATCCTTGTAAATCTTTTCTGAATTCTTTCAAGTTTCATAACAGCTTTCCAATAGGAAGGAGACCAGAATTACATGCAATATTCTAACAGTGGTCTAACTTCCCAACTCCTGTACTCAAAACTCTGACCAATAAAGGAGAGCATACCAAACGCCTTCTTCACTATCCTATCTACCTGCAACTCCAAGATCTCTTTGTGCTGGAGATAAACAACCGAATTTAAATTCTTTTTGTATTAGTCCTGTTTTAATCATTCCTAATGTATCTTTGGGAATTCTTGACACTTAATACCTTTCCAAATTTGTGGATTGATTGCTGAAGGAATCTAAGATTGAGTTGAGACATACAGGGTTGTCATTATATTACCTGTGGTGAGATATTGCCTTGTGATTGGTCTTTTGTCATCCACTTGAGCTTAAACTAAAGAACTCATTGTATCTAAAAATGAAGGGAAAGCAGCATTGGGTATCTCAGGAACTCAAACTTAGAAATATAACCAAACAACTCAACAATTTTTCCACAAGACTAATCAACCAATATTGTTACTTTTAAATTCTAGGAAGGAACAAATCTTTATCATAATAATTCTTACTTTATGTTTATTAAGAATCCTATGCTCTTATCTCATTGAGATCATTTATATGCAATATTAATATAAATCGAAGGTAACATGTAGAATTGTGAATTAGTGAATTGATGACGAATCATCTAGACTTGAAACATTAGCATGCTTTCTCTCCATGGATACTGCCTGACCCACTGTGATCTCCAGCACTTTTTGTTTTCAGTAGTGGATTCTTCCTTCACTTTCAAGGCCCACAATTTCAACAAGTCTATCAAAAATTGTTAAATGTTATTAAGTAGTATCTTGAAAAATGGGACTATAATTAAAAACCTCTCTCTGCCAGCTATAACGAGTTCAATCTGAAACAACTTTGACAGTCTCAACTCTGAACTGTTCACAGTGTACCCCTATGTAGTGTTAAATGAGTGGTCTCATTCAGTGACGGCATTGGTATGTCCCATATGGTAAGTATAATAGTCATATTAATGCAGTAAATGGTGTTCTGTTAACATGCTGGGACAGGAAGGTCAATTACAGTACCCATTTGAGGTGACCAAACATAAACGCACTTTGAAAATCTGAGAAACCTCTTGCTATGATTTTGATTAAAGAAACTTAAGTGGGCCTCCAAGTTTACATTATGCACCTGTGTCTGACAGGAATAGTCATCTCTTGCTCTTTCCGAGTGCACAAAAAGTAATAAATCACAGAGGGTAATCCATAGTGAAAATGAAAGAAAATAGCAAATATTTACATTTATAGAGTAGTTCATTGCATTGATGCAACCCGAAGGTTTTCATATAATTACATGTGTTTGAAGTGTTAGTGACTGTTATTACATTGGAAAGAAGATAAAGTTGTTTCCAACTGTTCATGGTATGTGGGCATCACTGGCTGGATCATTGCCCATTCCGAATTGTCCCTAAGGAAGTGGTGCTAAGCTGTCTTCTTGAATTACTGTCGTCCACGTTGTGTAGATACATTCTTTGTACTTTCAGGAAGGGTGGTCCAGAATTTTTTAAACTCAGTGACAGTTAAGGAAAAATTAAATAATTTCATGTTAGGATGGTGTGTGTCTTGGCTGAAAATGTGTTGCTGGAAAAGCACAGCAGGTCAGGCAGCATCCAAGGAGCAGGAGAATCGACGTTTCGGGCATGAGCCCTTCTTCAGATATGAGCCCTTCAGGAATGAGGCTCATGCCCGAAACGTCGATTCTCCTGCTCCTTGGATGCTGCCTGACCTGCTGCGCTTTTCCAGCAGCACATTTTCAGCTCTGATCGCCAGCATCTGCAGTCCTCACTTTCTCCTGGTGTGTGTCTTGACAAGGAACCTGCAGATGCTGGTGTTTTCATGCACCTGCAACTTTTGTTCTTCCAGGGTGTTAGAGGCCATGCGTTTAGAAGCTGGTGCTGTCAGACCTTTGGCACAACATCCTGTGAGTGACACAGACATGCAGATATTGAGTAATTTATGAAAGCAGAAATCTTTTCAGCTCTAAGAGGCAAACTGAGAAGGAGGGTGACAGGAGTGTCTGAGACATAGTCTTACTCATGGAATTGTACCTTAAAGACAAAGGTCTGGCTGTTGCTGGACTTGTCTCTGAGGTGGCTCTCCAACGTTGGCACCAACTCCCAGATGTGGAAGGACAATATTGAGAGTGATGGGGCTGTATATGCTGTTATCAGTGTCTAGGTTGATGGCAGGTAATCTGTCCAGTTTCATTCCTTTGTTTAGACTTCATAGTGGTTTGATACAGCTGAATGGCTTACTTGGCCATTTCAGAGGACAGTTAGAAGTCAACAAAATTACCATGAATCTCAGGCCACATGCTGACCAGTAAAGGATGGCAGATTTCCTTCCCTATAGAATTCATTGAATCCCTACAGATACACAAGAATGCCATTCAGCCCACTGAGTCTGCAACAAACCTTCAAAGTGTATCCCACCCACCTACCTCTACTATATCCCCATAACCCTGCATTTCCCATGGTTAACCCATCTAACCTGCACATTCCTGGACACTACAGACAATTTCCCATTAATAATCCCCCTAACCTGCGCATCTTTGGACTGTAGGAGGAAACTAGAACACCTGGCAGAAATCATGCAAACACAGGAAGAATATGTGAACTCCACACAGCCACATGAGGCTGGAAATGAACCCAGGTCCCTGGTGCTGTGAGGCAGCAGTGCTAATCACTGAGCTATGGTACTACCCCAAATTTAGGATATTAGTGAACTAGGTGGGTTTTTATGACAATCAGTAATGGTTACATAGTTGCCATAGACTAGCTTTTATTTCCAGAGTTTTATTCAAATCAAATTTCATCATCTTCCATGGCATTCTTTGGACCCTTGCCCCCAGAGTATCAGCCTGAAGTTCTGGATTACTCATCCAGCAACATGACTACAACACCACCTCTCTTCATAACTTTGTTCAGTTTCCAACTAATCAAGATAAATTCTCACAGACTATTACCATTTTTTGGTAGAATTGGAAAAATTGCAAGAGATTTCAATGGTCAAAATGTGATAGGTGTTTTTTTTGCGAATCTATTTTCAGATCTTTCATTTCCAGGATTGTAGGATTGGATCCATTGGTAGCATGGTCAAGAGGCAGAGCCTGGTTCTCAATAGGAGAAGTCCAGGAAGAACACATTAATTGAACTACAGCTAATGTGCCTGATTCGTTATTCTTGAAGAGCGAGAATTGGAATTCACAAGTGCTCCAACTCTCTGTAACTTTATTAGCAAAATGCGGAGGGGGTGGATGTCACTGAATGAACCCTGAAGAGAAGCAAGAATGGGAACGATGGTGGGGGCATGGGGGCAGCTAATAGGAATGGGGACTGTAGCATATTGGCAGGGAATTAGGCTTTTCAAGACTGAGTCAAGCAATCAGGCAATGAGTACAAGGCTCCCATCCCAGTAGAGAGCTGGGCCAGTGGACTTCATGCTAAATGCCTCATGGCTACTGGTAAACCTTCAGTAGAATGGAAGGACAGCCTTAAATGACTGCCTAAGAATTTTAACTGGCCTGTGGCAAGAAGGTTGCCTTCTACCCTTCCTGGCAAAGATTGTTCAATGGGAATCAGAAAGGCAGCACAGTCTATGCCCTGTATTCCAGCCTCCTCCTCCTGTTAGTTTTTGAATTGTTCACTACCATTCACGACTGGATGTGACAGAACTACAGATCACAGACTGATCTGTTGTCTGTGGGTTTGCTTAACTCTGATTCTCACATGCTGCAACCACTGTTTAGCACATAAATACCTGTAGCTTCAACAGGTTTGTACTTCATTTTTCAGGTATCTTTATTTTCAAAGAATGGTCAGTCCCTCACTTCCAAACAGCCAAAACTACTGATTTAGTCATTGGGTTTCACGTTAAATCTAAATTTAAAATGAACTAAACTGAGCTTGGTTTGTTCGTACAGGAGAGGTTAGATTTTGGATTAATTGAGATCACTTATACACTAATTTCACACTCAATGTTCATACAATTGCAGAATATTTTAAGATTTCTATTTTACAATCAGATGTCAAGTATATTTCATGAATGAGAAAGCATAACAACATTTCATTTGTCCACATGCGCAGAAATAGTAAGTATAATACACCATGCCATAAAGAATCTTCTAGATGTTACAAATAAAACTACAAATCAAGCCACAAGGTTATTAGTTCAAACAAAAGTGTTTAATAAAAATATTTCAATGCTTAGTGAATAATTAGACATCGTTCTAAGTATGTGAACATGTTGATCTGTTGACGCTTGGCCTGAATGTAATCAAATCAATTCTGAATAAGAACAAACTAATGATTTGTAGGCAGCTCTTACTACATGGTTACAAAAACTATAACACACAATATTATAATCATGTGTATTTTTAAATTTTATGTTTTGCAATAGGAATTATTAACATTAAAGCCTGAGTAGGCTCAATAATGGATGAGCTGCTTCTTGCGTTGCTAAGCAAGCAGTTGTATGTTGTCCAAACCCTTAGTCAAGTACAAGCAATAATCAGTACTGCATTAGATATATTCCAATAAAAGTACATGAGACCATTCATGTTGCCTAATCAAAATGCAGACAGCAAACTGAATGACTGCAGTGACTGAATGCAACCTCAGCTACTGCCTCTAATCTTCATCTCATTCATCTGGGCATTACTCTGACATAGCTGCGCAGTAAACACAGTGATTCTTTTTTTCCTGTTCTACTTCAGTGCCTTCAGGTAACTGTTGATGGAGGAAGTGTATGTATAAATGCTCGTACATGTAGGATCAGCTTGGAAATAGCTAAAGTGTTGATAGCGTCCATTCTAGCATCTGAACATTCATTTGGCAGAATAAAGAGGTCTCACTTTTTTATATCAAGACGGGAAAAAGGAAACAACCGGCTACATCAAAAAAACAGCACAAAAGAGGGAAAGCTGAGGGGAAGCACTGGCTGATCTTCTCTGTGTGAACATTTCTTTCATTTTTTTTTAATACAGCCTTCAACAATAGACAGTCTGTGTTTTCCACCTTCACAAATGCCTCCTACTCAAAATGAACACACTGCAGGAAAGAGTTCAAATGAAAGGCTTCTCAAATGATTATAATTCTGCCAGACTTTAGATGCTGAAACCAAGGGTTATGAAACCCAACTTTACGATTGCTGTCAGCACTTGTTTCAGTCGAAGTAAAATTACAGTTACTGCACCAAGATTTTCGGCATTCTTTTTGTCCTGGTTCAGAAGCTCACTCAATATGAAAGGAGCAAACAACAACAAAATCACTAAGGTTTTATATTAATGTCTGCCTCTCTACACAGATCTTGATTCATATACAGCAGAGCAATGGTTTTCTGCCAGAGTTAAATCACAGCTGAGCTCAGGAACTTCAGTAAATACGCAAGCCTTCATCGACTTAATCAAACTAGTGGCATTTGGCTGCATTCAGCAATTCCCCTCATGCTCCTACAGGAATAATTCAATCATCATTATTCCTTTTCCAATGTATGATGTTTGTTTAGAGGATGGGGATTTCTGATAACCTTTTTTTTTCTCAGCTCTACATCAAAACAGGAATTTTACTTTGGAGTCATTGCTTTCTTTTACTTTAAGCAAAAGACTGCATTTAAACTCGAAGCACATATTCCCAAAGATTGAACCAAAATTTGTTGCATTCTTCGCTTGAGGCACATCCTATCATTTAATTACCGACAGATATTTTCTCCCAGTTTGTCAACCTGTTCCATACAGTCTCTTATTTTATTCATGTGTCAAGATTGTAGCTAAATTATTGATTACTATTCATATTTGAATATTTTAGCAATTGTGGATTATGCACTTTAGTCACAAATCTGTAAATGAGAAAAGTGAAAAGAAAACAAATCAAAATACATTTGTGGGCTGCATGGTGGCACAGTGGTTAGCACTGCTGCCTCACAGTACCAGAGACCCGGGTTCAATTCCCGTCTCAGGCGACTGACCGTGTGGAGTTTGCACATTCTCCCCGTGCCTGCGTGGGTTTCCTCCTGGTGCTCCGGTTTCCTCCCACAGTCCAAAAATGTGCAGGTTAGGTGAATTGGTCATGCTAAATTGCCTGTAGTGTTACGGGCAGGGGTAAATATAGGGGAATGGGTCTGGGTGGGTTGCGCTTCGGTGGGTCAGTGTGGACTTGTTGGGCCAAAGGGCCTGTTTCCACACTGTAAGTAATCTAATCAAATCAAAATTCATTTGAACTCTTCTAAAGAAATGGTTTCTAAACATTGGGGTTTGATGCTTTTTTTCATTCAGGTTAATTCACACATACATTCGCTGTCATGCCGCACTGTGTTATGTGCGTAGCCACTGGCCCCAAATTTCATATCTCCTACACTTCACTGTTCATATTAAAATAAGGCAACAAAATGATACAACAAAGTTGGTTCAAACTTGGTGAGTTCATATTCATGACTGAATTTTCATTTCTTTTCAAATTCTTTCACATTTCCGCATCATTGAGATAATGTGCAGATTTTGTCAATTACCCATTTCTCGTTTGTAAGCTAGTCAGGACCATGTACCCTTAATTTTGTGCTGAATTCAGTACCTTGATATTGGGCAGCCTTTAAAAAGGATACTCATATTCTCAACAAAACCCTTAGTAGATGGTTTAGTCGTGTAAAACAAGATTGACTGCAAAACCTTGGCTGCTTACCAAAAGGTAAATTAAACTTTGTACACAGGACACGTGGGTCCAACTTTTCCCAGACATTAGTTGGCCAAACCAGAGGTCTCACCTACTACAAAGATCCACTTCCTCTATTTATTGAAAAGAAAACAAAAGCTCAGCAGGTTTGGCTGTATCTGTTGAACAGAGAATTGGAATTAATGCTGCAGGCCCAATAGAATTCAATTTCCGGTTTTGCCATGTTTCTCCAGCACTTTGTTTCTTCTGTGTCAGATCTCCAGCATGCAGAATATTCCCTTATTTATTCTCTGTATCTCACTGCAAGTACTGATGTGAAGCGTAAACCTGCAAACAAATATGTTGGGCAGCAAACCTGTCTTTCCCACATTGCAAGATTCTGCAATATATGCTTAGGTTTATACTGGATATCCTGGATGGGATGAATAGTCAAGTTCTTTTCCCAAGGATAAGAGAGTGCAAAACTAGACGGCACAGTTTTAAGGTGAGAGGAGTAAGATTTAAAAGAGACTTAAGGGGCAACCTTTTCACACAGAGAGTGGTGCATATATGGAATGAGCTGCCAGAGGAGGTGGTGGAGGCTGGTACAATTACAACATTTAAAAGGTGTCTGGATGGGTGGCTCAATGGTTAGCACTGCTGCCTCACAGCGTCAGAGACTGGGTTCAATTCCCGCCTCGGGCAACTGTCTGTGTGGAGTTTGCACGTTCTCGCCTTGTCTGTGTGGGTTTCCTCCAGGTGCTCCGGTTTCCTCCCACAGTTCAAAGATGTGCAGGTTAGGTGAATTGGCCATGGTAAATTGCCCATAGTGTTAGGTGGATTCGTCAGGGGTGAATGTAGTGGAATGGGTCTGGGTGGGTTGCTCTTCGGAGGGTTGGTGTGGACTTGTTGGGCCGAAGGGCCTGTTTCCACACTGTAGGTAATCTAATGAATAGGAAAGCTTTAGAGGGGTATGGACCAAATGTCGGCAAATGGGACTAGATTTATTTAGGATATCTGGGTGTCAAGAACAAGTTGGACCGAAGAGTCTGTTTCTGCGCTGTACAGTTCTATGACTCTATGACTCTACATGTCTTGTTCCTTTGCAAGAATCCCAACCTGGAACTAAGTTTGATGAAAAGTCTGATTTTCAGTCAGGTGGAAAATACCCTGACACAAGCTCCATCTCCAGTTAATGAGCCTGCAGTTGCTCGTTTAAAAAGGACTTGGAGATTCATATAGCATACTTCATGAGCGCTAACATCTTAAAGTACTTTACAGCCAACAAGATGCCCTTGAAGTGTAACTCTTCAATTTTAATGTTTATACTTTCAACTTCAGGCTACTCTAAATATTTGTATATTCAATTAATTTTATCACGCTTGTACTATACAGATTTTACTGAAGAAGGGGCAGGGATAAAAAAGGAAATATTTAGAGAAGCCATTTCTGATTATCTGATGAGCTATAACCACAAAAAGCACTGCAAAATTCTGATTGACAGATTAAACATTACAAACTCTAAATATCAAGAAACAGAAATAAATATTCAATTCTACATCAAGATAAATTCTTAGTTTTCTGTTTCATATTACATAAAACCAGAAGACCGAATACACCGAGGTCAAAACACTACCCTTCCACCTCAGGATTGTAAAAGTTACATCCAGTCTACACTAACATAATTACAATTTATTTTATATATATAAAACACCTTTGCATGAGCAATTAAACTATATAATCCGAGCCATGCAATTAGATATTAGGTCAGATACCCAAAGGTTTGAATAAAGAGATAGGTCTTAAATAATGTTTTAAAGGTGTAGAGTGAAAAGATCTCTTAATTGATTGTTAGGCAGTCTCAAATCAGATTTTGGGAGATGCAAGTCATCACAATTGCTCTGAATTCCTGACAAATAATCTAATTCAGCGTGGGCCACAGGAGTCTTTATAGGAGATGCAAAATTGATAGTAGTGGGTAGTGTTTTTCTGAATTGAGGTTGAACTCTATTGTTACTGTACAACGAAATGGCCTTCATTACTAGGATATCTGCAGGCAAAGCCACTGCCAACTTCTGTATGCTGACTGTTTGAAAGGACCACTGGAAGAGCTGAACAGAAACATAATGCTTAGCTGCTTGAGAAGACAGACAAAAGAAAACATGAGGCTAATAAATCATGCACCTTCGCAGCCCACCGTCTATAGCAAATGAGGCAAAGATAATTTTGCCAGACTGGAACCTTTAAGATCTAGCAGTTGATACTTAACACAGGGGTCACTACTACAGCTCAGACTAACAATGCAAAAGATGGAAAAAAGAGCTCCATCCTGCAGCTAATTCAGACTGTGCACAACTCAGTACTCTAGAATGCAAACAGAATCTAATCTTTATTAAAAATGACTCAGTTCAAATAACCAGACAATTTCCATTTTCTTTACTGAGTCCCATTTTCTTCTATGTTATTTTTCTTGTCCATTTTAATTAGTAGAAAAGTTGACTCTTCAAGCAAAAGAAGATTTCAATTTATTAGTAATTGGGGGACATGGGTTTAACAAGTGTTGCATTTTGTGTCTGACAACAAATGGTACATAAGTCACAACACAAACTCTCAATAAGTGCAAGGCATTCATGTCATAAAATGCGCCTAATCGAACTGTCGAAAATTGTTGGACACACAGTACAGAACTGAAGCCACACATATCGTGAGCAACTGTGACGATTAGGCAACATTACATGACATTTAGTCAATAGATATTACTGGCCTGAATGGCAAAGAATCTCCAAATATTCACAATGAACACTTCAGGAAGCCGAACAATGGATACTAATAATTTAATTTTGTCAGGTAGTTAATGCACTAAAGGTAACAAATCACTAGTGACTGGACCATCGGACAAACTCTCTTTTTCAGAAGTTGTGATTTCTCAATAGCGTTGCTCTTCATTCTGTAATTCAACATGTAAACATCAGTTTGACTCCTTTTGCATCACGCACTTGAGTCAGATAGTTGCCTACCCTACTGGATATTCTCAGTTGATCTGAATGTCACACTGATAATTTTGGATCTAGTCTATATCAGATAAAATCTTAAATCAAAGTTCTTTATGCCTATTAACTTGTGTTAAAGGTTCCATTCACTATTTAGTGTTGGGATGGTATTGAAATGTTCTAACCTTTGTTTCTCCCTCAATTAAAACCTCAAAATAGATTAACTGATAATTGATGTAACTAACGAATTGGACTGCACAGTAATTCACAAGTAAGTTAACTCATGTAGTGTTATTACGGAAATAACTTGGGTCGTGAATTACAAATGCAATTTTAAGCTAATTTCTCTGACTGCAGCATACTGAATTGCAGATGCAAATAATTATGTTCAATTTCAGTCCAGCACAGTATGGTGTAGACATGCCAATTAAGTGGGCTTCTTTGTCTTGATGGTGAAAAAACTACTTGCGTTTTTGGTGAGCTTGAGCTTTGGTGAGATTCAAGAAAGAAACATATCCATTTCTGATGCAAAGCAGGATATGGGGATGTGTTCCCCACATGAGGATATGGGGAGCAGGCAGGAAAGTGGAGTTGATATCAGGATAAGATTAGCCATGATTGTGCTAAATATTGGACATGCTGTACATCTCTATGAGTCTATGACTCTATGGCTGAATTGCCTACTCTCGCTCCTAATTCCTATGTTCCAATGTTCAGAGATTTTTAATTTCAGGCAAGTGAAATCATCTCCCTCACTTGTTTCTTTATAAATGGTGGACAGCCTTTGGTGAGTCAGGAGATGAGTTACTCTCTCGAGAGGATTTCTAGCCTCTGGCCTGATCTTTTTACCACAGTATTTAAATAGCTAGTCCAATCCACTTTCTGAGATAAAGTGAGGACTGTAAATGCTGGAGAGCCTGATGAAGGGCTGATGCCCGAAACGTCAACTCTACTGCTCCTTGGATGCTGCCTGACTTGCTGTGCTTTTTCAGTGCCACACAATTCAGTTTCTGGTCAATGGTAAGACTCCAGGATGTAGATAGTGACAGATTCAGTGGTGGTTGTGCCATTGAATATCATGGGGGAATTGTTAGATTCTCTCTTGTTGGAGAGAGTCATTGCCTGGTACTTGTGTGGTGTGAATGTTACTTGCCACTTGTCAGTCCAAGCCTGATCTTGCTATATTTTGACAGAGTCTGTACCGTATCTTGGGAGTCACAAATAATCATGAGTATTACACAGTCATGAGCAAAATTTGCCACTTCTGACCTAAAGATGGAGGAAAGGTTGTTGAAGCAGCTTTGAGTTCAAAACTGTCTTGAATCAAAAATAATGCACATTGCAAATTGAATCAAAAGTAACATCTGTTCAATATAGATTGTTTCAAAAATCTTTGCATGTAAGTTCCAATCAGTGCCTATTTCAGTATCTCTTATTTTACCATTTGATTGAATGATTACTATCTCATTGTTAATAACTAAACAGAAAGTAACAGAAGATAAATACATTCTCCGTCATTTCTGATATAAGAGCAACGATCAAAATGAAGTGAAAACATGCAGCCAGCCAAGGTGCCACAGAGCAATTTACAGCTGCTGGGTTATTTAATGTGGCTTCAACAGCTCAACCATGCCAACTATACTTATTTATAGTCAACCTGTTTAGATGTTTATACATATATGGTTATAGTTCTGTGGCATTCCAGTAGTAAAGTGTTTTTAGAGATTTAGTAGTTAACTAACTTCCACAGCTGGTTTGATTACATTTCTATCCCATTTTCCAGGATTCAGGACCATTCTCTGTGTCTTCATTGCATGCATACTCAATACCATTTTCAACAATGTGTTTCTCTTCTGCCAAGAAATCCCCTCCAGTATAGCTTAGACGGCTCACATCTTTCATCATCCTAGTAGAACCTTGTTAGGGTATCCCTTGTCCTTATTTTGCATCCTAGTCATCTCCACATTCTAGGATACAGTCTTGCCTCCAGCATCATGCCATAATCTAACTATTTTTTCCATCATTGACCCTTCCACCACTCTGAAGAAACTGTTCCTTCCATAACATTCTGGTTTACTCTTCCATGATGCACAGCACTCACTTTATTCCACAGAATCTGCAGGAGATTCAAAATTTCCCTCATCACCACTTCTCCTGTTCCAGGGTCCCAATCTCATCTTCCTGATGAAAAATTAATTCATTTGTGTTCCAATTTGTTATTTGCTGCTCATGATGTGATCTTATCCACATTGGGAAACCAAATGTAGCTTGGATAATCGAATTATGAAGTCCTCCATCAGCTAGTAAAAGATGAATTAGGGTTTGTAGTTGTCTGTGATTTAAATTCTTTGTTATATTCTTATTCCAACTTTTCGAGGTCAGCCATGGCTTAGTTGACAGTGCACTCACATCTGAAGGTTCAAGACCTACTCCAGAACTTGGGTACAAAAGTCAAGTGAACACTGCATTGTTCAGATTATCTCAGAGTACAACAGGACCTTGATCAGATGGGCCAATGGGCCGTGGCATGGCAGATGGAGTTTAATTTAGATAAATGTGAGGTGTTGCATTTTGTTAAGGCAAACGAGGGCAGGACCTATACAGTTAATGATAGGACCCAGAGAAGTATTGCCAAACAAAGAGACCTAGGGTTGCAGATGAATAGTTTCTTTAAAGTAGAGTCACAGGTAGACAGGATTCTGAAGACGTTTGGCACGCTTGCCTTCATGGTCAGAACATTGAATATAAGAGCTGGGACGTCACGTTGTGGCTGTACAATAGACAATAGACAATAGGTGCAGGAGTAGGCCATTCAGCCCTTCGAGTCTGATCATGGCTGATCATTCCTAATCAGTATCCTGTTCCTGCCTTATCTCCATAACCCTTGATTCCACTATCTTTGAGAGCTCTATCCAACTCTTTCTTAAATGAATCCAGAGAGTGGGCCTCCACTGCCCTCTGGGGCAGAGCATTCCACACAGCCACCACTCTCTGGGTGAAGACGTTTCTCCTGAGCTCTGTCCTAAATGGTCTACCCCGTATTTTTAAGCTGTGTCCTCTGGTTCGGCACTCACCCATCAGTGGAAATATGTTTCCTACTGCCAGAGTGTCCAATCCTTTAATAATCTTATACGTCTCAATCAGATCCCATCTCAATCTTCGAAACTCAAGGGTATACAAGCCAGTCTTTCAGTGTAAGGTAATCCCACCATTCCAGGAATTGACCTCGTGAACCTACGCAGCACTCCCTCAATAGCCAGAATGTCTTTTCTCAAATTTGGAGACCAGAACTGCACACAGTACTCCACGTGTGGTCTCACCAGGGCCCTGTACAGCTGCAGAAGAACCTATTTGCTTCTATTCTCAATCCCTCTTGTTATGAAGGCCAGCATGCCTCACATTGAGGCAGGTATTTTCCAAATGCTGCTAGCTACTTAAATCACAAGCAATGAAGCCAGGAGTAAATTATACCCATTAGAATAATGAATAGATGACACACTTCACAGGTTTAATGATTTAGCAAAAGCAAATGACTGTGCTAGCCTCCATAAATTATGCTGTTCAGACTCAAGGGACAAAGTGTGTGTCTTCACTCATTTCTCAATAAATCACTGCAACTGAAATTGTATCTGATCTCTGAGCAGACCATTTGCTGTACAATTGTTTTAAGATTCAGTCAGGTTACTCTATTCAACACAACTTCAGTAAATTCCACTTTTGAGTACTCCTGTTTTCAGGCACAGTAAATATTTCATAAAACACAAGTCCTAATTTGGTTTGCAAATCTAATGGCTAGGATTCTTGCAGTTGTAATAATGGATAAAGTGTGGACGTTTTCCATCCTTTTCCAACTGTAATTTCATCCTTTATAATAGACTCCAGCATCTTTCCCACCACTGAGGTCAGACTAACTGGTCTATAATTTCCTGCTTTCTCTCTCTTAAAAAGTGGTATAACATTAGCCACCCTCCAATCCTCAGGAACCGACCCCGAATCTATTGAACTCTGGAAAATAATCACCAGACATTGGTGACACCACTATTAGAATACTGTGTACAATTCTGGTTGTCCTTCTATAGGAAGGATGTTGTTAAACTTGAGAGGGTGCAGAAAAAATTTACAAAGATATTGCCAGGACTGGCGGGTTTGTGGTATAAAGTGAGGCCGAATAGGCTGGGATGTTTTTCCCTGGAACATCAGAGGCTGAGGGATAAACTTATAGAGGTTTATAAAATCATGAGGGGCATAGATAGTGTAAGTAGCCAAAGTCTTTTCCCTTAGGTAGGGGAGTCAAAAGCTAGAGGGCACAGGTTTAAGTGTGAGAGGGGAAAGGCTTAAAAGGGACCTGAGGGGTAACTTTTTCATGCAGAGGCTGGTGTGTCCATGGAGCGAGCTGCTAGAGGAAGTGGTGGAGGTGGGTACAATCACAATATTTAAAAGGCATTGGGATGTATAAATGAATAGGCAGGGTTTAGAGAGGTGTGTCAAATGCTAGCAAGTAGGACTAGATCAGTTTCGGATATCTGGTCAACGTGGATGAGTTGGATTGAAGAGTCTGTTGCCGTACTGTATAGCTCTGTGACTCTGTGACTAATTATTTCAAAATATTGGGCTGCATGACTTCAATGTAAATTGAAGAACACCTAGAGAAAATCAATTTAATCACACAGCTTTGAATTCATGAAACCCGTAAAACCCTTCCCATACTTCTTTCATTGATTGAAATTACAATTCAGTGATAAATTTCTTAATACAGTCTAATAAATCAAATTTGGCATCAATCTCCAAGTCAGTTTTCAGAAACTGCAACTATGATTTAACACAGGAAGTATCATTTCCTGCCACTTGTCAATAAATAAAAGTAAAAACCTATATTTAATTACTGGTACATACTTTGTTATGTTAATTGCATGGAAGTCCTAAGCATAGGGCAACCATTCCATTGTTACTGACCAGTAAGAATTGTAAAAGGCTGAAATTGGATAGCTCAATTTATGGGAATGAGGGTCAAGATTCCGGATCTGTCCATCTCCATGCAAAAAGCAGCCAGCATGAAAACATGGTGCACCCATTCTACTTCCACAATAGTAGTACAGCTCGGACTAGCTGCTGCCCTAACTATTCGGTATGGCACTGCTTGGCAGCATGTCACAGGAAAATGGGCAGCATTTAGAACTAGTCAAGTGCTTCAGGTTGCCTTTCTATTTCGAAATGGAGCTCCCTATAAAAGGAACATACACTAATAGACAAAAAGCCGTTGGCTAGTTACTTTGGTCCACTGAGAAACAAGGAGGCAACAATTCAAGGTTGTGGGGGCACCTATGTGCACCCATCCACTTTATTAATATGGTGAAGGAAGAATGAAGACATATACTGTGTATACAGAAAGTAGACATGGAAAGGCCTTCGCTAAATGTGAGTGACACCATTGTTAGTTTGTCATGTATTCTTCTGACATTAAAACATGATTCTGCAACCTCTTACTAAATCTGTCCTGGAGGCAAATCTATGTGACTGGCTTATTACACAAACAGAAATTCAAGTTGAAACCGATACAAAATTTTAACACCTTGATATAAAAGAGAAGGCTGCTGGTCATGCTGTTGCATACAATTATAGACCCAGTCAATCAGACCAAGGGATTTGGTGGAAAGGAATGAAAGCCAAGGCTGCTATATCAGGCAGAAGGAAAGGATGGTTTTTGGGTTAATCACCAAGTATAAAACTGATAAGGACAGAACCCAGGTTTCAAGGAAACTTGCACTATGACAGTTCAAAAGCAAAAAACTCAAAGAATACCTGCTGTTTTGAATCCGTACAGTTATGCAAAAGACATATGAAGGAGATTTTGTTTAAAAGAACATGAGGAAATTAACCATGGGAGCATGGAGAATAGATCTTGTTGAAGCAAGGAGGAGCTATGGACTTTAAACACAGGACAACATCTCTGAGAATGGTATGTCATGTATAAAATGTGGCATGAAAAATGTGTTGCTGGGAAAGCACAGCAGGTCAGGCAGCATCCAAGGAGCAGGAGAATCGATGTTTCGGGCATAAGCCCTTCTTCAGGAATGAGGAAGGTGTGCCAAGCAAGCTAAGATAAAAGGTAGGGATGAGGGATTTGGGGGAGGGGCGTTGGGAATGCGATAGGTGAGGTGAGGGTGTTAGGCCGGAGAGGAGACTTTCTCCTAGTTGATTTTAACCTACTGCGAATCCTCTTGCAAGGATGCCTTCCTTGAAGAAGCTCTCCTCCTCCCTCTACAAGGATTTCAGTGAGTAGCCCCTCTCTGGCCTAACACCCTCACCTCACCTATTGCATTCCTAACGCCCTTCCCCCAAGTCCCTCCTCCCTACCTTTTATCTTAGTCTGCTTGGCACACCTTCCTCATTCCTGAAGAAGGGCTTATGCCCAAAATGTCAATTCTCCTGCTCCTTGGATGCTGCCTGACCTGCTGTGCATTTCCAGCAACACATTTTTCAGCTCTAATCTCCAGCATCTGCAGTCCTCACTTTCTCCTATAAAATGTGGCATGTCATCATTTGTTGTGTCAAATTAAAAAGGAATAGCTTTTCCTTAATGTTAATGCATGATTTGTCTATTAAGTCATACCTTGTAAAGTTGATTTTAGTTTGTTACAGTTAAAGTAGAAAAGCATGAAATCTTGTTGTGCTTTCCTTTGTGAGACAAGAAGTGAGCTTGAGAAGGTAGGGCTAACATAGAAAACTCAGCCAGTATGGGAACTGAACCCATATAATTGATGTCACTCTGCATCACAAACTAGGACTGCCAGTCATCTTTCTCTGATCAGAGAGCAGCTTTATGGTCCCGTGGTGACTTTATATCTATTTTAGGTCACTGGCAAATTCATAATTTTTGTTTCTCAAAGTTATTGGTCCCTACAGAGATTGTAACAATAATTTTATCTTTCATTAAACTTTTGAATGTGTCTTTGTTCTTTTTTGAAAAGAAATTAAGGTAAGCTATAATGCTGAAAACACTCCTCAATGCAGCTAACTAAACTAAATTGATGCATTCCTGAAAATTGGCATGCTGCAAATTCGCAGGTTGCAAAGTCCCAGTTTGAGGAGAAACAGATTAAATTGATCGCATTTTTAGTAAGATTGAGACATTAAAATAAACATTTGATGAAAGTACAAGAAGATATCATCAATGAGTACATACCATTCTGAAATTTTGAAGCATGCATCTTGTGTATTTTAAAATGTTGCTCAAACGTTTAATTGCACGTTAGAAACTTTCATTGTCAAAAAATGGCTTATGAATTTAAAATTAGAAAGGGCTTCACCAGTCAAACCATATAATCCCATACTAACATTTATATTGTCAAAAGTCATGTAAAAATATTAATTTATAATAACAAAAATTTAAATGAAAAATGCAACAACAGAAAATCAGACTGTAGACAGGGAGTGAAGGAGAAATAGGCTTTTGATCCATTAATTAGATGCATATATACCCAAGATAAGTTCTCAGGATTGCTGTAAATTAATTTGCCCTTTGGTAATAATTACTGTCCTTCTTTTGTTTTAGGATAAACTAGTTAACAAATACAAAGCTAGAGCATTTTACACTGAAGCAATTTGGAGCTGCTAAATCTGACGCAGGTTAGTGCATAAACCTGATTAAACAAGATATGCTGTCAAAACCTTTCATCTTGCATCAGAATAGACATTAGAATGCCAAATTTCAAATAGAACAACAAGTTCTACCATATCAATAGAAGGGCATTGATTAGTTGGCAGGTAGGCTGTGATTGGCTGAGGTGGCATTGTTGAACAGTTGTCCTCCCATCTTTTGTCAAATTGAAAATAGAGGAAAGGTGGACAAGATAATTCTGTTTGTAGAGGACAGAGCCTGCATATGAATATATGTAAATTCAAGCAAGCATATTGTGAGGTTTACTAATTTTCTTAAATTAGTGTAATCCTTAACACACTTAGTACTTTCAGTTATTGTTGTCCATTTGCAGAATCACTCAAAATTTGCACAATATTTCTAGAGTTTTGCAAGCAGAGAGTGGTTGCATATGATCAGTCCCTGACTGTTGCAAACAACTGATATTATCCAGCAGTCAATGGGGCCCACGGCCTACCTACCTGACATCATGATGAGTACTGTGAGACAATGGTGGCATGCCACTAGATTAATCCAGAACCCCAACCTCCTGTTCAGGGGACATAGGTTCAAATCCCACCAAGGCAGATGATAGAACTTCTATTAAATCGATAAATCTAAAATTGAAAACTAGCTTTAGTAATGATGACCATAAAACCATTTTTTTTTCCAACAATCAGGTTTACTAATGTCCTTTAGGGAAAGTAATCTGCCCCTCCTTCATGAGTCTGACCTACATGTGACTTCAGATGCACACCAATTGGCTTGAATATTAAATGGCCAATCAAGTCACTCAGTTCAAGGATAATTCAGGAGGGACAAAAATAATGGTCTTCCCAGCATCAGCCATATTCAACAATAGTATTTTTTTCTAAAATATGGTACTCAGACATGGGGAATAATTGATCCCTGGGGCATTCTCCATGACAGCACCTCGCCCAATCATAGCCACTTGGCAACCAATCTGCAATTTCCCAACCTCATGTGGTGTAAGTGGTTGTTCCCTTTGAAATCTGATATTCTCGGATTTATCCTGATGTGAGCAATATGAAATATTTCCTAAACAGGTTTCTATTTGTCAGCAAAATTCAAGTTCTATGACCAAGTGACTATCTAAGTATTTTCACATTTTAATGTACCAGTCATCAGCTTTTCCAACTTGTGCCATTTTGCCCATCCTTCATTACTTTGCAAAATTATATCTACAATAATAATGTGACACACTGAAAATTTTACTCAGAACAAGATTACATCTTATAATTACACAGTAATAGTGACTGACTTCCCATGGAATTGAGAACTTAATATTTTTTTATTAAATCAAATGCTGGCCTGTAATAGTTCCTCCTCTTTAAAAATTTTTAAATATGCTCAATTAATTAGGTCATAGCTTGAGCACATCTCTGAACTTGACATAGAATGTTGAAATAATATGCATGTGCAATGTGCATAATTTTTTGAAATAATCAATTCTCATGATTTTCTTAACTGATTTTCTTTTTTCTCTTTATAGTATCAATGAAAAGCATTGTTATGGCATAGATTTTACCTTTAGCTCGATCAACAAGAGAATGTGCCAGTTATCTCAAGGTCTAGCCCTTACTTGGGCATGTCTACTCCCTCAAAGCCAACAAAATGCTTTACAACTTGTGTTTTTAGGTTCCATTTAACCTTATCAAAACTAGTTGAAGTGTACATGGTTCAATATCTGACAAGTTCTGAGTGGTAATCAATATCCTATGCAGACAATTCAGCTTTTCAGCCGAAATAATGGCTACCAGGAACTCTATACAAATGAGCCTGTAAACTTACTGTCGCAGAGTCATACAGCACAGAACCAGACCCTTCGGTCCAACTTGTCCAAGCTGACCAGATATACTAAACCGATCTAGCCCCATTTGCCAGCGTTTGACCCATATCCTTCCAAACTTTTCCTATTCATGTACCCATCCAGACGCTCATTTCATACTAATCTAATCTAATCTAAGCTAATCTAATCTAATCTAATCTAAATCTTTCCCATCTCACTTTAAACCTGTGCCCTCCAGTTTTGGACTCCCCTGCCCAAGGAAAAAGACTTTGGCTATTCACCTTATCCATGCACCTCATAATTTTATAAACCTCTACAAGGTCACCCCTCAGCCTCTAATGCTCCAGGTAAAAAAAGATCTAGCCTGTTCAACATCTTCATGTAGATCAAACTCTCTAATCCTAACAACATCCTTGTAAATCTTTTCTGAACCCTTTCAAGTTTAGCAGCTTTCCCATAGCAGGGAGATCAGAACTGAATGCAGTATTCCAGAAGTAGCTTGTACAGCTGCAACATGACATCCCAATTCCTGTACTCATTGCAATGATAAATGAAGGCAAGCAAGCCAAACGTTTTCTTCATCAAACCACCTACCTGTGACTCCACTTTCAGAGAACTATGCACCTGCACCCCTAAGTCTCCTTGTTCAGCAACAATCCCCACGGCCTAACACTAACTGTGTAGGTCCTGCCCTGAGTTACCTTATCAAAATGCAACACCTCACATTTGTCTAAATTAAACTCGATCTGCCACTCGTTGGCCCATTGGTCCATCTGTTCAACGGTCTGCTGTACTCTGAGAAAACCTTCTTCACTGTGCAGAACATCAATTTTGATGTCATCTGCAAACTTACTAACCATATCTCCTACATTTGCATTCAAATCATTTACATGAACGACAAAAAGCAGTGGATTCAGCACCGATTCCTGCTGCACACCACTGGTCACAGTCCTTTAATGTCATATTTTTGTCAATTTGTTAAAATTTACAATCAATCAATCTCTAAGTGTTGGTAAACAGGACAATTTTTCCACTCGTACAAAAAAAATGACAGGCAAATAAACGGGATGGAAAATGAAGACATTTGAAGACTTAAAAACTAACGTCTGAACTTCCCTATGAGAAATTCACCAGAATTGACTATTTTAGTAAATTAAAAAGAAAGAAAAAATGACTAAAATCAGAAGTCCAGCCATAAGCAAGAGTTTTTTGTAAATGGCAGAAATAGAATGTTATTTTACTCTCAGGCTTCTTGGAAATGTTCTGCAATGGTTACTGTAAGCATTTTTCCCTCAGTTTATGAACATTTATGGGGCAATTCTCTGAAAGTGTGTCATGCAATGGGAAAACCTCAACACATAATAAAAATCTATGAGTTGCTGACTATAGTTTTCCAAGATTTATTGTCATTGGACAAGATAACTCCACACTCCATCAACATAAATGTATTCCTGTAGTATCATTATTCATTTTAACCTGCTCTTTGCCCAGAGGAACAAACAAACATTACACAAGGACACATGAGGTCAATTAGACTCAAACTCCTGAAATTTTGTATGTATTGCGATCAGAGCTGGATGTCTGAGAATGAGGAACAAAATTATTTGCTGTTTCATATTTTGGCAAGGATTGGAAAATAACAGATTTGAATCTCAGATAAATTTTAGACACGCATTCTCCCTCTAGGAAACAACAAAAATCTAGCTTTTTACTGTTTTACACATAAGTCACTTGTGATATTACTGGCGGTATCAAAACACAGAACTGACTAGAGATCATACTTCCAGATAAAAATTAACAGTGAAAGAAAAAGGAACTGAATTAAGACATGATATTAATAATCAGTCAGGTATCCAAAAATGATTGCAGTAATTGTGAATTGCAACACCTTCAGGGTTGCAGCAGGCGGCAGGAGATTCACAGTACCAATTTCTACTAGGAAAGAGTCATCAACAGGAACTGTCTCAACACCAAACAATTTGGTGGAAATTAGAATTGTGACAGAAATTTGATGAGAAACATAGATGAATTCCCACCCATACTCTCCATGATTCTCTACACAGGTTACAGTCTTCAGATCAAGCGAGAGGTACAAAATTAAATACAGTGGATGTCTAAAGAGATTTCCACAAACATATTGTGCAAGGACAGTAGCATGAAGAACAGACCATTGATTTTATTAAGGTGGAAGTCAATGGCGTCACAGTAAAACATCTGTGACAATATCCATGAAATAACTATGGACATTATCAGCTCATTGGGACTCTATTAATCCTGCTAATGGGAAAGAATAAGAAGCAAAAACTTAGGGGGGGAAAAGATGTACTACAATGAAAAACTAAAAGATGGAAGTAATTTACCCGACAATAAAAATAAATCAATCCAGAAGAAAATGGCTTCTGACCTGGAAGAGAAAGTTCTGAATTTTGGTTCACATTGCCATCCAGGGGCCACCCTGGGCAATTACACACTTTAACAAGTCTAAAATAATTAGTCGTTATTATAAATGTGGACACTGGCACTTCTAAAGAAAAATGACAAAAAGTAAGCTCTAGGAAATAAGATATATTTGAATAGGATTCTGCAATTTCAAAAAGTTGCATAGTCATCCTGTACTTGGTAACCCCAGCTTGGAACTAAACCCCACTGTTGGCATCATTCTGCATTACAAACCAACTATCCAGCCAACTGAGATAACCCCTGAGGTACCACAAAGGGGTTTCCTCCTCAACCTTTTCCCTCACCTGAAGGATAGTGACCCTCAGGTTAAACCACCACAAATCCTTTCTCTCTATTGACAGAAAATAGTCCCATAGCCTGCTAAGAACATGGTGATTTTACCTTTAGCCTTTACCCATACTTTGGTGCATTTTACAGATCAGAAAATGAAATGGAGGACATGTTGTTTTAGAATGAAAGAAGGACCACACTGTGTAATGCACAACTCATTGCTATTTGGTTGAAGAGGTGGAGCTGTATGTAAAGTTGGTGGTCCTTTCAGTTTGGTAAGACAATCCAGAGCAGTATTATATAGTTAATGGTAGTGCCCTGGAGAGTGTTGCTGAACAAAGAGACCTGGAACGTAGGGGCATAATTCCTTGAAAATGGAGGCATAGGTAGATGAGTCGCAAGGTGGTGAAGGAGACATTTGGTATGCTTGCTTTTATTGCTCTGACCACTGAGTAAATGAGTTGGGACATCATATTTTGGTTGTACAGGACACTGATGAAGCCACTTTTAGAATACTGCATTCAATTCTGGTCTCACCGCTATAAGAACGATATTATTAAGCTTGAAAAGGTTCAGAAAAAGTTTACAAGGATGTTGCCGGGATTGAAGAGTTTGAGCTATAGGGAGAGGCTGAATAGACTGAGGCTTTTTTCCTTGGAGCGTCAGAGGCTGAGGGGTGACCTTATAGAGGTTTATAAAGTCATGAGGGGTATGGATACGATGAATAGACAAGCTCTTTTTCCTAAAGTAGGGGAGTCCAAAACTAGATAGCATTGGTTTAAGGTGAGAGGGAAAAGATTTAAAAGGGGCCTGAGGGATAACTTTTTCATGCAGAGGATAGTATGTGTATGGAACGATCTGCCAGAGGAAGTAGTGGGGGATGGTACAATTACAACATTTAAAAGACATCTGGATGGGAATATGTACAGGAAGGGTTTAGAGAGATATCGGCCAAATGCTAGCAAATGTGATTAGATTTATTTAGGATATCTGGTTGGCATGGACGGGTTGGACCAAAGGGTCTGTTTCTGTGCTGTATAACTCTATGAATCTATGACCGCTTGAATAGATGATCATTGTAGTTACTGAGGAACTACTGTCATTCTTGTAAACCTAGATTTCTAAAATATTGACCACATATATTTGTTTCTGTTCTGGTGTTTTTGAAAGTACTGTACAAAAATGTTAAGTGTAAAGAAAAAAAGTTCTGGTTGCCAGAGTATATGAAGGCCATGATTGTTCAGGAGAACAGTTGACTGAGCTGTGGGATTTCACCTTTAAAGAGAGAGAAGCTGAGGGGAGACCTGACTGAGGTCTACAGAATTATGAGAAGCATTTATTGGGGCAATAGGAAGAAACCTTCCACTTTAGTAAAGGATTCAATTACTCAGGAAAGGGAGAGGCACAGATTTAAGGAGCAAGTGTTTCACACAAAAGATGCTGGGTATCTGGAACCCACTGCCTGAAAAGAGAACTAGAGCAGCAACCATCATGACAGTTCAGAAGTAATTAGAATGAAGATGAGAAATATCACAGCATACAAGACTATGGACCAAGTGCTGGGGAATGTGATTAAAGTAGATAGGTGCTTGATGATGAGTGTGGGCTCGATAGGCTAAAGGGCCTCTTTCTGAACCTTTGTACAATATGACTCTAAACTGGCAATTAACGGAGAACTTTTGCTTTCCTCCCTTGGAATAAGCTCAAGTTCTAAAAAGACCAAAGATGTCAGCTAAAAATTATTCTCCTTTAAAAAAATTCTTTTAAAAACATGTGTTTTTTTTAACAGTGTTTCTTCAGTTGTAGGTTCCATATCAATTTCACTTGTGATTGTGTTCTACAAGTGATACTTAGGTCACATAGATAGGACAACACATTAAAGTGTAACAGATTCATTATATTCATATACTATATGCTAGACTTGCATACTGATGGAATCTATCAATCAGTTTTCCTCTGTTACATAGAGTAGACATGGTGTAAATATTTCAACTCTCTTGAGACTCACACTATCAGTACAGCAAAAGGGATAACTGAAACAAGACAGTGAAATAATTTTACACATCTACCTCATCCATGGAGATACTCATTTAGCATCAGCAGGGTCAAATTCGAGAAAGTTTAGTGTGCCTGAATGTCCAATTTGCTTTGTCAGTGACCAGGGCTCAGAACTGATAGCTGTGGCTTAGAAAACCCCACTGAGTCACCACAGTCGTGGGAGCCACCAGTGAGGCTTGCTCACTTGAAATTAATTCAACACCAGCACACATTTATACAAGGCCTTTAATATAATTAAAATATCCCAAAGATTTTCACAGGAACATATCAAAGAAAAAAAACTTCATCAGAAATCATTTTTTACATGCCCTTTATTAAGTATCATTTTACTATTTCAATATCATTCAGGAAAATCAAGTGGAATAACTGGTGTGTGAATGTTTAAAAATCAAGAGAATAAAGTGAATATTACAGTAGCCTGACATGAAGCCGAATTAAGGCAGGCATTTAATTGGAGCAAAGAGCCCTTCATTGGCTTTCTACCCCCATTGACTATGCACATTTCTCATTCTAAATCTCTTCTGTTTGTGTATGCAGAATCACGTATGTCCAGGAAGCAAAAGTTCTTGGCCCTGCGGAGTGCTTGGCAACAAAGAATGTGTGCTGTGAAGCTTTATAAGCCAAGAGAAATGATGGTGGGTGTGCACCGCTTAGATCATGTTAATTCTTAGTTTAGCCATGTCTGTCAGACAACAAAGAATAAAATGCAGCGTGCTGGGATGAAATCTGGTCTGCACCCTAAAGCTAAATATGCTTATGGCACAACTAATTTCACTGTCAGGCAGATGCAGTGCATGTAAAATAGCTAAATATATCAACAATGTGGTTCTGTGGCACACAGTGGCTTTACTGTCATGTAAAGTAGCTGCAGTCTGAATCATTCGTGCTTGAGGCTTTTTTCAAATAATCTTGATTTGTTCATCCCAACAGAATTCCATCACACAGCTCAAATGAAAAGAAAACATTGGTTACTGACATAAATTCATTTTTGTATTGTAAAATAAAATCCTATTTTAACTTGGTGTTGATTCACAACAATACTTGATGTCGGCTTTGATTGACTATGCCAAACCTTGACATATCAAGTGTCATGTTGTTGGACAGCAATCAAGGTCTGGAACCTCAGCTACTTTTCCCCTCAATAAAAGAGGTGTTTGAGACCAAGCATTAATGCTGTGCAACGGCATGGGCTGTAATCAGCTAAGTATGCAATGATTCGAATTCTAGCCAACCCTAGATCCATTCATTCAGCCACTGATACAGCAGCTGACCCTTTTCAATTGTTGTGACTGAACACATTCTGAATACTTCAAGTTTGAAAGTGGGTGAAAGACTAACATTCCTACAGAGGCACTTTCTTTTTACAGTTTGATTTTTCTTCGTGGATGAGGCCTGTTGGTGTTTGGAATGGGGTTACTGAAATTTAAAACATTCAATTCAAAGATCAACCTCACTGCATTAGGTCAGATGAAAAATAAAGTTTCTTTCCAACTCCCAAAATATGCATTTCAGCCCCCATCTTGAAAGTATTATCATGAACCGAAGTGATAATTAACATTTCTTAACTATTTATTTAATTGCCAAAGAAGTGCCAGAAGGTCAATGCTTATGCTTATGCTAAACACTGCAATGAGAGAAATAGCCAGCAACTATACTATCTCTCAGTTACTCTATTCAATTTGTACATTGGGAGGTGTGTGTTTTAGAAGGAGGAATTAAATTGTATGCCTCATTATTTGCATATTAATTTTGCAGGTGAATTGTCCAAATATCACTGAATAGGATCAAATTGGTTCAAACAATTGCCATAGACTTATAACAACGTAAAAACAATGACTGCAGATGCTGGAAACCAGATTCTGATTAGTGGTGCTGGAAGAGCACAGCAGTTCAGGCACCTTGGATCCTGCCTGAACTGCTGTGCTCTTCCAGCACCACTAATCCAGAAAATAGACCTATAACATCTAAAGAAAAAATAATCCTCAAGAAGACAGTTAAAAGAATAACATGACAGAATTTTGCTTTTTTTAAACATATATTGTTCCATAACAAATGGCTAAAAGCACTACGGAGTAAACACTCTTTACTTTTTCTTGGCAATTTATACTTTCAAATACAGAAAGGAATGTTCCCTTTTTATACTGATCATACATCACACTGTTTAGGCACTTTCCTCAGTTTTCTATGCAAGTCTAACATTTACTAGCATCAGTAGAGCCTGGTCTGCTTATCTTTGTTCCTTTCTGGCCATACCACAATGAATCTCCTAGAATCTTTGAATGACTGCAAGTTGTAGCTTTTCACCTAAAGACCATCTGGCTGTGTTAGCTCACAAAGCCAAAAAGCTTCTTTACTTTGCTGACCACAAAAAAAAATTGTTGACTGTTTGAGATATTCATTCATTTTTAAGAAAGCTTGTACGCTGAACTCAAAAAATGGCTTTCTCCACACCTCTTCTACATGGCAATGTGAAACGTTATCTGTAAGCAGAAATGCTAATAAGCTCCTTGAGAGTCCAACTTTCTTATATCTTAGAAGTAAATGGATGGCTTGTAGCAGAACTGTATAATACCCCACCTTTCTGCGACTTTGCAAAACCCAAAGTCTACTCATATCAACCCCCAAAGTTGTATGTTTTATTCTTCAAACATGAATATCTTGTACCTTCACCTGAATAAAAACAATCTGAGCCCTCCTTTGATGTTCATTAAATTACTCAAGCTAACTATCTTGCAAGCCACAGAACAGGCTAAATGACACCCTTTCGTTTACCCTACATTTAAAGCTGCACAGTTCCAAAACATAATTATGGACACCATGCTTGTAACATTTGAAACTAAAATTAAATACCTGCGAATATTTTAGGTAAACATGCTACATCATTTCAGAAGCAGAAATTCGAAAGAGTATAAAAAAAATAAGCAGCTTTTTTCTTGTTCATACTCATAGGTTATAACTCGGTGATATAGGTCATTGTTACTTCGGTGACAGATTCAGTGTTGTTGCAAGGTTTGTGAAGGTTTGTAGCTCAGGTTGTGGTTTAGGGTGTAGGTTTGCTCGCTGAGCTGAAGGTTCGATATCCAGATGTTTCATTACCTGGCTAGGTAACATCATCAGTGGCAACCTCCAAGTGAAGCAAAGCTGATGGCTCCTGCTTTCTATTTATATGTTTGTCCTGGATGGGGTTCCTGGGGTTTGTGATGATATCATTTCCTGTTCGTTTTCTGAGGGGTTGATAGATGGTATCTAGATCTATGTGTTTGTTTATGGTGTTGTGGTTGGAGAGCCAGGCCTCTAGGAATTCTCTGGCATGTCTTTGCTTAGCCTGTCCCAGGATAGATGTGTTGTCCCAGTCGAAATGGTGGTTTTTTACCTCTGTGTGTAGGGCTACGAGGGAGAGAGGGTCATGTCTTTTTGTGGCTAGCTAGTGTTCCTGTATCCTGGTGGCTAACCTTCTTCCTGTTTGTCCTAGGTAGTGTTTGTGGCAGTCCTTGCATGGAATTTTGTAGACGACGTTGGTTTTGTCCATGGTTGTACTGGGTCTTTTAGGTTTGTTAGTTTTTGTTTGAGAGTGTTGGTGGGTTTGTGTGCTACTAGGATTCTGAGGGGTCTTAGTTGTCTGGCTGTCATTTCTGAAACTTCTTTGATGTATGGTAAGGTGGTTAGGGTTTCTGGCTGTGTTTGGTCTGCTTGTCGTGGTTTGTTCTTGAGGAATCTGCGGACTGTATTTTTTGAGTATCCGTTCTTCTTGAATACGTTGTATAGGTGGTTCTCCTCTGTTTTCCGAAGTTCGTCTGTGCTGCAGTATGAGGTGGCTCATTGGAATAGTGTTCTGATACAGCTGTGTTTGTGTGTGTTGGGATGGTTGCTGGTGTAGTTAAGTATTTGGTCAGTGTTTGTCGGTTTTCTGTATACGCAGGTTTGTAGTTCTCCATTGTCCATTCTTTTGACTGTGATGTCCAGGAATGCGAGTTTGTTGTCGGTTTCTTCCTCCTTGGTGAACTTTATGCCTGTGAGGGTGTTGTTGATGATGTTAAATGTCTTTTCTATCTTGTTTCGTTTTGTGATGACAAAGGTGTCATCTACGTAGTGGACCCAGATTTTTGGTTTGATGGTTGGTAGGGCTGTTTGTTCTAGTCTTTGCATTACCACTTCTGCTATGAATCTTGATAGCAGAGATCCCATGGGTGTGCCATTGGTTTGTTTGTAGATTATGTTGTTGAAGTTGAAGTGGGTGGTGAGGCACAGGTCCACTAGCTTCATGATGTTTTCGTTGGTAATGTGATTGATGTTGGTTGGGGTGTGTGTGATGGTTCAGAAGTTTCAGAAATGACAGCCAGACTACTAAGACCCCTCAGAATCCTAGTAGCACACAAACCCACCAACACTCTCAAACAAAAACTAACAAACCTAAAAGACCTAGTACAACTCATGGACAAAACCAATGTCATCTACAAAATTCCATGCAAGGACTGCTACAAACACTACGTAGGACAAACAGGAAGAAAGTTAGCCACCAGGATACAAGAACATTAGCTAGTCACAAAAAGACACGACCCTCTCTCCTTCGTAGCCCTACACACAGAGGAAAAAAACCACCATTTCGACTGGGACAACACATCTATCCTGGGACAGGCTAAGCAAAGACATGCCAAAGAATTCCTAGAGGCCTGGCACTCCAACCACAATGTCATAAACAAACACATAGATCTAGATACCATCTATCAACCCCTCAGAAAACTAACAGGAAATGACATCACCACAAACCCCAGGAAACCCATCCAGGAGAAAGATATAAATAGAAAGCAGGAGACAACAGCTTCGCTTCACTTGGAGGTCGCCACTGATGATGTTACCTAGCCAGGTAATGAAACGCCTGGATATCAAACCTACAGCTCAGCGAGCAAACCTGCACCCTAAAATTCAGTGTTGTCACATCACTAATCAATACAAATTTTTCAGGCAACACAAAGTGTCTCTTACTTTTTCATTAAATGTGGGTCAAACTTGTCATTCCCAAACAATCCTGATTTTTTTTGAAATTCAAGAAGAAAGGCACAAATGTCATGGCAACTCTGACACTTCAACTGTCCCTCCATGCAGCTCACATTACATCAGAGTCTGCTTTACTATCAGAGTCACACCAATTCACTATATTTCTGGGAATCTCCCTACTAATTATTCCCATCCTCTCCACTATCATTATTGTGCTAATCAAAATTCCTAGGATGCCTTATAATCTTTATGTTTTGACATTTCCATTGACTACACTTAATGAGTGTTGCTCCTTTCAGTCACATTACTCATACTGACAACAGAATGCTGCATAAGCAAGTGATAAAGTCATGTCTCCTGTTTATGTGATAATGGTTGGGCACTAGCACAAATCGGTGTCGGCACCAGTTCATTTCATTATTTTTTTCTCTCGCATGAGGTCCAACCCTCCCCTCTGGCCCCTCCCCTTTCACCACACCTACATCACTGATGCCCTGCAATTATTTATCTATAAACAGCACATTGCAAACAGGCAACACAATCTTCACCAATTTCCTATGTTCATGCTGTTCTCTGATCTTTCAGTATTCACACCTGCCTCCCAGTTCCTCCCAAATGTCTCACTCACCTGTACATTAGCAAACCCTTTTCTCAGCATTGAATCACTGATTAGTACTTCAACCTGCCATAGTGGGATATGGGCAGAGTAAGTGTATTAATGCTCTCGAATCATTTCATTGCCAATACCATTAAAACGTGACACTTGAGTTTCAAAGGTCTTCAGATATACATTCGCAGAATCAATCAAGACATCTAGAAATATTCAGCACAATGTGTACCGAGCTCAAGATAGAATTGTTAGGTCTTTTAAATATTTACTGGTTGCTGTTGTGATGGAAAGGAACAGTGGTAGCTTGGATACCAAAACAAACACCCTCAATTGGTTCAGCAAAAGAGGATTTTGATGTTTACAATGCAAAGCTAAGATAGTTTCAGCTCCCTAAGTGATGCCTACGTTGAAATGTAAATGGTTTCTAGATAGGATCTTGCTTCCTGCTCCAGTCAGAATTTTGTCTGGCTTCTGTCTAGAACCATACCACAAAGCAAATGTTATTTGGTCCATCAGGTGATTTTCTCCCCTTAGGCCATTTTACTCAACTCTAATACCCATTAATATTCCTTCCTTTTCCAACCAATTAATTCCCTTCTAAAAGATTTCATTAACTCTAAAATAACAAAATAAGTAGGAAGCTGGTGAAATCTCTTCATGCGAACAAGTTTAGGATACTGATTACTCCATCACTGGCCATTGTTGAAACAGAGTTCATAGTTTTAATGCTATTTTGATTAAATTGCTAAATTCAAATCTTTGAACAGAGGTAATTTTGCATTATTGTAAACAATGTACCTTTACTATTCTTCCTTTGGTCAGATGTCCAAAGCTTCAAAAACATCTTTGCTAAAATCTTGGATAAAATTAATATTATTTTCTTGCTGTTGTTTTCTTCACCATTAGATACAGAATGAGGGATTTAATTTATCCATTTTTATGACCTTGCAATAAATGTTAAATAACTAAGGTACAGGAATACTGAAATATACAGAACAAATGAGGGTTGGATAATCCACTTGACTCATCCCATTATACACCATTATCGCTGGCACATCCCTCAAGTCACATGCTTTGTTCATCATCCAGCAGTTGAATTTTTCTATCCGTGCCCACCTTTCTAATTCTACCAAATAATTCTGTTATATTTTCACCATCCTTCTTGTAGGAAGTTAATTTCACTCCTCTTCCAATACCCAATTCTGCACCCCCATCCCTTCCTTTATAAGCTATGATACATCTTCCTTATCATTTGGTATTCGAAAGGAACTTACCTGGGGCTAATGATATTTTTGAGCAAGTTGCATCAGTGAGTGGGAGAAAATTCCAAGCCATTACGCTAGACATATGACCAAGGTTCAATTGCTCTATCATCCTTACAACCATGAGTAGTTCAATATAATTCGCCATGGCCTTTCTTTGTTTTTGTGTTGCAGACACTTCATAACATCTCCCATATCTTGTGTCCTTAATTCAAAGCAACTATTTAGTTGTCCTTTACTGCTTTCATTCTTCTTTAATATATACTGCAGAATGCACTCAGGATTCTAGTTAGAGATGCCTATTCAAGCTAACCGTGGCGGCACGGTGGCACAGTGGTTAGCACTGTTGCCTCACAGCGCCAGAGACCCGGGTTCATTTCCCGACTCAGGCGACTGACTGTGTGGAGTTTGAGCAACACATTTCCAGCTCTGATCTCCAGCATCTGCAGACCTCACTTTCTCCTCTAGTTAGAGAAGCCTATTCAAGCTAACTGTCTCTTCTAAAGACAGGTTCCACCCTTATGAGTGGATATCCCATAATCTGTTGTGCTTTGCATCTATGTAACTCTTTCTTCATGCTTAAGCAAGACCTTGACAAGTATGTTGTATTCTTCCCCTTTGTTCTATCCTTTGAAGATATATAAAAGATATTTTTTATGGCCCCTTTGTCTGGATGGAAAGAAATTGAGCAGAGAGCACAGAAGGTATGTGTACAGCCTAGTCTATTTTACATTCAGAATGAAGTTCCCATGAGGTGGATGTGAGAGATTCAACCGACAGAGTTTATATAGCTTTAATGCAACTTTAATGCAATTTTTTTAATAGAAAATGTCAGGAGTTTTAGTCATTAGAAGTGTCAGTGGTCTCTTGAATAAGTTAGTGGATCGCTGTCCAAAAAGCCATGGGGCAGAACGGCAAAGTATGTCAGACAGTAGGAATCGCATCACAGCTCTCTGGTACTGCTGAGACATTCAACTATGCTATTGGTATGCAATTTATAGTCTCTTCTTAAATAACTCTAAATACGGGTCCTGTTAGATCAGTTCACACCTAGTACACAGACATTAGATGTATTTTAAAAATGGCTCAATTATCTTTCTTTGTAATCAAGGAAATTAATTGCTGCAGATTCATAAATAGTATATCTTAGTTTGGCAGATTCTTTCAACAACATTACTAAACCCTGGAAATAATAAAAGAAGAAATAACAATTCAAAATGACACTGTGTTGAAACTACTTTTTAGGGATAGTATGGTGGCTCTGTGGTTAGCACTGCTACCTCACGGCTCTGGGGAGTCAGGTTTGATTCAAACCTTGAGTCACTGTCGGTGTGGAGTTTGCACATTCTCCCCATGTCCGCATGGGTTTCCTCCGGGTGCTTTAGTTACTTCCCACAGTCCAAAGGTATGCAGGTTGGTTGGATTGGCCATGCTAAATTGCCCATCATGTCTATGGATGTGCAGGCTAGGTGAGTTAATCATTGGAAATGTGGAGTTACAGGGAAAGGTTTGGGCATGGCTCTGAGTGGTGTTCATCGGGTCAGTGCTGACCTGATGTGCCAAATGGCCTCTTTTCACACTTTAGGGATCCTATGATCGCACAATTCCAAAATCCAGGATACACTTAATGACAATCTGAATTCTCCTGGATGGATCATTATCTCTACATTTTTGTATCTAAGCTCTTTGCTCCCATTTGTAACATTAAGCCCCATGTGAGCCAATATCTGTTTAGATAATTTTTTTCAGATGTCCAGAAAACTGTTACAACACTTACTTGGTTGTCTTATTGGTGACCAAACCATAAGAAATAAAGTAAAAACTCAAAATGACACAAAGTGTTAATTCCATCCTATCAAGCCACGGATATCTATTATGGAAATAGGTAAAGGGGTCAAAGTGATGCTCTGAGTGATGCTGTTCTAGAACAGCAGTCAAGGAGTATTGTAGGAGCTGAGTTGAGTTTAACTATTGTCATGATCCCAGCTGATGTTATTATCAGACAAATCAGATCCCAGGCAGGAACCTGGTCTGCCAGATCATATTTTGATTTGTTTTGGCTTTATCAAAATGGTCTCTTGCTGAAAGATACGGACACCATGATGCAGATTTTATATTTACAATAAAACGGAAGTTTATCAACAAATGAATAAAGGTAAAAACCAAATCATTGACTTATAATGTAAACACAGAGATTTGTAAGCACAAAGTAAAAGTATAATCCATTAATCCCAAAACTCTCTCTTATAATTGAAAATAAACAAATCCAAAGACATCCCTAGGACAGCACCCAAATAACGCTCTTACAGTACTCACACCAGAGTCCTCTCTCTAACAGCTAGTGATTTTAACTTTGAGGCTGAACTGCAGATAGCTTCTTTCTGGAGCTATCTTGCATCTGAATTTTCATGTACTCAGCCTGAGGTATTTTTTCCAGGGTTTTATCCCAAAATGCCTGGTCCAGAATTAACAACAAGACCTCACCTCTAAAGTAACCTGGTTCTTTGTATGTCTCTCTCTTCTCAGAAACATGAGCCTATACAGTTGTCCTATTCTAAGATTTCACAGGATATCCCTGGTCAAAGTCAAAAAGTAAAACTGAAAGTCTTCCTCTCTAAGCTATGGGTATTTCAGTTATGCTTAAAAAAACATAAGCTCCACAAGTCTCTTACACCTTGTTGGGTTACAAAACTAGTTAAAATCAACGGAAGTCAATTGGTGGTGCACAAAGCCCATTCACTTTGAAGCCAGGCCTCAAAACTGTTTTAAAAGAAATCACCATGGCTACAGAGATAAATATTTATAAATTAATTAACTTTGACACACAGAAAGCCCACTAGTTACAAACTCAAAAAACTGAAACAAAACATATAATAAATAATATATTGAGTATAGGAGTTGGGAGGTCACGTTGCAGCTGTATGGGACATTAGTTAGGCCAATTTTGGAATATTGTGTGCAATTCTGGCATCCCTCCTATTGGAAGAATGTTGTGAAACTTGAAAGGGTTCAGAAAAGATTTACAAGGGTGTTGCCAGGGTTGGAGGATTTGAGCTTTAGAGACAGGTTGAAGAGGCTGAGGCTGTTTTCCCTGGAGCGTCAGAGGGAGAGGGATGACCTCATAGAGGTTTATGAATCATGAAGGTCATGGATAGGATAAATAGACAAGGTCTTTTCTCTGGGGTGGGGGAGTCCAGAACTAGAGGGCATAGGTTTAGGGTGAGAGAGGAAAAATTTAAAAGGGACCTTAGGGGTAACTTCACATTGAAGGTGGTGCGTGTATTGAATGAGCTAACAGAGGAAGTAGTGGAGGCTGGTATAATTGCAACATTTGAAGCATCTGGATGGGTACAGAGAAACCTCGATTATCCAAAGGACACAAGAATATTTTCTCAATTAATTTACTTCTGGATAATCGAATGCTGGATAACATTGTTTACCCGAGCACCGGAACCTTGCGATCCTGCCAGATAATCCAATATTTGGATAATCGAATGCCAGATAATCAAGGTTCCTCTATATATGAATAGGAATGGTTCAGTGCTGGCAAATGGGACTAGATTAATTTAGGATATCTGGTCAGCATGGACGAGTTGGACCAAAGGGTCTGTTTCCTTCTATGACTCTATGTCTGTGTGTGTATACACATAAAATTCCACAATTTGTATCACATTATGCATTGACCTACACTTGACCTGTGCTTGATTCTGACATTGGTTCTCTGAGCTGAAAAATGTTGTATATATGGGAAAACAAATCTCTCATATACACACTCAAGTTAAAGGAAAGCTTTCTTACTCATCAATGTGAACATTGGTGTAATGTGAATAACAGGTATGGCTGGATCCTTGGTTTTCCTCTCATATTTTGTGACTATACCAACATAACCTGGGCTGGTGAAGGAAAGAGATCTGATGGTGAGAAAATCTGTCAGCGCCCTGACATCCTGTATTACATGTGCAGTTGCCAACTTGACGTGGAGTCTGGTGCATCAAACATCTTCCCAAATATAAGTCAGCAAAATAGAATAGAGTGCCAATAATGAGATGTCATCACACAAGATATTTCCCATCATTAATATTCTAGTAGTACTGGGAAAGAGTGGTTGTGTGCACCACTGATGCACTTCTATTTATTTTACCTAGATTTGCAATCCAATGAAGTAAATCATGGGGCCTCAAGGATGCACAACTTTTAGATGAGTTTTGAGTATTTTGGTTCAACTAATCACATTTTCGATGATCTATTTCAAAAGTTTACACCATTTATGTTTTATAAATTACCTACTTTAAATGTTATTGTGTGAGGTGAAAATCCTGATGTGACACAGACTGGGACGTATGCCCAGGAAGAAATCTGCTTATCATTGCTGTTCTATCTCTAGAATATATTTGCTACCATTTATTTTATTTTTAGCAAATAGTTGGCAAAAAAGCTGCTGCTGAAAAAAAAGATCCACAATTGATGTCTAAACAGATTAATCATGCTGCCAGCAATGATAAGCTTTGGAACCCAAGGCCTTTGTCTCCTCAATTGTGTGTTACAGAGAGAAGATCCAACAACTGGAATTATTTAAAAATATAAATTGATTCAGTAAAATAGAAGTGATTACCTGGGGTTCACGATTTAATTCGGTCTCAGTACTTCGTGCCGCACTGGAAAGTAACCCTACCAACCAAAAAGCAATTGTATTCTACTTTGTTTCACATCATCATTCAATTATTGGAAAGAAAGTTGCCTCTGCTAAGTCTATAAGTGGAATTTTATAGCCCTCTTTTTTACTGCTGGAGGCTACACCCTATTAAAATAATAACTGCATTGGTTGCATTTTACATTTTTGTAAGGATCTCTCAAATTCATGTGTCATAACTTGAAATACTTTTTAAGATGATAATGAAGTTTTGAACCATTTGCACCAAGACCAAAGCACAGAGCTTTTCTTATCCTAACAATTTATTTCACAAAACCTCGGTGCTTCTAAAAGCTGCATAAAGCAAGACCAATACTTGACTCTTTTTTTTTTAATCTGGATTTAAAAGATAGTCTTAAAGGAAGGTGGGAACCAGAGGAGTTCTATCTTTGTTGCGATTTACACATGCACAGTACAGGGATTCTGACCAGCTAGCTCACAGCCAGACCCCAGAATAAGGAGACTCTCCGAGACTCCTGTTGTATCTGTCAGCCAAGGTTCCCTGATTGTCCAGGTTAACAAATCCAATAAAGAATTGTATAGTTAATGAGAACTACTTGACCCATCATTCTAATCACTAGACTTATCTATTGCAATCTTATGTAATTTGAAAGCATCTATATATCATTCGAGTGTACCATCTCATAAGTAATGCATTCGGCAAGGTTACTCATAGTAGACTGGTTAGCAAGGTTAGATCACATGGAATACAGGGGAAAGTAGCCATTTGGATATAGAACTGGCTTGAAGGTAAAAGAAAGAGGGTGGTTGTGGAGGATTGCCTTTCAGGCTGGAGGCCTGTGACCAGCAGTGTGCCACAAGGACCAGTGCTGGTGCACTGCTTTTCGCCATTTATACAAATGATTTGGATGTGAACATAGGAGATATAGTTAGTAAGTTTGCAGATGACACCAAAATTGGAGGTGTAGTGGACAGCAAAGTAGGTTGCCTCAGAGTACAGATCAAGTGGGCCAATGGGCTGAGGAGTGGCAGATGGAGTTTAATTTAGATAAATGTGAAGCACTGCATTTTGGAAAAGCAAATCAGAGCAGGACTTAGACACTTAATGGTAAGGTCCTGAAGAGTGCTGCTGAACAAAAAGACCTTGGAGTGCAGGTTCATACCTCCTTGAAAGTGGAGTTGCAGGTAGATGGGATAGTGAAGAAGGCGTTTGGTATGCTTTCTTTTATTGGTCAGAGTATTGAGTACAGGAGTTGGGAGGTCATATTGCAGCTGTACAGGACATTGATTAGGCCACTGGTGGACTATTGCATGCAATTCTAATCTCTTTCCTGTTGGAGAGATGTTGTGAAACTTGAAAGGGTTCAGAAAAGATTTATAAGGGTGTTGCCAGGGTTGGAGGGTTTGAGCTACAGGGAGAGGCTGAAGAGGCTGGGACTGTTTTCCCTGGAGCTTCAGAGGTTGAGGGGTGACCTTATAGAGGTTTATAAAATCATGAGGAGCATGAATAGGATAAATAGATGAGGTCTTTTCCCTGGGGTGGAGGGGATTCCAGAACTAGAGGGCTTAGGTTTAGGATGAGAGGGGAAAGATATAAAAGAGATCCAAGGGGCAACATTTTCACGCAAGCAGTGGTGCGTGTATGGAATGAGCTGCCAAAGGAAGTGATGGAGGCTGGTACAATTGCAACATTTAAAAGGATCTGGATGGGTAAATGAATAGGAAGGATTTAGAGGGATATGGACCAAACGCTGGCAAATGGGACTAGATTATGTTAGGATATCTGGTCAGCATAGATGGATTGGACCGAAGGGTCTGTTTCCATGCTGTACACATCTATGAGTCTAAGACAAATTAGGATTTTACCTAACTTTCAAAAGGGTTCCTTGTTTCATCTGTCCTTTCAATCAACCTCAGCATGGCAACAAGGTATAGAGAAGGATGTTAGTGTTAGCCGTCACTGCCATAGTAACTCATTGGAAAGTATCGTTGGATTGCTGACTATGGGAGATCACCACTTCCTCTGCAGATGGATGAGATGATGAGCGCCTGGATGAAACGTACCCAGCAGGACCAATGCAATGTAAGGTGCTAGTGAGCTTCAAAATGCAGTAGTGAAGTGCTTAAGTGCTGAGGGGGTTCAGCCACAATGATGTGGCGAGGCTGGTGTTTAACTGATGCTGATGCCTGAGGATTGAAGGTGGAGGCTGTACCTGCCTGTTGAGTGTGTCCTGAACTGTTTGGGATTAGTACCAACATGAAAGCCCTGAGACCATATCAGTGAACTGCACCCACTCCAACTCTTAAATTAGGAAATAGCACCACCTAACTTCTCAGTCCTGATTTGGAGGTGCCGGTGTTGGACTGGGGTGGGCAAAGTTAAAAATCACACAACACCGGGTTTTCGTCTAACAGGTTTCATTTGGAAGCACTAGCTTTTGGAGCTCTGCTCCTTATCAGGTGGTCATGCTAGTGCTTCCAAATAAAGCTGTTGGACTATAACCTGGTGTTGTGTGATTTTTAACTCGCTTCTCAGTGGGCTGTCTATGGGAACTGTGAACTGCAAAAACTAAGGTGAGATTAGCTACTAATAACATGCTTGCAAATAGGGTCCTTGCCATTTACTAGCAAATTCTCATCTCAGCTGTTGAATCCTTAAACGGGGAAAATCAGACTTCCTTTATCCACAATATTAAGAATCTCATTTTCTTATTCTCGTCACACTATCCAAAATTCTTGCCATTGTCCATGCCATTCAAGGCCTGGGAATATTCTCCACACTGTTTGCAGCACACCTTCAGTGTCCATACCATCTAATGCAGATTTCAGATGCTTCCTTGTCAGCTTGATTTTTGCTTTTGTTTCAGAACAGCAGATGAATATTAGGATGCAAGCAAGAATATTAGATTGCTTTTTTAATGATTTTAATGAAACTCAAATACAAAAGTTGTGATACAAACATTGAACAGACTATGAAGTCAGTAGCATGACCCTAACACTCAAGGCCCCAGTTAGCAATTCTCTTGCTTTTCATTCTGTTCATTAAAAGGATGAGGGCTTTTTTTATTCATTCACTAAACGAGGGCATCGCTGGTTAGGCAGCATTTATTTCCCATCTGTAATTGTCAAGAGGGCAATTGTAATTCAGCCACATTGCTGTGGCTCTGGAGTCACATGTAGACCAGACCAAGTAAGGATGGCAGTTTCCTTTCTTTTTAGGACTTTAGTGAACTAGGTGGGATATTCCCAACAATGGTTTCATGGTCATCATAGGACTCTTATTTCCAGAATTTTACTGAAGTAAAATTCCACCATCTGCTTTAGCAGGATTCAAATCCGGGTCTCCTGGGTATCTGGATTAGCAATCTAGCGATGATACCACTCTGCCGTCATCCCCCCAAAGAGGGTGTCAGCCTGCTTATAATATTTAAATCTGTTTTTGTTTCCTTTTTGAAGAAATAAAGCCTACTTTTAGAAAGAAAAGGTATAATATATTGTTTTCCCATATTTCTTTCATTTACAATTCAGAGAAGTTGCGTGCCTCTGACAAGATTCGTGTTTACTGTTTATCCTTATTGTTCCTGAGTAGGTAAAGTGAAGGCAGTTAAGAGCTCACCACATTGTTTCAGGTCCATGTAGACAAACTGGACAAACATAAAGATTAGATCCTCCTTTAAGGGCTATGAGTGGAACAGATTTCTTTTCCACATTGGCCACTTCTTCAGCACCATTATTAATGTTGCTCTTTTTTTTAATTACAGATTTATTTAATTAACTAAACTAAACATTTTCCAGATTCCTCAATGAAATTTGAACTTTTACCTCTATGTGTAAGATCAAAAATGAACATAAATTCCTTTTCCTGCTGAATATTATATCTTGTTCAACACTGTATCATGTTTGTGGACTGCTTGTCAAAACTAAAAGAGAAATTCAAATTTCAAGAAGAATACAGAAAATAATGACCCTAAGTTGCATGAAATCATTTCCTGCCCTGTTTACTTCATTCTCTTGCCTGTTTCCTAATGTAGTAATTGCAACCATATCGTAAGCAACAGAACTAATTATGTATCCGTTATGAAAATTGTAAATGCCAAATGTATTGGAGAATGAGCTGTGAATTCACATTATGTCACATTTCTGCCAAAGCAAGGGTTAATGTACTTCATAGGGTTGCCTGCTGGAAAATAGGGAAGTGAAAAGCAGCGTAAAATTTGTTTTATTAATACAAATGAATGGTATAGCTGTTCACAGTGTTGTGCTCTGTTTACACAAGGAGAAAGTGAGGACTGCAGATGCTGGGGATCAGAGCTTAAAAATGTGTTGCTGGAAAAGCGCAGCAGGTCAGGCAGCAGCAAAGGAGAAGGAGAATCGACGTTTCGGGCATAAGCCCTTCTTCAGGAATGAGGAGGGTGTGCCAACAGGCTAAGATAAAAGGTAGGGAGGAGGGACTTGGGGGAGGGGCGTCTCCGGCCTATCACCCTCACTTTAACCTCATTCCACCTATCGCATTCACAAAGCCCCTCCCCCAAGTCCCTCCTCCCTACCTTTTATCTTAGCCTGCTTGGCACACCCTCCTCATTCCTGAAGAAGGGCTTATGCCCGAAACGTCAATTCTCCTTCTCCTTTGATGCTGCCTGACCTGCTGCGTTTTTCCAGCAACACATTTTTAAGCTCTGTTTACACAAGACAACTTTCCCCAAACGTTTAATCAACGCTACTGAGAAAAAGAGAGGGTAACTGAGAGCACCAAAAGTTATGACAAGATGTAACCACAATGGACGTAGACAAAAATGATCCTGGATGGGTGAGTGTTTGCGATGAATCCAGGAAATAATAGAAGCCAACAAAGAGAAAGATAGAACAGAAAAAAGGAAAAGAACAAAAGAAATTGAAAAAGAGAGAAAGATTAATAGGGCAAAAGAACTAAGGAACAAAGGTTAAAGCAAGATGGTTAGACAGAGAGACAGCAAACATAAATCTGAATAAGATGTGAAAAAATAGCAGAAGTCAAAACTGATTAAAGAGAAAGAAGATTGTAAAGACCTTCAAAAAAAGCAAAGAAAGAAAGTCTACTTAGTACAGATTATGTACATTGTAAAGTTGGTTTGCAAAGTTCAACTTGTAGACACAGAGCTTCATGTGATAGGAGCCAGTGAGAGGTACTTGGCTGTCAGGGTCAGCCTACCTTATTGACCCCATGGGCTGGATTTTGAAACGAGGATAGGAAACCTAACTTGGATGAATTCAGGATCCTGACCACCTGACATGTCAGGAACTGATCTGTTCCAAAAATATTTCCAAAGAAATTTACCTCCGACTTATTGTAAACCCAAAATTGTACATAAAATGGGCTCACCAGGAAATGATACGCAAGGCACATTTAGGAATGGACAGGCCCCTCGACAAGCTCTTTAAGGAATTTAAGTGACCCATGAAGTAGGAGGGAATAAATTTCCCATTTCCCCAAACCTGCTAGACCTTTGAAGATTTTTTTTTTAAAACTGTCCCGTATGCATTAGGATACTAAGGCAACTTCCAAGTCCATGCTTTACAAACTGCTGACACCGCATTCCAATTCCACAGCCCTTTGCCTCTTGCACTATCCCTGTATCTCAGGTTTGAGTAGCAAAGCTCCATTATGGGAGTGTGTTTGTTGAATCTATCATTGTACTCAAAATCATTGTTTACCTGCACTCAAAGTATTGAGGTCACACCGAGAATAAGACAGAGAAAGGTATCTTTACCTCTCACTGTTCCTTGGTTGTTTGAACAAGAAAACATGATAGGAACAAAAGAGCAAAGCACAGAAGAAAATGGGTCATATAAAACAAACCTGTTTCAAGCACGAAATAGGGTCACAAGCTCTCACCAGCTGTGATTCCAGAAATACCAATTTTCTTTCTGCACATGGTGTGCTTCTCATTAATGTCATAGGTCTTGTACCAATCAACAAGTAGCAACAAGGAAAGAAAACCATAAATCATGGAGTTCAGAAACCTACAAATTCAAAATGAGCTGTCAGCACTGCCCACCAATGGAAATAGGTAAGGAAGCATCATATCACAGAAAATATTCTTTTGAAACTCATCTTGGGGTTCTCCAATAAATTGAGAAATATTTCCAGAAATATGGCTCATGGCTTCAATAAAATATACAACTTTAATAAGAAAATGATGACATTTTCTGGATTTGAAATGTCAGTAACAATATTTTCCATCAGAGGTCTGAGGTGACATGAATAACCTCACCTTGATTATGGGACACACTTTGGTTGCATAGTTCCCATTACATATTTCTATCTATAGGAGAAAGTGAGGACTGCAGATGCTGGAGATCAGAGTTGAAAAAGTGTTTCTGGAAAAGCGCTGCAGGTCAGGCAGCATCCAAGGAGCAGGAGAATCGACGTTTCGGGCATGATTCCTGAAGAAGGGCTGCTGCGCTTTTCCAGCAACACTTTTTCAGCATATTTCTATCTATACTCAATCAAATTATTTTCAAAAAAAACTAACTGCAAGAATACTTACAGTGCATACAGTTCGTAAGTACCTTTCTCACTTGTACATGAAAAAAACTGCAGATTGAAACCTCCAGGAAGATTCAAGAAAGCATTTTGTTGTTTTCTTTTCATTTATAAAACATCAAAACATTGAATTCTCACTAATTTTTCAGTTTGTGTGCTCTGATTTTCCATCTAATCAGTTCCAAACATAAGAGATGGAGTCAAGGTATAAGTGCAATAAAGAGAAAATGTGTGGGCAGTTGAATCAGAGCAAGTTTTAAAAATGTTTTAATGTACTCTAAGTGGATTACTCACAAATATTTTACTAATCATGTTTACTTGCCTCAGAACTTAGATATATGTAGATAAATGCTGAATGGTTCCTTAAATTTCGAAGAAATTTCTGAGCAAAAGGCTTAAATTGAAATAGTTTTAATTAAGTTAAAGCCTTTTGGTATCATTCAGTAATGATTTTACGAAATGGCTGTTCAGAGGCCAGAATCCGTCACCAAGTCACCCTTTATTTACATGTGCACAGTATATGGGCTCTGACCAGCCAGCTCAGAACTAGTCCCTGTAATAAAGATACTCTCTGAATCTCCTTTTAGATCTATCTGCCAGCCTTGGATCCCTGATTGGCCCAGGCTAACAACCCCAATCATAGTTAATGAGGTCCACATAGCACTCGTTCCAATCACTAAAAAATATGAATGCTTGCTTTATCTTTTTTTCAGCTTTTTACATTTCTTAAACATGGCAAGAAAAGTCCAACTTGCCATGAATTCAGCCACTCCTTCAGGAATTAGGTGCAGGATATTTTAAATTCTGTTCGCTGTTTAAATCAATCAGCTGGCCTTCCCATCCATTCTCAGTCAGAAGTATCAGAAAATCTCAGGGTCCAGGGGCTGTCCAGTGAGCCCAAGTAGAGAGGAAGTAGAATTCCTGAAGAAGGGCTCATGCCCGAAACGTCGATTCTCCTGCTCCTTGGATGCTGCCTGACCTGCTGCGCTTTTCCAGCAACACATTTTCAGCTCTGATTTCCAGCATCTGCAGTCCTCACTTTCTCCAAGTAGAGAGGAGCCTATTGTTATTGATGGGTCATACCATGGCAAGAAAAATACCTAAGCTTCCATGCTGTTTACCAGTGGGTCCTGAGGAACGTTCAAAAATAATTAACTTAGTTTTTGGTTCTCTAATACAGATCCACCTCCTTAGTTGGTTGGTCACTTGGGAAAGTCACTTTCTGTTCAGATGACTTGGCACAGCCGATGTGGTGAGAGTTACATCTATGATCAATCAGCTGGCAGTAGCATCAGGGCAGGTAAATAACATGACCAACTTTAACTACCAACCCACTAAGTTAAAGATCTTCTTTCTGTAACTGTATTGACTTTTTTTTGCTTGCAATAACTAAGGGGATACATTTTTCAGAAATTTATCGTGCACATTTTCCAACTCTCATTTTCAGGATTGCACTCCTTGCCCTCCTCATTCCTGATGAAGGGCTTTTGCCCAAAACAACGATTTTCCTGCTCCTCGGATGCTGCCAGACCTGCTGTGCTTTTCCAGCACCACTCTAATCTTGACTCTAATCTCCAGCATCTGCAGTACCCACTTCTGCTCATTTAGCTATTTTTTTTTCTTCCCTCTGGCCTGAAACTCCCAGTGCCTTCCAGTCTCTGTATAACTTGCCCACATTACAGTCTTGTTTATCCTCTGAATAACTGTTCCTGGTACCCAATTTCCATCCAAAATACACTGGCTGCTATCTAAATACATCTATTTTGAGTCAAAAAGCAATCTGAGGCACAGGCAAACAGTAACTATCAAAAAAACAGTGGGGGGGGCAGGGTCAAGTAAATTTGCAGAAGGAAGGAAAGAAAAAGCAGAGGATTATACTTCGGTATAAAGATGAGGAAAAGAGACGTATCGCAGAAAAGTAAGTGGAATAGTAGGAAAACAAAGAAAGAACCTAAAAGAATTGCAGACTTAGCAAAAAACTGAAAGGTAGCTATACAAAAAGAATCACATCATTTTAGTTAAAGTTTTTTTTTCTGTGAGCAATACAATTAGAAATCAACTATTATTCTATTACAAATTACCACTTTTCTCTCACATTTACACTTGCGACTACTGTAATTTACAACTATTTTCTTTTATTCAGTATCTGAAATGGTGCTAATTTGTAATTTTGCTAAATTGAAAGATGCCAAGAGACTGTGGAAAATCATTTTCACTGGATTTTTGGCACATTGGATACAGCAATATAAAATATGCAGCCATCTGGCATCGCATTCTGCTTTAAACTGACTGCTCATTGAGAACCCGAGAAGGGAGCTTGTTGTATGAATAGATTTCAAAAAGGATATTCTTTACAATAGCTAGAGTTTTTACATATATTATATATATATATAGTCTAAAAAGGTGACAGTCAGGAACATACGTGCACAGTCACAGACCTAGTACATCAATCAAAGCTAATGCTGGTCACTTACAGTGAATCTTGGGCAGATTTGTCACCATGCTATAGACTGGACTCTCATGACATCAAATTATTTTGGTTACACAAAAACCTTGTTTTCCAAACTAGGTAATGTTCATACATTAAGTAAAAAAGGAAAATCAATTTGCAACATTTGCACATCTGACTGAAAATATTTTGCTGTTTCTTCACTGATTTCACCATTTCTTCAAAATTCTGAAATTCTCTCCCTAAGGATATTGTGGGTCCACCTAGAGCAGATCTACTGCAATGATTCAAAGAGGTGGCTCACCACCACCTTCTCAAGGGCAACGCATGAGGGTCATGTACAGGGTAAATAGCTAAGGTCTTTTCCCTGGGGTGAGGGAGTCAAAAACTAGAGGGCATAGGTTTAGGGTGAGAGGGGAAAGATATTAAAGATCTAAGGGACAACGTTTTCACACAGAAGGTCGGGGGTGTATGGAATGAGCTGCCAGAGGAAGTGGTGGAGGCTGGTACAATTATAGTATTCAAAAGGCATCTGGACGGATACACGAATAGGAAGGATTTAAAGAGATATGGGCCAAATACTGAGAAATGGCTCTCGATTTATCTAGGATATCGGGTTGGCATTGATGAGTTGACCGAAGGGTTTGTTTTCATGCTATATATTTCTCTGACTCTTGGTCTCTAAAACTAACGATGGGCAATAAATGCTGGCCCAGCCAGTGATGCCCAGTTCCCACAAGTGAACAGAAAGTGCTGGAAGAAATTTTACACGAACATGAGTAGGTTACATTTAGTTGTTTAACAGCAGTGTAACTTTGCAGTGTGAATTCTCAGTTTTTTTAATCTAATTTCATAGAAAGACATAAATCAGCCAAACATTTCAAAAAATATATATTTTGAGACACCTATTGTAGCTGTTGTGATGTCACAACAGTTTAAAAGGCCCAGACAGAATAATGTACCTTGAACCATTAATTGCCAAATTAATGTGTAGTATTTAAAAAACTGATTAACATTCCCCTGTCATCTTTTCTCATTATAAATGCCCTGGTTTATATTTCAAATGAAAAACACCTCTTGAAAGCTGTTAGACTGCATCATAATCGCTAGACTGTGTCTGTAGCAGGCGTTGAGGGAACTAACAAGGGGGAAAAACCTACTTGAGCTGACTCTTACCAATGTGCCTGCCACAGGTGTACCTGTCTAAGACAGTAATGGTAAGAGTGGCCACTGCAAAGTTCTGTTGAAAACAAAGTCCCATCTTCACCTTGAGCATACTCTCCATTGTGTTGTGTGGCACTGCCACAATGTTAACTTGGTATAGACTTTGAACAGATCTAGCACCTCAAGCCTGGCTTGGTGGGCCATCATTAAGAGCAGAATTGTACTCCAATGCAATCTGTAATCTCATGACATAGCATATACCCACTTGTATATTAACATCAAGCTGGACAGTCAATACTAGCTCAATGAAGAGTGCAGGAGGGCATTCCAGAAGCAGAATCAATCACTTTAAAAATGAAGTGTCAACCTGATGAAGCTACAAAGTAGGACTATTTGTGTACCAAACAGCATAAGTAGCACATGATAGACAGAGCTATGCAACTCCACAAGCTGTTCAGTCATTTCACTCTCCTGTTCCTTAAATGTTACAGAGAAAAGGCCTGCAGTTAGGAAGTAAACTCATGTAATTTCAATAGAGGATTGTCAGCATAAGATTGAATCTCATCATTATAAGATTGGTGCCGTTTGACTGCTTCTACATCCTAACATTATCACAGTGGGGACTTGTCAGTTCACAGTTTGATCAGTAGCTCCAAACAATCATTTGGAAATTTGCTGTTTTTGATGTACGGCTATGAAAATCAAATGTTTGTTTTTATACAATCGTTAGCACTTGAAGGAAACCTTTGTTTTTATAAGGGACAACGCTTTTGAAAATATTTAAATACCTTGACTGGGTTTGTTACCAATGAAGGGGACTGTTTAAAATAGTAAAGTTTGTTATAAATCCTTCAAAATGTATTTAATTTCACCACAGCTCCTGATGTTTGTTAATAGTTGATATTGGGTGGATTGACATGGAAGCCGAAAAGGCAAAGGGTAGTGGCCGATGGGCCATGGCATGGCCTGAGTGGCACTAAGTTGGCATAGACATATAAAAGGCAATGTGGATGAGAGAGTTTGTGCCCTGGTATCAGGATACTAATTTAAATATCACAGAAACACTAGGTTATAGTCCAACGGGTTTATTTGGAAGTACTAGCCTTCAGAGCACTGCTCCTTCATCAGGGAGCTAGTGGAGCAAAATCATTGGACTCAAAATTTATAGGAAATGATCGCAGTGTCATACAACTGATGTGATATATTGAACAAACCTAGATTGCTGTTAAGTCTTTCATCTTTTAGAATGGGTTGCAGGTTGCGGTTCATTAACATGTAAATCCCAGAACTTCTTTCAAGTCACATTCCCAAGATAACTTAAAGTTTTGTAAAAAAAAAAGACATTTCAGCTCAGACGATGCATTAAAGGTATGAGGTTAGAGTCTGTATGTATTCCAATCTTGAGTCAGACTGGTTCTATTTCCAAAGTAGGAATTTAATAAATGTCACATGGATTGACTGCCTGCAGATTGTGTGCTTTATAAACAAAATAGGAAGTATCTGCAAATACATTTCTGCAAATGCAAATTCACCCCATATGTGTGTGCATGCATGTGAGAAAGAGAGAGAGTGAGAGTGTGTGTGTGTGAGAATGAGGTAGAGACTGTGAGTATGTGTGTTTCATGTGAGAGTGTGTGCGTCCGCCTGAAATACAGCATGCGTTTGACAGAGGATCAGTGTGTCTGTATGAGAATGTAAGAGTGTGTGTATGTGTGCTATGTATGTCTGTTTGTGAGTGTGTATGTGAAAGTGTATAGTGTATTGAGGTCACACACACTCACACAATACACACACACTTTTACATACTCACATACTCACTTAGACCCTCTCTCATCTACACGCTGTTTCTCAGGCACACACACACCCCACACTCACATGCATGTGCACACCTTCTCATAAGTATATATTCCATCACACTCACGCACACACTCCATCAAGCACACACACACTCTCTCTCCCACACACACACATATAAGTCTATGAGATGAATTTACATTTGCAGAATTGTATTTGCAGATGCATTCTATTTTGCTCAAAAAGCACACTGTCTGCAGGCAGTCAATCCATGTAACATTTTATAAATTCCTACTTTGGAAACAGAACCAGTCTGACTCAAGATTGGAATACATGCAGACTCTAACCTCACACCTTTAATGCATTGCCCGAGCTAAGGTGTCACCTTTATTTATAAAACTTTAAGTCATCTCGGGAATATGACTTGGAAGAAGTTCTGGGATTTACATATTAATGAATTGAAACCTGCAACCCATTCTAAAAAATGAAAGACTTAACAGCAATCTAAGTTTGTTCAATACAGTTGTGCCCCCCCCCCCCCCACCCCCCGTACCCTCGGGGATACGTTCCAAGACCTACCGCAGAAGCCCAAAACCATGGATAGGAGTGAACCCATTCATTTAAATGGAAAAGTTACCCTCCCGGCAACCCTCGATCCCTGGTTCTGGAATGTTCGCTGTAATATGTTTGAGCTGCGGTAAACTGTAGGTAACTGAAACCGTGGAAACCAGACCCATGGATACAAAGGTCGCCCTGTATATCATCAGTTGTATGACACTATGATCTTTGGCTATACATTCTGTGTCCTACGATCCTGTCCCACTGGCTACCTGGTGAAGGAGCAGCGCTCCGAACACTTGTACTTCCAGATAAACCTGTTGGACTGTAACCTGGTGTTGTGTGATTTTTAACTGTCTACCCCAGTCCAACACCAGCACCTCCACATCATGATCTAAGTTGACAAAGGGCTATAAATGGCTATGGGTGTGGGATAGGGGCCATAGATTGACATGGAAGGCATGAGGAACCCTGGGGGAGTCATGAGGTACCATTAATTAGTAAGAGTTTGCATCAAAAGCATGTCAGGGGTGAGGTGGTATGAGGATTAGTAAGAGTTAGAGAGGTGCTTTTCATTTTACTGCTTTTATCTGAACCAGGATGAAGTCAACAGCATGTGAATGCTGCCATATGGTGTCCTTTAGTGGAGGACCCAACTGCAATTAGAAACCACTCAGAATAAAAATCCAACGAGCTTTGTTTACTCTTACAATCACGAACATATGCACACAGCCCTGAGTCTTAATTTGTAAGGTGTAATACCAGAGGAAGTTGACCAGTTATAAACTAAATGCTTTGTATATGATGCCGTTTTAACATCTTGTAACACCTTCTCCATCGTAACACCTTCTCCATCATAACCTGTAGTTAAAATCCTTATTGTTATTAACAATGCATCTACCTATTCATTGTGATTAATACTGCAACTGATATGCAGAGTTATGACAATTACTGAGATTTTTACTGTTTAAAAATAAGCCGAGTGGTAATAGCCCTATCGTTCATTCCTAATGCTTTGATAGTAAGCAGCTTGTATTATTCAAGAATTTTAACAATCCAGAAATTTAAATCACAGCACACAAGCTCCATTTAAAAGTTGTCTGTCCAACGTCCAGCAGATATGCACATTTAGATACATATATATGGATATGGTCACAAATACATTATCATCAATATGTACATTTGGATCTCTCTTTTTGGAGCAGTAAACAGGAAAACCTTTACTGCCACCATTGATGCAAATTAAATATTTCCTATACTTAAAAATGTGGCAGAAGGTCTTTTGTTTAGAAAAAAATGAATACATTGAAAAATTGAGACTTTTTAAAAATGAGGTCACATGAAAACAATGACAAGAGCTGTTCTGGATCAATGTGCACACTGTCAGTCATGCTCAGTTTCCGCCGAGGTTTACTAACCTTTATTTTCTTTAAGCTATTCATGTTATTCTTTGAACTCTAATATAAGCGCAAACGCTTCATTTCTAAGATATGGTGACACATGCCAGTGTGACAATCAAGGTACCAACGTAATGTAATGATCAAAGTAAATGTAACAATTTCTGCTTTGTAACAAATTATATTTTCTGAGGGTTTTGCTCTTGTATTAGTGTGAGTTTACTGCATTGACATGTGCATACCTGCAAGAAGCAGTACTCTGGGATACTCAGTAGTTGCTTAAATCCAGCTATTGTTAAAGAATGATCACAAATTAACTTGTAAAATTGTATTATATTTACAAATTGATTACTAAATTGTATGATTAAGCGAAACAGTGTCAAGTTTAATTTTCTGTATTGATATATATCAAAATTTCATTTCAGTAAGTCAAGGAAGGATTGATATAATAATTCTCGGGCTGTAGATAATTCTATAATAAGCTGATGTGCTCTTTGACACAGGAAATTAATATCAAATTATGAAGTAAGCATGAGTTTATGTGGTGGTAACAGCCTTAGTGTAGTCAGCCAAACTGTTGTTTTAATTCAAGATTTAGTGCAGCCAGTGGATTGCAAAGATATTATTCATCACAAATCAAGTTCATTTTAGTCTCCAAAAAGAGTGGACAGGGATCATGAGAAATGAATAAAAAAGCAGGTAGGATGGAACCATAACTTGCTTCCAGAAGTCAGTTTTGGCTCAAATGAGGCTGGGGGGGCTTTACCTTTAAAATACTTAACAAGTTTAACTCCAGCCATAGCTAACTGAGAGTGAGAAAAGTTTCAGAGAAATGGCAAATATTTCTTACAGCACTGCTTGTGAGCCAGGAGAATGAAAGTTTCCTCCCAGTCCACCAAGCCTCTGGTTGTCCTAATACCTGATCCCATTCCCTCTGCACATGCCCACACTCATGAACAGTAATTTCCTTAACTATCACTGCTGCAGCAGCCTCCTCCACTGTGAAAACCTATTGAATAGCAAGTTAAGATTGTTATTCTGTTTGGCTTCCAAAGAACATTTTTAAAAGACACTCATTATGTATAAGAAACTCTACAACACAAGGGTTGGTTTCTCAAAAAAATGCTTGTACCTACTGCTCATGGAACACATGCCATTAAAAATTAATGCCTATCCAAATTCGGTGACCATTTTTCCTAGGCACTGCATAACTCCACAATAAATTAGATTTTTAAAAAATTTCATGAGGATCTTATCTTCATTTTGAAATATCTGTGATTTTCCTTGTGCTTCTAGTTTGTTCAACAAGCCAAATCCAAAGAGATGCTGAATACAGTGGTGGCTTCATGAAACCATAATTACTTCACCAAGGAACATTCTGCTTGACTCAAGACTCTTAAAAACCGCAGGTATAAATAGCCATTTGGCAAATCACCAACCACAACCTATTTACTCACTCATTTAGTAATTCAATCCAAAGATGTAAACAACAGAATTAATTTGCCAAAACATATTTTACACAATAATAATTACATTTCTACAACATGCTGCAGTCTCTGGATTGAACTTGGCATCAGGTTTATCATATTGGATTTTCCACAGGAATGTCTGAGTTGGTTTCATAAATTTATACTAGCATGCAGCTTGTATCATGGGTAGCATGCAAATGGGAGTAAATGAAAAATGATCTAACCTCTGGCATTTTAAGGTTGCGCCCTATCCTGATTTGTCCTTTCTCCAGGAAAAAAATGTTACCTAGTGCAAAGGTAGGCCTCACTAACTTGATTCATCCATGTAGAAAAACCTAACAGCTTGTTGGCAAAGGTGAGGTTTATATGGAACCTGCTGACTGATTGGCATCTTGTTTGTTATAGCGCACCCTTTAAATTCTTGCTCTGCCAAAAATAAAGCATACATAAACACATAAATAAATGTGAAATGCAACATGTAGATGAAACTAATTAGTAACTAATTTTAAATAACATTAAATCCTGGGAAAACAATGTGAGAAGTCCAAAACCATCGACAAGAGGATTGCTTCTGAAGGCAGGTCAGCAAACACCGGTGGGTTAATTTAACATGGTAGGTGATACAATAGTGGCAAAAGCACAGCAAAAAAATACAAGTAGTACAGCAAAAGGTAAAGGGAAGCATCTAAGCTGCAAAACAGCAGGATTCCAGCATAACCCTGCGATTGATTTAATGAAACAAGAGTTAAAAACTGGAAAAGGATGTCCCTGATTGTTTCTGGATTTTAGACAATAGACAATAGACAATAGGTGCAGGAGTAGGCCATTCTGCCCTTTGAACCTGCACCACCATTCAATATGATCATATCTGATCATCCTTAATCAGTATCCTGTTCCTGCCTTATCTCCATAACCCTTGTTTCCACTATCCTTGAGAGCTCTATCCAACTCTTTCTTAAATTAATCCAGAGACTGGGCCTACACTGCCTTCTGAGGCAGAGCTGAAAATGTGTTGCTGGAAAAGCGCAGCAGGTCAGGCAGCATCCAGAGAACAGGAGAATCGACATTTCGGGCATAAGCCCTTCTTCAGAAACATCGAAACGTCGTTTCTCCTGTTCCCTGGATGCTGCCTGACCTGCTGTGCTTTTCCAGCAACACATTTTCAGCTCTGATCTCCAGCATCTGCAGACCTCACTTTCTCCTTCTGAGGAAGAGCATTCCACACAGCCACCACTCTCTGGGTAAAGATGTTTCTCCTCATCTCTGTCCTAAATGGTCTACCCCATATTTTTAAGCTGTGTCCTTTGGTTCGGCACTCACCCATCAGCAGAAACATGTTTCCTGTCTCCAGAGTGTCCAATCCTTTAATAATCTTATATGTCTCAATCAGATCCCCTCTCAGTCTTCTAAACTCAAGGGTATACAAGCCATGTCACTCCAGTCTATCAACGTAAGGTAGTCCCGCAATTCCAGGAATTGACCTCGTGAACCTACGCTGCACTTCCTCAATAGCTAGAATGTCTTTCCTCAAATTTGGAGACCAGAACTGCACACAATACTCTAGGTGTGGTCTCACCAGGGCCCTGTACAGCTGCAGAAGAACCTCTTTGCTTCTATACTCAATCCCTCTTGTTATGAAGGCCAGCATGCTATTAGCCTTCTTCACTACCTGCTGTACCCACATGCTTACCTTCATTGACTGGTGTACAAGAACACCAAGATCTCTCTGTACTGCCCCTTTACATAAATCGATTCCATTGAGGTAGTAGTCTGCCTTCCTGTTCTTGCCACCAAAGTACCGTACATTTATCCACATTAAACTGCATCTGCCATGCATCTGCCCACTCACCTAACTTGTCCAGGTCACCCTGTAATCTCCTAACATCCTCCTCACATTTCACCCTGCCACCCAACTTAGTATCATCAGCAAATTTGCGAATGTTATTACTAATACCATCTTCTATATCATTAATATATATTGTAAAAAGCTGCGGTCCCAGCACTGACCACTGCGGTACCCCACTGGTCACCGCCTGCCATTCCGAAATGGAGCCGTTTATCACTACTCTTTGTTTCCTATCAGCCAACCAACTTTCAATCCAAGTTAGTACTTTGCCCCCAATACCATGTGCCCTAATTTTGCTCACTAACCTCCTAGGTAGGACTTTATCAAAAGCTTTCTGAAAGTCCAGGTACACTACATCTACTGGATCTCCCTCGTCCATCTTCAGAGTGACATCCTCAAAAAATTCCAGAAGATTAGTCAAGCATGATTTTCTCTTCATAAATCCATGCTGACTCTGACCTATACTGTTGCTACTATCCAGATGTGTCATAATTTCATCCTTTATAATAGACTCCATTTTCAGTGAAAAGGAGGCGAACTGGGTGCATTGAACACAGAAACAATGAGGGATAGATTTGTTTCTTTTTAATGTACATTTCTAATGAACCAAACAAGAATTACATTCACGTGTTGGAATTTCATATCTGTATAACAAAAATCCCAGACTGGATCTGAAACTGGTGTATGATACATCTGTTTATCCAGACATAAACAAGTTAAAAGGCAGTGCAATTTGACAGTAGGAATGCCTGTCCCTTACTTAGCCAAGCATTGGTGTTTCTGCCATATTTGTCGGTATTATTTCTTTTCAGAGGTTGCCATCAGGTGGAGTCTTGAGTATGTAAATTGGGGTACTAATACACATTAAAGAATGCCTTCAAAAATTTGGTTCAGATTGTCCAGCAGCCGTAATGTGAGGGCACACATGTTCAATTTTATTTGTCGAGAAACACAATCACACACAACTGCAAGAAACAGGAGCAGGAATGCTTCCCCAACACCAGAGAATGGACAAGCAATCCCTTCCTGTAGGACATTCATAGAACATAGAACATAACAGCGCAGTACAGGCCCTTTGGCCCTCGATGTTACACCGACCTGTGGAACCAATCTGAAGCCCATCAAACCTACACTATTCAATTCTTGCCCATATGCCTATCCAAAAACCATTTAAATGCACTTAAAATTGGTGAGTCGACTACTGTTGCAGGCAGTGCGTTCTATGCCCCTACTACTCTCTGAGTAAAGAAACTACCTCTGACATCTGTCCTATATCTATCATCCATCAATGTAAAGCTATGTCACCTAGTGCTAGCCATCACCATCCGAGAAAAAAGGCTCTCACTGTCCAACTCCTCTTCAGAATTTCACTTGATTGACAGTTTTTGTTGAGAAAACTGCAAATGGAGGCCTAATGAGTCCTGAATCTCTGACATCCTGCTTTAGGTTACATTGCTTCAGCAACACCCAGTTTGAGCCCCAGATTAATTGCTACCTATAGGTTTTAATATTTCCTGTTCCTTATGTTTGTTGATAATTAAACATTGTGGTTAGGGTGCCAGCCACGTAGACTTTTCAGTTTTTTATGACACTTGTCACCAGGCAAAGGCCTCACAAAATAAGTGGGGTTAGGAGACAAGAGAGATAAAAGTTGGCTGTGAATTGGAGTTACAAGATTCCTAGGAATAATGCAAACCCAATTAACTTGTTGCCCATATTAAATAAAGAATCACATGGCAAATTAGCCCCATCTTTTAGCATTTTGTGCATAAATCCAGGTTGAACTGTTCGCGACACTCATTTGGCAATTTTTCCCAAACTTAATCACCTGGTTCTGCTTTGTGGTGTCCAAGTGCAGCACAATTAGGTGCAATAAAAATAAGAGATGTTGTTTGTCAGCACATGCGATCACTTCTGGAAGTGAATATAACGTATATTGTGAAATGAAAGAAGATCACCTCATTGTATCCTGATTAAACGCACATTGATGCAGTTTTACAAAAAGCGTAAGGAAATCCTATGCACTTGTCTAATGCTTTCATTATGAGCAAAACTTTATTTTTCACATCTAGTATTGAATATCTCATGTGTTTCTCAATGCTGACTTCTAGTAAACAGCGGATCACTGAAAAGAAGCTGGTGGTATCTGTAAACTGAAAAGGCTGTCCTTGGGGTGAAAAGCACAGTATTCATTTATGCAATGCTTTAAAGACAACATTTCTTTAAATAGCACATGTCTTCCACTCAAACAGATTTTGTACAATGTGTAATGAGTTATCCTATAATCAGCAGTGCTAAATACGCATAATACATAAAGATGTGCTATATGTACATGTGGAAATATCACTTTTTATAGCACATGTATTGTGACTGGGAAAGCATAAAATTAATTTATCCAAAGTCAGGCATTTCAAGGCATGGCTAACTTTCAGGAGTCTAGGTTATGTCAGATGAACTGAAAAATCAAGCTTCATTGTGACCTTCAATAAAATGAAAGAGCTTTGCACATTTAATTATTGAAAATGCTTTTCTGAAATGGTGCTCTTGGAATTGAAATTGTTGTATTGCTCATGATCACATGGGTGAATCACAATGACAGACCATGCTTACATTCAGATCCACTGTGATGATAATATTTTTGACAAATCTGATGACTGTTTGTTGCGAAAAACATAAAACAATTGGCACGACTGCTGAGCATCCTAACCGTGTAGAAAGGCAATCGTCTAAAACAAGATTGAGAACAGTGAGCCAAATTTTCACCATTGAAGCAGGAAACTGCAATCAGAAATCTCCCCATTTGGCAGAATCGTTTCCATAAAAACAGCCCACCCACACACAATTTCCATTCCGGGGAAATGGGGCCAGGGTTGAATCAGTCTTGCCAACTTCAGAAGCAATATAGAGAGCAGGGTGGTTGGAAAGTCATCTTCAGTTGTCTGAAACTTTATGCCAGTTGTATTAATGAGTTTTAGGACTGCTGATCCTCATTCCTCACACCACCTCTTACATTCCTCATCCATACGTTCCATGGACACTCCCCCCTTCATCCTCCACATTCTTTCCCTTGGTACACAGTGTAGCACCACAGAGTGAAATAATAACAATGGCAAGTTTTGAAAAGCACTTAAGAAAAAAATCCATTTAAATATATGCTTTGAAAGAAGCTGCTACTTTTGCAAGCCTGTAAAAGCATCAGTTAGACAGAATCATTCTAGTTTCAATAACAGAAGCTTTACTGCACTCTTAATCTTGTCCAAACAAACATATACACATTGAACCAAACACTTTAAATAAAGAATAACCTAATTTAGCCCCATAAATCAAATGAAGCAAATACTCCATTTCCAACTTTGAAAACAGACTGCTCAGCTTATCCATTGAAACTCAGCCAAATATTCAGAATAAGGCCATCTCAAGGAACAGATGTTCAGCCAGTGCATTCTGGGTGAGAGGGTTTGTAGGATGCATGGCAACCATGAAAGGGCTTTGAAGGATAAGGAGAGAAAATGGGGCATAGCAAAGGTTGACAACAACATGGAGATATAGAAATAAGAGATCAATTATCCATTGGAAGCAGGGTGAACATTCCTAAACATTGTCTTGCAAATGTGTTCATGTGGAAAATCGGTGGAGGTGGGGAGAAGAGGGACAGTAAACAGAATGGGGTAGGTACTAGCTATCCGTTAAATGAAAGAAATGTGCCATCTCTCAAAAGGATCACTGGCATTTTTTGGAGATGAGGGCCAACCTATGATAAAGAGGAATGAAGAGAGAGTTTTCCAATCCTCTTTGTTTGCTCAGAGTCTTCAGGAGTACCTCCCAAGACTTTCATGCTGGTATTCCAGAAGAAAGATTAAAGGGAAGTAAAGTTTGCATGTTGGAAACTAACCTTTCTCATCCAAGCTGGTTTCTGTATCCTTGAATATCCTGGCCTTCTTAACTGGAATAATTCAATGGATGAGTGCCAGTCTCAGAAGCAGATATGTCTTTCCAAAGCAAAAGATGCAAATGGCATGAGTGTCTGCTCAGTGGAAGGGATGTCCTGCCTCTGTGAATGACCAGGGTTACAGGACAGTGCATCTGCCATGGTAAATCCAACAGATCAAAGAAATAGAAACTAATTTAGTTTTCACATTCACCAACACTGAATGAAAAGGAATAGCAATTTATGTAAAGTTTCACAGAGAGATCCGGTTATTGGAAATAATTTGTTTCAGGAAGTTTCAAAGTAAATTATCAAACCTAATTTGGTCTGCTTGCATCACCACAAATAAGAGACAAACTGCAACTGATGAGAAATTTTGGACTGACATAATGTGTAGGATTATCAAGTTTACAACATTAGCTGCACTAAAGCCAGAACCACTTCCAATGCATTCCTGTGGAAATAATTATTTTTGACTATTGCCTTCCATTCTCACTTGTAACTTTGTTTTAATTTTATTGTTGACTTTCAATATTAATGATTAACACTGATCATACGTATAAAAAATCAGTAGCTCAATAACTCTGAAAGTGCTACAAATTAACAGTTTAATTCTCCCCATGTTTGCGTGGGTTTCCTCCGGGTGTTCCGGTTTCCTCCCACAGTCCAAAGATGTGCAGATTAGGGTGGATTGGCCATGTTAAATTGCCTATAGTGTTAGGTGGATTAGTCAGTGGGAAATGGGTCTGGGTGGGTTACTCTTAGGACGATCAGGGTGGACTAGTTGGGCCGAAGGGCCTGCTTCCACACTGTCGGGAATCTAATCTCATCAAATAAATATTTCATTCTGTTTATAATTGGAGTCCCCCAACAATTGAGTACTGCAGTTCTCTAACTTGTAAACAATCAAGAAGATGCTGAAGCAAGGTTGTGTTGTTAGAATGAATAATGGTTGCTTGCCAAAGGATACACTGTATAGAGAGCCTAATTGAATTAGTAAACACAATGGTAACCAAGATTAAAACATCTAATAACAATCTGCATTTCACGCCAAAATTTCTAAAGCATGAAAAATTGAAGAAGATTTCTGCAGATAAGTAACATTGCAGGGAGGCTTACACGGTAGCATCCTCCTGCACCAGTGAATAACAACCTGTAATGTGCCCTTTCTGCCAACCAGCAATGTCTTGCTCAAATTGGACTGTACTTTCAACTGAAGACTTCCAATAGTTGAGCTGTAGATGTCAGTAGAATCATAGATAAACATACAGAGTCAGGGCCAGAGGGTCTGAGATTACAGATCTAAATTTTTCTATTTTTCCCTCCACTCCCTTTAAGTCAATAAATCTTGCTGAGCCTTGATCTGTTGGTTCAAAGACACTCAACAACAGCAGACCTAGCTTTAGTGGATTAAAAATTTATGGTCACTACCACATATGCAATCATGTAACCAACTGTCATGTGATCAGCCATAACATGATCACGGGTCAAGAACAACAAAAACATCTCTGAAAACTGCCATCAACATGAAAAAGTCCCAAAACTCTTCAAGGGAGCAAAATATGACACCAAACCACATCTGGAAAAACGAGTAGATTAAACTACAATAAGCATACTATGAGCATCAATGGAAGTAATGTGGTGAAATTTGCACCCCCATGTTAAAACCTGAACAGCAGGTGAGGAATTAAATAGCTCAGCCACATACAGATGCCAAAGTAAGTAGATTGGCCCATATTTTACAGTAGCAGGGCACTGACTTCCATCTGCCATTAGCTAGACTAACCCTTGCATATTTCAACTTTTAAACTGCTTGTGTCACAAGTAGCAGAAAGTATGACCTAATTTTCTTTTTTCTTACTCGTTCTAACCTAAGAAATAGAAGGATTGTGAAATAAATAAAGGACTGTGAAGGAAGTGTAAATTAATGAATCAATTCATTGGCTAAAAAAAGTACATAAAGAGTACACTCATTAGTTCAAGAGGGTGAAAAAGAATTGAAAGGAAAGGTCCTTTTTAAAAATTGCACTTTTAAAATTTCCAACAATTAAAATTTGATGAATTAAGCACCCTCATTTGGACTAGCTAATTTCTAGTAACAGAAGGGTTATAATTAACAATTAGCCATTGCTCACAAGTAAATAACACTTGTCACATCATTAAAGAGATTTGAAATGATAGTCTATGGTTTGTTTGATTTGTATATACCAAGCTTAATGTCATTCCATGTATTTCAGTGTGGAGAGAGATAATGAGAAGTCTTTTGCAAAGCCAATGAGAATATTTCTCTGATATTCACATTTAACTATGCGACTGCCTGTTACTGCTGTAACATCTATATATATCTAATTATGAATGACATTCATCTCACTGTTTCTGACTCATACACATTCTGACCCAAATCAATTTACAATAGAGTACAACAGTTTACAACTAGACTACTTTAAATTGATACACTATAGAACCAGAAGAATGCAATGCACTTTGCCAGTTGTTCATTTTTCTAAATGCACAAGGATGCTCATGTTGTTGCATAGCAATGTGTTGAGGCTATGTCTCATTAATTCTGATGAGCAATAAACATGAAATAAGCTGCCAGCACAAAAAAACTTGAACGCTGCCTGTTTTCACACACTCACAGCAGATGGTTGATCATCTGTGCACATGATAACATATACCTTCTTTAAAGTGTGTCTTTTTAACTTATATATTTTCTATATTTTCAGCCTGGAGAGACCCCACATTAGAAAATCAACCATATACAGTGAGGAGGAAGCTCCTTTGATGCCAGCTATCAAGTTTTGCCAGATTTCTCGACAGTCACGGAGATTTACATTTGCAAGCATTTGTTAGCAAATCGGGGAAAGGTCAGAGAGAAGCTTACTAGAAACAAAAAGAGAGGAAAGGTGAGAAAGGTGCAGATTAGTTATTTTCAAGGAAACACATGATTCATTATCAAACTGGATTTGGAATCCACAAGGAAGAGATGGGTTTATGTAGATAAGTATTGTCTCAATGGAAGAGTCCGATCAAAATCAAGACAGTCCATGAAACAGGAACATGTGGCAGGAAACAGTTACTGAGCACAAAGTAAATTATGCTCATGCATGACTGTTATTTTACATGTTCAATGGCTGTAGTTAAACGAAGATGTCTAATGGCTTGTATCTGAAACTTGCCTCTGTAAAATACATTTGCCTCTGTAAAATCCACCTGCTGAAAGACCAGGCAATTACCTAAGAGGCCATGGACAAGACATTGGCTCAGATTTTCCAATTAGAAGATAGTTGTTGCAGCAAAATACCCGAAAAGATGGTCAGTTGGACCCCTCAGAGACAAAACCAGCTCCTTCCAGATCAGCATACTTTGCATCATCCACTTGACCAACAGGCCCAGCTGACATATACGAAACAGCTTTAAGAAGACTTCAGAGAAGCACTAAAAGTTTGACCAGCGGTTTTTATTCAAAACAGTAATATAATGCAGCAGCGACAGATATATCAAAAAGTCTAATTTTTCTGAAGGTAAGAAATCAGCTTTCAGTACTCTTCTAAATGGGAAATTTAGAAAAGAGCGAGCTTCGTCTGTATTAAAGGGGAAAACAGTCATTCACATTAAAACAATGCAGGGACTCACGACTACTCAGAGAGTTCTGGGGCATGTACACCCCAGCTTTCAGGCCTCCATGTCTGAATAGTGGCTGACTGTAGCCTTAACAAATTAATACATTTTCAGGAATGTTCTGAGGTCTTGACCTGGTAAACCTTGTAAAGTCTTTAACCTGAATGTGATTCAACCAGTGATTGAAGTGATCATGTTTATTGAAAACACATTTCAACAAATGCATTAGAAACAAACCTAAGAACTACTGAAAATCTGAAACAAAAGCATTAATTGCTGGAGAAACTCATCAGGCCTGGCAGCATCTGCAGCAAGAAAGCAGAGTTTACATTTCAGATCCAGTGACCATTCTTTAGAACCCTCTGAAACCTAAAACATTAACTTGACTTTCTCTTCACAAATGCTGCCACAGCTGCTTAGTTTCTCCAGCATTTCTGCTTTTGCAACAAATACATATCTTTCATAAAACATGAACTTTTCTCTTCAATTCATGGGCTAGAGGATGCTGGATTGTGGATCTCAGTTTGACATGTATTAACAACTTGGCTTCAATCTACCCAAGAAGTAGTTTTCTTTTCTGAAATATACCACTGAAATTTCAACCTATGTAATACAAAACTCTTGGGGAACATTAAAAGCCATAACCAGTTTCATTTAGTGAAATGAAATTGTAAACAATTGATTTTTGATTGAGGGTTAATTTGCCATACCTGTTTTGAACTTATCTTTAGTTGACAACATGCCATTTGGTTGAAATGATGGAATATCAAGCTACCTGTGTATTTCTGAAAGGAACTGCACCTAAATGGTCTATAATTACCGAAAGTCATACATGGTTAAATTATTATTGAATACATTCTTAGGGAGGATGAAATCAGTAAGCATTCTTCCATGTAGCATATGAAGGAACCATGAGCACTGTTTTAAACTAGTACTCTTGAATAATCATTTAAATATTTTATTCAATTTAAGTGTCTATTTCAGGCACAATCTCATGGCAAGTTTAGATATTATTTTGTTCAGAGGTATCTCCTCAGCAATTCTACATGTGGTCTCTAAATATCTGATGCAATGAAAATGACAAAAATTAAATGAGATCATTCTCATTTCCCTCCCACCCCTGTAAATCTAAACAAAATTGCAATACTAAGGGCAGAAACTTTCCAGCCCCTGAATGACATAGGCCATGACAAGAAATTTAGGAACATCAAAAGAGATGTCGAGTGCAGCCTTTCTCAAAACCAAGAGGAAATGGCCTCATTTTTAAACAAAGTGTTGGACACTGAAACCAGATTGTCAGTAGTGAGCAGGGAGAAGCCTATTAGCATTGATTATCACATATTATATCAGCTCATTAGTGTGCTTGTTCCTCTTATGGTACATGGTAGTGTCCCTTCCCCCTAAGCTGAGAGGTCTGGGTTCAAGAGTCACCTACTGCAGAGAAGTCATTACTGAGGAAGGGTCACTGGACCTGAAACATTAACTCTGGTTTCTGTTCACAGATGCTGCCAAACATGCTCAGCCTTTCCAGCAACTTCTGTTTTTGACACTAGTTTGTTGTTTGGACCTCCAAATCTCAAAATCTTCGACAATTATTACAGATGTCTCATGGCTCAGTTCACTGGCGGTTGGCTTCAGACAAGTACTAGCCTCTCTGCAAACCACAGTACAAATCCATTTAGTGAGCTCTGCATTTGAATGTTTCATTTTGGAGTACACCAGCACCTTTCAGTGCAATGGAAGGACACTTTGTACACAGGCACTGACACCCGACTCATGGACTGGACCAGGCTGCATCTCAGGGCTGCTTGTTTTTTCTCTTAGTGTCCTCTTAAGTGCTCACTTAGTTTGCGCCTACTTGGATGCTCACTGTGTCCCTACCGTGCCTTTTCGCACTTTGCTGCCTCAGCCAGACCTTACGGGCTCACAGTATTTCTGTCTGGCCTTGTAGCTTATCACAGGCTCAAAGATAGGAAGCATGGACAGCATGATGGCTCAGTGGTTAGCACTGCTGCCTCACAGCACCAGGGACCCAGGTTCGATTCAAGTCTTGGACGACTATCTGTGTGGAGTTTGCACATTCTCCCCGTGTCTACATGGGTTCCCTCCGGATGCTCCGGTTTCCTCCCACAATCCAAAGATGTGCAGGTCAGGTGAATTGGCCATGCTAAATTGCCCATAGTGTTAGGCGCATTAGTCAGAGGGAAATGGGTCTGGGTGGGTTACTCTGTGGACTGGTTAGGCCGAAGGGCCTGTTTCCACACTGTAGGGAATCTAATCTAATCTAATCTAATGTCAGCAGTTAAGAGAGGGACATGTTGCTGTATAGCACCTTGCAGTGTCAACCTTACAACTACAGTGCACAGAAACCTAAACCGCAAGCACACTATATACATGTGTGTCAATGCCTGACTGGGTGCACAGCTAGTATTTTAAGATGGCACTGGTGAGTAGTGAGCAGTGGTTAGTACTTCCACCTATAGTAAGTTGGAGAATCAGGTTAGCATCAGACCAGATGGATACCATAGGCATGGTGCCATGGTACCAAGTTACTGAAGAGTGTTTAAGACAACCATGTGAGAACACTCACACGCTCTCCTGGTGTGAAAATCTCCATGAAACGTGATGAAAATGACATTTGGCCAATTGCTAGTAAGATTCAGCCCGAAATTACTTTCTGGAGTCAGGTTGAGTTTATTAATTAGATTTCCCGATACTTTGATTAGATTTGGGCTTTCAAGGTTAAGCAATCAAAATTGGCCCAATGACTTAATAAGATGATTGCCACAATAAATGAACATTTCTTGATCAAATTTACACATTTCATTTTGCAAAACTGATTTCTCTGCACTAAATTATATTCTACACTTTGGAAAATACAAACATTCAGCTGATTTATTGAGCATCTATTGGTAGATTCTCCTGACTGATCATTCAGGATTGGTTACTTTCATTAGTCCAGAGTAATTTCTCATGAACAGCATTTCTGCGGTAGGGACATGAAATGTTGACATGTTACAGTTCTTTCATTCACAGCAATACAATCAACACAGGCATGGCTTCATTCATTGCCTATTCTCGGTTGTCTGAGAGTTGCCTTGAGCATTCTTCATCAGTGCTCAATGATTGTTAGCACAAATGATCAGTTTTCAAGGCCATTTCAAAGGGCATTAAGCATTCAACGGACAGTGTCAACTGCAGAATGTTCCACTCTCTGAAGATCAAATGAACTAACTGTCAGATTCTTATGGACAGACTTTCGAAAACTCAGTTTTTTCAACTTTCCAAAGTGGATTTGATCTCCTAGCTTTTGGTGAATAGCTACTGGCTCAGTATCAACTTCACTGCACTAAAATATTCTAAACTGTAGTTTCATGAGGGAAGTCATTAGGTAAAATATGTAAAGATTTGCATTATTTATACAGCACTTGTCACAACCAGTAGGCACCTCAAAGTGTGCTACAGCCAATTAAATATTTTTGAAGTTTGTCATTTGTTGTAATGTAAAGCAGCCAATATATGCACAGCAACTTTGAATAAATAGCAATGTGTTCATGACCGGATACCATTCAATACCATAAATACTACATCACAATACCTAAAATGTATTAATTTACATTTATTTTTATCTAATACAGTTTCTCGGCACTTTGAGAAGTGAAGAAGAGTTGTTTGAATCCTCGGAGTCCCTCTATAATAGAGTGAGGAATTTAGTGATGTAAAACTGTCGTCATATAGCATCACTACTGTCAGAAAATTATGTTTCAAATATGACAAGTTTCTCCAGGCATTGTGTACTCCAGTTGCAGCCACATGATTTGTCATGAAAAATGGTGATGGAGATATGCACTGAAAGTATGACAATGTAAAACTCAATTTTGTCGACAGTGAACACAGGCTGATGTGAAACATTTTTCATACATTGTGAAAAAGATAGTCAACATTAAGAAAAAAACTTGGAGAAGTAACGTGACCTTCTGATTTTCATCAGGATTAAGTCATACTTAAGTGACATCTTGTGGTATTCCAAATTATGTCCCTACACAATATTTTGGAGAGGAAAGACGTTTAAAAGTCTATTGTTATATCACTGAGAATACACCAAGTAAGATTTACTGACATAGGCAATTCAAAATATCCTGATGTAAAAGATATTGTGGCTGAAGACATTTGTTTTGACAAAGCAAAATACTGTACAGCAGATGCTGGAAATCTGAAACAAGCACAGAAAATGGTCAGGCAACCCATCTGATATGACAGCTTCTGTGGAGAGAGAAGCAGAGTAAATGTTTTGTCTCTGATATAACTCTTCTTTCAGTGAAAACATCAGACCCAAAGCATTGACTCTTTCTTTTTCCACAGATGCTGCCAGATCATGGAATGGGCAAAAGTGAGGACTGTAGATGCTGTAGATCAGAGTTACAAAGTGTGGCGCTGGAAAAGAACAGCAGGTCAGGCAGCATCCGAGGAGCAGGAGAGTCACTGGGATCAGGAATGAAGGGCTTATGCCTGAAACGTCAACTCTCCTGCCCCTCGGATGCTGCCTGACCTGCTGTGCTTTTCAAGCGCCACACTTTTCAACTTTAATTGTAGAATGAATGTTCAACCAGTTTTCTTGATCTTAATTTTTATCTTATAAGTAAGTTGTCTCAGAAGACAATTTGCCTTGTTGACTCAGCCTCTGAAGGTTGCATTGTCAACATTTGTGAAGTAATGACATCTTGAGAGTCAAAATATTCCTTCCTAGTGGCTCAGTGGTTAGCACTGCTGCCTCACAGCTCCAGAGAGATGGGTTTGATTCCAGCCTCAGGTCACTGTCTATGTAGAGTTTGCACATTCGCCCTATGTCTGCGTGGGTTTCTGCCAGGTAGTCTGGCTTCCTCCCACAGTCAAAAGATGTGCGTGTTATGTTGATTGGCCATGCTAAATTGACGAAAGTGTACAAGCTAGTTGGGTTAACCATGGTAATAAAGGGATAAGAGGTGGGTCTGGTTGGGTTGGTCTTTGGAGGGTCGGTGTGGATTCGATGGGCCGAATGGCCTGCTTCAAAACTGTAGGGATTCTATGAAATCAAGCATTTTCTATAAAATGACATGTGTGAATTGGCTATGAGCACTATGGATTTATTCAGCATTTCCTGTTTTGTGTTACAAATGTCAATTAAGGTTCTACAACATTTTTTAAAGTAAACTTTTTGCTTGTTTAAGAAAACATATTGTGGGTTGGTGCAACAAGCCAGTGATCAGAATGAAGGAATAAAGATTTTATTTCATAGTGCTGTTGGAGAGGTAGCTCCAAGACTAGCATACTTTCATAGTACATTCTTGGATTAAACTTTAAAGCTTGGCTTGTTTGGTCAAATAAGTACATCTTGAACACAGCTTCTGAAGTTTGCAAGCTTTAGGAGAGAGTAAAGTTTCAGAATGCAGAGGCACGGTTGATAAATAGTCTGACACCAGGTTGGGGTTGCGGGGGTGGGGGCGGGGGGGGGAGGCGGGGTGGACAGGTAATGGACCACTGTGGGAGGAAAACAGAATGTGAACATTGATATTCCACAGATAGGACAGACTGAGTCCAAACATTTCACATCTTCAAATCCAACAATTTAATATGGGGCAGAAATCAATGGGGAGAAATGTGATGACTGTTTGATGTCTTTTCATCAGCAAGGATACAGAATGCAGATGCCAATCTGTGTTATAGCTTGCACATTGAGAAACAGACTGCTTCTTTCCCAATGCACAAGTGACCGTTGAGATCCATCTGTTCTTGCGCAGTTGCACCCATTCTGTGGGTAGCAACCCCTTTTAGAGTTATAGAGTTATAGAGATATACAGCATAGCAATAGACCCTTCAGTCCAACTTGTCCATGCCACCCAAATATCCTCAACTAATTCAGTCCCATTTGCGAGCACTTGACCCACATCCCTCTAAACCCATCTATTCATATTGCCATCCAGATGCCTTTTAAATGCTGTAATTGTACCAGCTTCCACCACTTCCTCTGACAGCTTATTCAATACATGTGCCAACATCTGCATGATAAAGTTGCCCCTTAGGTCCCTTTCAAATTTTTCCCCTCTCACCCTAAACCTATGCCCTCCAGTTCTGAACTCGCCCACCCCAGAGAAAAGACCTTGTCTATTTACCCTATTGATGCCCCTCATAATTTTGTAAACCTCTAGAAGGATCAGCCTCCAAGGCTCCAGGAAAAATAGCCCCAGCCTTTTCAGCCTCTCCTTATAGCTCAAACCCTCCAACCCTGGCAACATCCTTGTAAATTATTTCTGAAACCTTTCAAGTTTCACAACATCTTTCCAATAGGAGGAAGACCAGAATTGCACGCAATATTCCAAAAGTGGCCAAACCAATGTCCTGTACAGCTGCAAGATGACCTCCCAACTCCTTTACTCAATGCTTTGACCAATAAAGGAAAGCATACCAAACGTCTTCTTCACTTTCTTATCTACCTGCGACTCTACCTTCAAGGAACTATGAACCTGCACTTCAAGGTCTCTTTGTTTTGCAACATGCTCTAGGACCTTACCATTAAGTATATACTTCCTGCCCTGATTTGCCTTTCCAAACTGCAGCACCTCTCATTTATCAAAATTAAATACCACTCCTTGGACAATTGGCCCATCTGATCAAGATCCCATTGTAATCTGAGGTAACTTTCTTTGCTGTCCACTGCACCTCCAATTTTGGTGCCATCTGCAAACTTACTAACAATACCTCTTATGCTCACATCCAAATCATTTATATAAATGATAAAAAGCAGTAGACCCAGCACCAATGCTTTTGGCGCTCCACTGGTCACAGGCCTCCAATCTGAAAAGCAATCCTCTACTACGACCATCTGTCATCTACCTTTGAGCCAATTCTGTATCCAATTGGCTAGTTCTCCCTGTATTCCATGAGATCTAACTTTGCTAACCTGCCTACCATGAGGAACCTTGTCAAACGCCTTACTGAAGTCCATATAGATCACATCCACCGCTCTGCCCTCATGATTCCTCTTCATTACTTCTTCAAAAACTCAATCAAGTTAGTAAGACATGACTTCCCACGAACAAAGCCATGTTGATTGTTCCTAATCAGTCCTTGCCTTTCCAAATACATATAAATCATGTCCCTGTAGATGATACAAATACCTCAGCAAGGGATCCAGCAATCACTTCCCTAGCTTCCCACAGATTTCTAGGGTACACCTGATCAGGGGATGTGTGCACCTTTATGCATTTTAAGATATGCAACACAATCTCCTCCCCTATAATATGGACATTTTTCAAGATGTCACCATCTAATTCCCCATTTTCTGTATCTTCCATGTCTTTCTCCACAGTAAACACTGAGGCAAAATAGTTGTTTATTATCTCCCCATCTCCTGCGGCTCCACACATAGGCTACCTTGCTGATCTTTGAGGGGCCCCATTCTCTCCCTAGTTTCCCTTTTGTCCTTAATGTATTGGTAGAATCCCTTTGGATTCTCCTTAACCCTATTTGCCAAAGCTATCTAATGTCCCCCTTTGCCCCTCCTGATTTCCCTCTAAAGTATACTCCTATTGCCTTTATACTCTTCTAAGAATTCACTCAATCTCTTGCTGTCTATACCTGACATATGCTTCCTTCTTTTCCTTTACCAAAACCCAATTTCTCTCCTCATCCAGCATTTCCTTCACCTACCAACCTTGCCTTTCACCCTAACAGGAACAAACTGCCGCTGGCTCTTGTTATCTTATTTTTGAAGGCTTCCCATTTTCCAGCATTCCTTTATCTGTTCATAGCATTCCATTTAATCTTCAGCCAGAGCTGAATGCTCTTCACAGAAAACAGGGAGCCACATTAAGTCCCCAAACGGTTCTGTTCCACTCAGCGTTAATCCCACTCCAAGCTATTATTTAGGTCATTTAGAAGATATGAAAATAACAAAATAATGGATTTTGTATCACAAAGCAAAGGCAGATGAGATTAGTAGGTCAATTTATCAGTTGATAAGGTCAGAAGATACTAGCACTGCACTGGGAGAATTATTATATTAGTCAGGTACAACTCTGTCACCTTTCACACTTGTGACTGCAACAAGCCACCTCATGGTGGTGTTGACCATAAACTCTGCTTGTGAGAAAACCATTGGAGAAACTGAAGCTTGTGATAAAAGCAGATGGCAGCTTTGAACCATCTTGTGGAGAAGAGTCTGGGATGTAGTAAGCCAGTGGAGCAGAGGCGGAAGTAAGCAGTATGGTTAAGTAGCATTCATGCAGATATGAAGTTTAAAGTCCAACCTAGCTAAAATAGTTCAATGAGGATTTGTACTTGCAGATTCAATCTGATTCCATTTCTCTTGATTTAAATAATAAAGATGGTGTTTTCTTGGTGCAAATTTCCCTAAATCCACATCATGCCTGGCTAAAGTTGTATAGAATGATCCACAGATTTCCTTAAATGCAGCAAATAATCTCATTTGATCTTCCCTTCATCCTTCCTCATAGTATGGGAATACAGTGCCTGACACTCCCACTATTTCAGTATTCACTAACTGGATGGTCAGAGGTTCAATTTGTGAATTGTATGTCTCTTTCTACCTCACTGTCATTGCCTGTGGTACCTGCAACAATACTGACAATCTGATATTCTTAATCCTTCTTATCTTCCTCACTATGATAGTATGGTTTCAAGATGTTGATTTAACACAGCTGATTCTGTTTCCTGCAAATTGGAGCATGTATCATATAATTCACTTTGCTAATCTTCTTAATCACTTTGTAGGGACTACCGCGTCTTGCATTCAGAGGTTTCCTCTTTAAAAGTAACAATTCTAACACTTCACTTATGAACTTCACCTCCTGTTTGAAATGTTGAGCTTCAAAATGCTTATCTGCCCATTGTTCCATCTTTGCCTGTATTGTTTTTAAGTACTCCTATCCTGCTTTGCAGGCTCATGCTTCAGTCATTGTTTGAGAGTATGAAGCCATTTCGCTCAAGCTCCCCATGTCTATGGATGATGTGTATGGACTTCGACTGTTTCATACTCAAATTACACATTATGTCTTGAAAGATTTAAGAAACTATATGGGAACCTTGGCCCAACTGCATTTCTGTTGGCAATCTATAACGTGTGAAAAATGTTTCCACCACCATTTTAGCTGTGACTGCACATGAAGAGATAGCCATTGGGAACCAAGTTGTCATGTTCATTATGGTAAGGATATATTAGTGGCCTTCTTTCATTTTCAGTAAAGGTCTGACACAGTCTACTGAATGGTTCTTCAAAAACTGGTATGGGTATTAAAAGTGCTGGTTTGATTGTATGTTGAGGTTTTCCCATCATTCGGCATTTAAGGTATATTTTTCAAGACTGCACCATGTCATCTGAAGACCTGGCCAGGAAAATTACCTGATGATAACATCCATACTTCAGTCTTCATATTTCTACATGTCCTGCATTTGGAATTTAATGTGCTACCTGCAATATCTCATTATAATATCTGGATGGTGCCACTACCTGATGATCAAATATCTTTATTAGCAGGTCTCAACTTCCTCATCAAAATCCCAATTTTAACATAATAACACATAAGAACACATTCAGTCTCCGTTTCAGTCGGGGTAGATTGCAATAACTTGGTTAACTCTGGATCTGCTTTCTGAGCTCCTACTAAAGATAACTTATGAAATACTACTTTTGGATTGTCAACACCTTTTGAAGAGTGTTTCAGCTACCATAATATTTACATGTGTTCCCCCTTTGGCTGCTGATGATGGACTTTGCTTAGACATTGCTCTGGTCACCATTGATGAAGGAAAAATTCTTTGAACTTGTTCCAGTAAGCATTCTGTTCCTTTAACCTCCCTTGGACTCTCTGATTATGGGTAAAGTTATACCTTTCACTCCTGCTAAATCATTATCTAAGAGTAAATTAAACCCAGCTGTATCTAAGTTTGAACAGTCCATACTGTCACTGTTCCAGACAGTAAATCATATTCTAGGTGTACCCAGTGCAAAGGAATAGATACACATTCTTCACTAATTCCATTTATTCAAACTTAGGTTTTAAATGTCTTCCCCGGGTACATTATGATTTTGACTAACAAAAGAGTTTGAGTGGCTCCTGAATTTCTTAATTTGGTTAACAGGCTAACTATATCATTCGAAAATTATAAGTTAGGGACAAAGGAACAGAAGTAGGCTAATTAGCCCTTAAGGCAACCTGACATTCAATGCAATCATGCTAATTGAACACTTCAACGTCTTTCACTCACTCTTGGTAATCAGAAATCTACCTTGTACATATTCAAAGACAGAGCTTACACAGTACTCAGTGCTAGAGAATTTCAAAGGTTCATAACCTTTTCAGTTAAAAAAATCTCCTCACCTTGAAGTTAAGCGGTATCCCCCAATTTTTAAATTGTGCCCCCTCATTCTAGAGTCCCTAATCAGACACCTTGTTTGCAACTAGCCGACCCATCCCTTTAAATATGTTGCAATTTTCAATGTGATCATGTTTCATTTCTCAAAACTCTGATGAATACAGCCTCAGTTTGCCCAATCTTTTCTCATACGGCAGTCTTGCCATCCCAGGAACAAGCCTGATGAGCCTTTGTTGCGCTCTGTCTATGACAACAATATATTTCCTAAGGTAAGGAGATCAAAACTGCACAACGTACTCCAGGCCCAATCTAACCAAGCTCTTGTACAATTGAAGTGAGATGTTCACCACTCCTGTACTCAGATCCTTTGCAATAAAGATCTACATTCCATTAGCCTTTCTTATAATTTGCTGTGCTTGCATGTTAGCCTTCACTGATGTATCAATATGGACACCTAGGGTTCCTTTGTGCATAAACACTTTCTAACCTCTTACCATTTAAGAAATACTTTACATATCTCTCGTATAAACCTCACATGTTTCCACATCATATTCCATGTATATGTTCTTGCTTATTCACTAAGCCTTTTCAAATCTCCTGAAGCTGCTCTACATCTTCTGACATTTTTACGTAGCTTTGATCTACCCATCAATTTGGAAATACCTATCTGATATTTGGCCCCTACCTCCAAATCTTTGCTATATATTGTGAACAGCTGGGATCCAAGTACTGATGGGGTTTTTTTGGTACCACACTAGTCACAATCTGTCAACATGAGAATGACATATTTATTGCTACTAACTAAATACTTACTAATTAAGTAACTAAATTAGTTTTTCTCTTGATAAAAATTCTTTGCGTATTTCATCAACCATATTCAGCTCTCCTGTATACACAGTAAATTTCAGCTTCAGTCCCACAGTTGGAGTTAAAGTTACAATTTGATCCATTTGCTGGTCTCCGTTTTACAAACCTCAGTTAGTCCTATGGGTTTTCCAGGCAATTTCCAACATTTCAAACAAAGGTATCCCATTTTATGACAACAGAATACTTAGCCCTTATGACTATCACTTTTAAACTTTGCACCTTCCTTTCTGATCTGAGGAATTCCTGGGTCATTTCCAGCTGTCCCTTATTTACCCTGGCTATTTGTGTTCCTATCTAAATGCTGCAGCCTTGGTCTTTATCATGCTTTTTAACTTCTAGAGAAAGTGGTTTTTTGAAAGATAACAATTTCCCTGAGAACTTTATACATAGCATCTGAATCTGTTGTATCCAACAGTCAAATGACTTGATTTTATCCCTGCAAATTCAATGTATGCCTATGTATTTTGTTTCAAAACTTTTGCCTGCATGCCTCAGGGACTAACTACATGCACCAGTAATAGTTTTTTTTTTACTATGTTTTAATGCATGGAAACGTGCTCTGAACATGATGAATAAACCTCATGAGCTCTATTTGCTTTGCATGAGCAATGTTGAGCTTTTCTTTGGCAACTTCATTTATTTCGAGCACAGCTTTTCGAGCATCACACTATTTGACTCTGATCTCTAGCATCTGCAGTCCTCACTTTCATCTAGAACCTCATTTAGTTTACTACTTTCTCAAATGAAATAAAAAATTACTCAAACTTTGGTAGGGGTTGCACAAATGTACATACCTCCTTACTGGACTTTCAGTTAGACTCAGATCTTTTCTCATCAGAATGTTTCCAGAGTCAAAGGTCTCTCAGTTCCAGTCTTATAAGCTGGTATTCCCTTTCCTTCTCCTTCTCTCTTGCTTGAAATGCTCTTTCCTTTTCCTTTTCCTCCTTTTGAAGTATTCTCTCTCAAGTTCTTTTTTTTTTAATTTCTAACTCAATAATAATTATTTCAACTGTTTCACCAGCAGTTGAATTCTTGCAAACTCAATTTACTGGTGTTTGATGTACCACCATTTCAATATTTCCACCAATTCTAAATGCTAATCCTTCAATTACCTTTGCCTTCTTAGCTTTTGCAGCAAGCTGTAACCTTAACACCTTTACCAATTCTAATGGCTTAGCCTTAATTAAGTCTTGTAAACTAGTCAGGGATACTTCCTGCATATGTAAGGAAGTTTTAGTTGCTTCTCAAGCCACTGGGTTTGGTTTTACAATATGAGATACATAGTCTAGGAACTTTTATCCTTAAACATTTATTATTCTACATCCAATGACCTGCTGTCTGCATCTAAAATCCCAGCCCAGCCCTCAAACTAAGATTTAACTGTGACATAATACATTGGTAACCAAGCCCACAATTCCACATAAGTCTTAATTCAATCAGCAAAATCGCTAATTGCTTCCCTTTAAAATTGCCATCCAGATTAAAAGCAATTAAACCAAGCCTCTTTAACTTAAAATAATACTTCTATTATAAATTAAATCTCATTCCTAAAACAGTGCTGTACATCTCTATGACTCTATGACTCTAAGTGGCAAGACTTGTTAAACATAATTCTGGTTGCCTATTATCTATAAATTAGGACTATAGCTTCCTTTAACCCTAAAGCAGACATACTCACACAACGCAAAAGAAACACAGTCTCTACAGAGATTATACTTGTAAAGAAACAATAGAAACAGCTTATTAATCAATGGTATGGAAAACAAAAAAATAGAATTCTCACAGTCCACCAGATTTCTTGTTGACAAAACCAAGTTGTTGACAACCATGGACTGTTGGAAACTTTTCCAAACAAAGCTTCAGGTCAGATGGAAAAAAGCTAAATCCAAGCTTTTCGATGATGGGCACAGTTCAAATTTGGCAACTGCTTTGGCAGTTTGTTCTCCATTGACTTCCTCAGTTTGTGCAACAGAAAACAAGCTTAGAAATAGTTGGGAGGCAACTATTAGCATTAGGGCCCCAAAATCCATTCCAAAACTACTGTTTCAGAAATAATAAACTCTATCTCTTATCTATTTGAGAGATCTGCTTGATTACTTTTCCAAGGTCACTTGACTTTCTGCAGTCAACAGGTGGATCATAGCCCACATTGAACTGTTGATCATTCCCAAGAAACCAGATGATTTCCTTCAACTCCTTGGCATAAAATAAACATTACTAATCCTGATGTATCAAAACAGTTCAATATCTTACTATTTTTCACATAGTCCAAAAATACATTTGGGCATTGTCAACATTCCTCCGAATTCACGATTGATGATGTGCCCATGGATTACATCAACGTCTTGTTAGAGGGTGTTTATTAATGAGTGATGAGTTGATGAGTTTATTATTTTGTGATTATTCTTCTGATTTTATCTGCTATTCTCTTGTTTCTCTCTCAACAGGGATCAATCTGATCTCTTTCGCCTATTTGCCAATAGGACAATGGCCAATATCTACACATTCACTTGATCACATTTAAAACAGCACAACTGGAGGAATTAATGAAATCAACTTAACAATTATATAACTTTACCTTATACTGCATTGCCAAATTTCTGGTGTAAACTTCAACATTGGAGGTGAGGGAATCTTTCTTAAATGGGACTTATGGAACAGGTACTATGCTCAATATAAATCAACACAATTTTCTAATCTATTGAAGACATCGAGGGACAAATCAAGCTGGGTGTATGATGGATGGGCACTCAGCTACCATCTCTTCTTTGCCCATACCACCATCTGCATTGCCTACTCTCACTGAAGTTTGATTTTTGCCCCTTCCACTTCAGTAATTCTAATCACAACAGTACCAATTGAAACAAGTTACTTTCTTATCCTAACAAATGGTTGATTGCTCATAAAAATTAGTAAGCTCATAATTATTTTAAACTGATAAGAATAGATACCACATTTATTATGACTTTGTTTAAGGTTGCATTGATAAATTTAATTTGTGCTGGTTACCAGCACCAGCCAAACACACAACAATAAAGATAGCAATAAGCAGACACAAAATTGAACAATGTGCCTCATTTGAATGTTACCATCAAGCTGCCAGCACATGATGAGCATGTACTATAAAATCACATCTCGGAAAAGTGTTGTTGACATTTATAGCACCACCTCTGACACCATCTCAAGTTTTCTGATGAGCAAACATTTCAAAGGTGGGCCAATTGGAAATTGTCAGGCTGCTGTCTGCCCTGTTATAGGATGTGGAGCTGACATCAATTGCCACAATGTGATTGCTGAGTCTGAATGACTTCATTTCATCTTTGACTCACTTAGTTTTCAGGAAGCTTTCAAAGCTTAACTGCCTTCAAGTTACACAAAAAGTTGATGTGAGAATATTTAACATGTTCCTATAAAATTACTCTCTCTTTTACTTGTATGAACAATTAAAACAATTGAAAATACAATTATTGATGCTTCTTCTAGGTAGATAGAACATAGAACATAGAACATAGAAGAATACAGTGCAGTACAGGCCCTTCGGCCCTCCAAGCCCACCTAACCTACACTAGCCCACTATCCTCCATATGCCTATCCAATGCTCGCTTAAATGCCCATAATGAGGGAGAGTCCACCACTGCTACTGGCAGGGCATTCCATGAACTCACGACTCGCTGAGTAAAGAACCTACCCCTAACATCTGTCCTATACCTAACCCCC
>NC_057732.1:22661149-22669053 GCF_004010195.1 Chiloscyllium plagiosum | reverse complement strand
CCCCCCTTAATTTAAAGCTATGCCACCTTGTAATACCCGACTCCATACGGGGGGAAAAGGTTCACACTGTCAACCCTATCTAACTCCCTAATCATCTTGTACACCTCAATCAAGTCACCCCTAAACCTTCTTTTCTCTAGTGAAAACAGCCCCAAGTGCCTCAGTCTTTCCTCATATGATTTTCCTTCCATACCAGGCAACATCCTGGTAAACCTCCTCTGCACCCGTTCCAGTGCCTCCACATCCTTCCTATAGTATGGCGACCAAAACTGCACACAATATTCCAGATGTGGCCGCACCAGAGTTTTATACAACTGCATCATGACCTCAGTACTCCGGAACTCAATTCCTCTACCAATAAAAGCCAGTACGCCATATGCCTTCTTCACCGCACTATTTACCTGGGTGGCAACTTTCAGAGATCTGTGTACATGGACACCAAGATCCCTCTGCTCATCCACACTACCAAGTATCCGACCATTAGCCCAGTACCCCATCTTTTTATTACTCTTAATAAGGATGAACAAACAAAGTTGTTAAGCAAGTGTTCACACTTGTGCAAGTCTAAGTGGAAAATCCCTGTCAATTATTGTTTTGGACAGAAGGGAAAGTATGCTGTGAGTAACTTCGCCGAAGGGAAATGTAAAATTGATTATTATATATAAATTAAATAAGATTTCTCAAATTATACTTTTCCAAAGTTGGTAAAAAATTTAGATGGCCTCCAAGGCAGCCAATATCCCCAGTACAACAGTTACTAATATGAGTTAACAGTATATTTGTCTGAAGCATTCAACCGACAATAGGGTTTTAATGCAATGCAGAGGTTGTATACTGTGAAGTCATAAATTCATATATTGCATTGTGCTCAACCATAAATTGAAAATGGGATGAGTTTTACAAGAGGATCTTTTTATTAAGGCAGTCTCCACATCAAAAAGAATTGACAGTCAATGTAATATGAAAATGTCATGGATTCTGTGAAACAAAAAGACTTTTAACATTTAGAATTAACTGTCTGCTATCCATTATGAATAATACTTGAAATATGTTAAGAGAATTCCAGGTAGTTCTCAAAATTAAAGTGTTTTGGCAATAAACGTAATGCACCCATTTTCTCATTATTTGTACAAGCTTTACGACTGGACCGCTGTCCTAAAGTTCATTTCCAATATTATCTATATCAAGAGTAGACAGATCATCAACCAGTCCTGGAAGTGCTAATATGCCCTCAGCTTTATCATCTCATTCCTTTCACTATTTCTATGCATCCCTCCAGGCTTCAAGTGTGATGGGGCAAACTTCCTACATCTGCTAAATTCTTCTGCATAGAACATCTCAATTTTGTTACTTCAGAAAAAAAAGCCATAAATGAGCTTAAAATCTGAACAAAATCAAAAGCTGGTATTGTGAGACTCACTTGTATTCCGTCAAGTCTACTGTGACTGACTCTCTCCATTTGGATCAAATGAGAAAATAACTGGGCTCTCAATTCCAAATCTTTTAATTTTCAAATGTTCCCTTGAATCTCTCAGATGGAATACAATAGCTTACAACTTTGATTGAAAGAAACAGAAGTATGAATACAATGGGATAATTCTGCATTGAAATTGAGCAGACATGAATGGATTTTCTGTGATCAGTGTACAACAGAATTTATCTGACTTGTTCAATGGAGCAATCTACCTATATGTGTTATTTACAGGTATGGATTTTTTTTTTAAGCATGTCACATCACAAGACTGAAATGAGTCTGCAAAGAGAAATTGCTACAATGTTTATTATAGTATAATTGAGTCAATTTTCTTCAATACTTCCCAAAATTGACTTATGTGATGCAACGGGGGCAGAGTAAAGTAATAATACTGCCAACTCTCTCAGCAGGATCTACTATGATCTTTTCCCAGAGAAAGTGACTTGTTAGGTAAGAATAAATGGTCGAGAGGTGAACGATGGCAGTGTATTAACTGAGGCTGACGATCCATATCATATAAACTCAATTGCAAGTGGCAAGGAGTCTAATGCTTCAAAATGATAGAACTTAAACTCTAAATGGTAAGGTCCTAAGGAGTGTTGCTGCTCAAAGAGACCTTGGGACGTAGGTTCGTAGTTCCTTGAATGTGGAGTTGCAGGTAGATAGGATAGTGAAAAAGATGTTTGGTATGCATGCCTTTATTGGTCAGTGCATTGAGTATATGGATTTGGGGGTCATGTTACATCTGTACAGGACATTGATTTGGCTACTTTTGGAATATTGCATGCAGTTCTGGACTCCGTCCTAAAGGAAGGATGTTGTGAAACTTGAAAATGTTCAGAAAATGTTTATGAGGGTGTTGCCAGGATTGGTGGGTTTGTGGTATAAGGAGAGGCTGAATAGACTGAGGCTATTTTCCCTGGAGCATCAGAGGCTGAGGGATGACCTAATACAGGTTTATAAAAGCACGAGGGGAATGAATAGGGCAAATAGGCAAAGTCTTTTCTCTTGGGTTGGGCAGGCCAAAACTAGAGGGCATAGGTTTAAAGGTGAGAGAGATCCAAGGGGCAAACCTTTCATGCAGAGGAGTGAGTGGATGCTGGTCAATCACAACATTTAAAAGGTATCAGAATGGCTATATGAATAGGAAGGCCTTTGGAGAGATATGGGCCAAATGTTGGCAAATGGCTCTAGATTTATGTATGATATCTGGTTGGCATGGATGAGTCGCACTGAGGGGTCTGTTTCAATGCTATACAAATCTATGACTCTGTGACCTCTGTTTCCATCCTATACATCTCTATGGCTCTGTGACTCTAAGTGGATGTGAAGGATCAAATTGAAAGTACATACCAATGGGAAAATTTGTGCCTGCACTGTTGTAACTTCCTATCTAACAGCTATTCTTATTGCACAAAAACACCAAAGAGGTATGTCTAATAACACAGTCTCGAATTAGATTGACAAGACTCATTGTGAGATAACTGTGACAATCATCATAGCTGTTGCAAATGACATCCATGTAACATGCACCCATTCAAGAAGTTAATACAGAACAGAAATGTGATTGATGCCAACAGGTATGATATGAGCACAAATTAGTGTTCACATTTCCTTACACAGTTAAAGCAACATTGTTAATCAATAAGATTTGTGCTGTGTCTCTCCTCCCTGGGGTGGGAGAGTTCGGAATTAGAGGGCAAAGGTTTAGGGTGAGAGGGGAAAGGTATAAAAAAGACCGAAGGGGCAATTTTTTCATGAAGAGGATGGTGCGTGTGTGGAACGGGTTGCCAGAGGAAGTGGTGGAGGCTAGTACAATTGCAACATTTAAAAGGCATCTGGATAGGTATATGAACAGGAAGGGTTTGGAAGGATATGGGCCGGGTGCTGGCAGGTGGAACTAGATTGGGTTGGGATATCTGGTTGGCATGGACGAGTTGGACTGAAGGATCTGTTTCTGTGCTGTACCTCTCTATGACTTGATGACTCTATAAGAAGAAGGAAGGTCAGGAGGCTTGTCAACTGAATGATGTTAATTTGAATGGCTTTCAATTATTTATATTGTGGAATGTCACCTAAGGTACTGTTTACAACTGAGATAGTAGGAGAAAGTGAGGACTGCAGACGCTGGAGATCAGAGTCAGGAGTGTGGCGCTGAGAAACCACAGCTGGTCAGGCAGCATCCGAAGAGCAGGAGAATTGACATTTCCAGCATAAACCCTTTATTCCTGATGAACAGTTTATGCTCAAAACGTCGATTCTCCTACTTCTCGGATACTGCCTGACAGGCTGTGCTTTTCCAGCACAATACTCTTCAACAACTGAAATAGTGTCAGGACAAGTACCAAGTGCAGTGGAAAGTAAACAAGAAGTCAGATGGGTTTCAACAGCCCAATCTTGTGTGTTCCTTGGAGTTTAATGCAGAGTGAAAGTCCAGATGAGTCAGGTTTCTTTGAGACATGTGAAGAACCACAATATGTACAGAACTAGTAGGGAGATAAAATATGGACGAAAAAAACTTCTGTACACTTAATACTCTTCATATGACTGATAGTTGCTGCTGTGCTTTAGCAGTTACATAATTATACATCCAATTATTCAATGTCACAATCAGTCTTCTTCATGTCACTTAGGTATTGAAAATTTCTCGCTTTGTAAAACATAGCTTGTAGATTTTTCCTCCTCTATTGAGACTTTTTGCAGCGTTTCTGTACAGAAGTCTGAATGGGAAGATGTGTGACATTAACATGTATTTGCAAATGTTGTCTGATTTGTTAGTCCGTTTTCTCAAATACGTCTGAGTTTTGCCTAATGTGCAAAATTAGCTTTTGAAAATCAAGCCCCGAGAACCCATTTATAGAATTTTATGTGAAAATTTTAATCACATATAATCCTCAAGTATGGGTTAAAGTGTTGCAGTGAAAAGCTCTAATGATGCGTTACTGCTTTAGTTTACATCTATATTCATATTCTAATCTAGCTAGCCAGTGAATTATTTCATTCATTCATTTAATTATTTCCTAGCCTAATGTTTGCTTGTCAAATTAATAAAATTTCATCTCAATTTAATAAACAAGTTGGACTACTGTAATTGCACTGTGGGAGGCTCACCTCTACAAGTTCCATTGTGAATGCCAGGCTAGCTAATCTAAGTGTTTGTATTTACAATCTGAATTGACTGTATGCTCAATCTGGATAGGTAGTGTACTATCTATGGGGTGCATCAACACAACTCACCAAAGCTTCTTCAACAGTATCTCCCAAACTCATGTCCTCCTCTGCCAAGATGGACAAGGAAACTGATGCACAGGTACACAATCATCTCCAAATTCCTCTCCAAGCAAAACACTCCCTTGGCTTGGATGGTCTTCATTGATGCTGGATTAAAAATACGAGAAAACCTGACCTAACCATCCTGTGGGATCACCTTCACTGTAAAGATCGAAGTTCTTAACTATGAAGGAACATTCCATCAGATCAGCAAAATGCTCATTTTGCTAGTGACGCCTATCTCAAAAATTAATGTATAAAAACTGTTTCTTCCCTGTGGCATGTGTTGCTTTGGTTTAGAAATTGTGGGCTATATTGCTTGATAAACTTATCAGTGACTAGGGGGAAGCATCACTGAACTAATGAGTTATAACCCCAGGTTAACATTCTGTGGATTTGGGTTCAAATCCCACTCTGCCACATGGTTAAGATTCGAATAGAATATATGGCTATGTTGCTTATTGCACATACCCATATGGTTCACTTTAGGGATAGAAATCTGCCATCCTTTCTTGTCTGGTCTACATGTGACCCCAGACCCACAGCAATTTGGTTGAATCTTAACTGTCCATTTAAGAGTCAACAATAAATGAGGTTTATATCCAATAGGCAAATATTAAAAATGATTTGGACATAGATACTTGATATGTACGATAGCCCTGGAAGCGATAATGCAGCATGATACATTGTTTGTAAAGCGAAAGGAAGTGATTGGTCTGCTCCTTGGAAATTTGAATGAATCCATAGGTAATTCTGCATTTATGTCAGACTTGTAAATCAGTCCTTTTGGCAACAAGCAGGGAGTTGGGACAGCTGATAAAATGTCATTGGCATGCAATGGACGGAAGGGTTGACTGTTGGCAAAATGACATACGATAGGAAAGTTGGCAGATTGGCTGTCCCGCATAGGCCAACTTAAGCTACATAAGTGGCCAATAAAAAGATCATTCCCCACCTCCTTGGCCAATCAGTCAGGAGCCACATGGAGAGACTTCCAATTAAATCTGTCAGCCTCCAAGTGGACTCTGGCTAGATTGAAGGGGTATCATTCTGTTTGAGTATTCTTCAGACTTCATTCAAGTCTCCATGAACAATGGACACAATTTATGAACAGCACCTCCTGTATACTAGAAACAAACGGTCATTACCTTAATGATCACTGATACAGTTTCTGCTCCCTTTGCTCAGACCATTCTTACGTGTTTTACAAAAACTGATGTCATTACACAATGCTCTCCAAAAGAAGCTATTCTGGTCTCCTCCATCCTCTCCAAATACCACTTCCCTCTTACATTGGAAGTCCTTGAAAGCACTGTCACTTCCAGTTTGATTTTAATTCCTTTGTCTGTCTAATACCAAGTCAGACACCTACCTTGTAACTGCAACCATGGTGCTTTAAACATCCTTGATTCCTCTGCATGATTCAACATGGTAAATCCCTCCATTATTATCCATTTCATTTTTTTTTTCTGGTCCATCTACATGGATCTATCAAATGGTTCCTTTCTACTTGTCATATTGGCGTCAGTGCATCTCTAACCTCTACACATACATAGTTCCAAAACACCCTGTAGTATCTTCTGGGCCCCTCCTTTATCTTTTGTTTATATTTTTTCACTTGCCAGCAACATCTACATATCCATTTTTTGGCAATGTTAACAGCATACATTTCTATCCCTTTACTGACTGATTCAATTATTTGTCTGAAATCAATTCATGAAGATTTTACAAACTTATTCCAGATGATTAATGGGAAGACCTAAATCACTGTTCTGACTTCCTAAGTTCTAAAGAAGGATCGCTGGACTAGAAACCGTAACGCTGTTTTACCTTCATAGATGTAGCCAGACTTGCTGAGTTTCTCCAGCAGTTACTTCTTTTTTGTTTGTTCTTAAGTCACTGTGTTTGGCTGAAGTCAAAACTCCATATCCCTGCCATTGATGGTATTCTATTCTAAGGGTGAACTCTTGCACAAGTTTAGCATTCTACTATGTACAGTGTGGAGATTCAACACTTGCATTTTGTTGGTTATGAGGAGCAGTTACTTTCATCTTACTAGCCTAAGCTTGCTTTCCCCATAGCTCAAGTATTCATTAAAGGTTTACTATTTCTAAATACAAATTCTCAGATAAATTTCTTGCTATTATAGCATTGCACAGCCTTTATCAATTTCCATCTTGCTTAAAGTTAAAAATCACACAACACCCAGGTTATAGTCGAACAGGTTTAATTGGAAGCACACTAGCTTTCGGAGTGACGCTCCTTCATCAGGTGATAGTGGAGGGCTACAAGCTGTTATGATACATTTGTTTTAATGTTAGCCGACTCAAACTCTATTATTCATGTATTCTCAAATATCCCCTACATCAATTCCACAAAAAGCACCACAGAAACCAACACCACTCATTGAATATTACTGATTAAGACATAATATTATATTATAAAAATGTTAAGGTATGTTCCACAGTAACTCATGTCACATTAACCAGTGCATCATTTAAGTCATTCTGAATGATGCCATGGTAGATCTATTAACAAGCTGCAATTACATAAATGTTTCAAACATCAATTATTAAAAACTTAGCTCAAGTTGGGAACATTATTTCCTCTTGAGTCAAAAGATTGTGGGTTCAAGCTTGGACCTCAGTCCTGTTCACTGCTACATTGTTTTTTATTATAATATATTTTAAATATTACAAAAAATACAAAACAATGCAATTCAAAACAGTACAAAAATAGTACAAAACTAAACCCAAATAATAAAAAAAATCCCCAACCCACCCTCCTATACGAATGTATCAACATATATAGAGAAGTAAAAAATTTAAAATAAACCTAAACTGTCTATTTAACTAACTAAATAAATACCTAACAACAAACAAATAAATAGTAATAACTCAGCCCAGGCAAACAAAACACTCATACATTCACAGCTCCTCCTCCCTGGATATTAGACTCATGAAACACAATCGTTATGGCTATATAAAAGCCCTTGTTAGTGTGGCAGATAAATCTGTGTCCAGTATTTCAAAAAGGGTTGCCATGTCTTGTAAAAATTCTCAGTTTTGTGGTGTACCATATTTGTGAGAAAATCCAGGGGAATATGCTCCATAACAATCTTCCGCCAACCCAACAGGCCTGGGGGGTTTTCTGATATCCA
>NC_057732.1:22639225-22661000 GCF_004010195.1 Chiloscyllium plagiosum | reverse complement strand
CCCCCTCTCTCTCCTCCTCCCCCTCCCCCCCCCCCCCCCGGGGCTGTGAGGAGGCAGTGACGGCCGGTTGCTAGGGGAAGCCGGCTCCTGTTCACCCTCAACACGGCGGCGGCGGCGGTTCTGGCCGGGCCGGGCCGGGCCTGGGGATCTCTCCGCGCTCTCTCGGCCTTTCTCCGGGAGGGGGGGGGTCTCAGGCCCAGCCGTGTGTGAGCTGCCGGAGCCCGGGAGGCCGCTGTGGAGTGAGGCCGCTGCCCGGCGCTGGGCTGTGAGGCGGCGTCACCATGTGGAGAGAGCGGCCTCTGTCATCGCTGTATCCCTCTGTAATGGGGGCGGGGGGTCATTGTATGTTTATCGTTTATATGTTTTAATCCACAATTCGTGGAATTGCTGTTAGTTTGTGAAAATTACACTGAGATTAATCAACGGTAAGAATAACTTCTCTACATCTGAACTTTAAACACCATCAGATCTCCCTCAACCTCTTTACTTTCAAGTAGAACTTCAGCCTCTTCAACTCAACTTTGTTAAATTTCATCATTCTGGAACCATTCTGATTCATCTTCTTTGCTTTCTTTTGAGGACTCCCAGGTTCTTCCAAAACCTGATGGTCAGAACTGTGCACGCAACATTTAAATTATTATCTAACCAGAGTTTTATTGAAATTCCAGGCTTTGACACCTCATCTCTGTCTTTATGAAGCCCAAGATCCCATACGCTTTGCAGTGTGCATTTTGCTTCCAGTAATCCAACGATGTGCAGGTGAAGTGAATTGGCCAAGCTATATTGTCCATGGTGTTAGGTGCATTAGTCAGAGGGAGTTGGGTCTGGGTGGGTTACTCTTCAGAGGGTCAGTGTGACTTGTTGGGTAGAAGGGTCTGTTTACACACTGTAGAAATCTAATCTAATTAATCTAATCAGTTACTTTGCCTGATGTGGCATAAGAAGCAAGTTAATGAGTAATATAGCATTGAAACATTTCATAACTAATATGTACAAATAATTACATTCACATGTACATCCATGTCTGGGTAAATGTTGTTATTCAGTTATAAAGAGTAGCATGTAGTACAAAGGGTAACATTCAATCAATGTATCATGCTTCAAGTGAACCAAGTTAAGTCAGACCTTTATATCACTAAGTTCTATGACATGTTGTAGTAATCATATGATCATGTCTTTTAAAGATGCACTGACATTATTATATCTCTCAAAGTTATATGTACTGATATGCATAACTGTGAGATAAGACACAACACTTTGCTAACTAATTTTCCACATATCCTGCCAGCTTCAAAGATTTATGCTATAAAAGCCCAGAAAGTTTCTCAGTCCTTTGAGTATAGGAGTTGGGACATCATGCTGAGGTTGTAAAGGACATTGGTGAGGCTGTTCTGGACTACTGTGTCCACCTCCGGTCACCCAGTTATAGCAAGGATATTATTAACCCGGAGAGGGTTCAGAACCAATTTACCAAAATGTTGCCAGGTACAGAAGATTTGAGTTATAAGGAAAGGCTAAATAGTCTGAGTTTTTTTTCATGAGCATAGGAGGTTGAGAGGCAACCTGATAGAAGTTTGTAAAATAGTGAGGAATATAGATAGTCAGTGGTGGTTGTCTTCCCCCAAGGATGTGGGATTTTAAGACCCGGCGGTACATTTTTAAGGCAAGAGAAGACTTAAAAAAGACATGGACAAAAATTTTACATGGAGGGTGGTTCACATGTGGAATAAACTTCCTGAGGAAGTGGTGGACGTGGGTACAATTACAATGTTTAAAAGACATTTGAATAAGTACATGAATAGGAAAGGTTTCGGAGGAATTTGGGCCAGGAGCAGTCGGGTGAGACTAGTTTATTTTGGGATTGTGGTCAGCATAGAGTGGTTCAACAGAAGGGTCTGTTCTTGTTTGTACAACTCTGACCCTGTAAATTCCTGACAATTGTGGCAAAAGGTTCACTAACACTAAGGCTTGAAACAGGACCCCTGGACATTTCTAGAATATGTCACTGACTCTAGAATCTGATACCAGAGCATCTGGCCATTGTGATGTTGGACAGAATCAGTGACCCCTGGCTGGAGACCGTGGTACCTGGAAATTGTAGCTGAAGGTCAGTAGTCCAGTACTGGACTCAGGACCTATTGGACAATTTAATTAAAGGCCCATTCATCAGAGACAGGGTAACTGAACATTTTTAGTACAGGTTGTGGGTGAATGCAAACTGCTTACAAATGTTTGGTTGTATAAGTATTGATTTAAAATTATGCTCCCATGAAATTGACTCCCAGTGTTTCTAAGGAAGGAAGATTAATGAAAGACAGCAAAGCAAGGAAGGCTGCATAAGAAATGTTGTGCACTTCATTCATCACCAGTCCTCACCAGACCTGTGTCTACAGGTAAACATAGATCTTGGAAGTTTCTAACCAAGAGAGTTGTGGAAACTCAATCATTGAACAAGTTCAACACAGAAATCAATGGATTTCTGGAGATGAATGACATCAAGGGATATGGAAAGTGGCATTGAGGTAGATGATTAGCCATGATTAGTTGAATGGTGAAGCTAGTTCAGTTGACTGAGCAGTCTACTTCTGTTCCTTCCTATTATCGATTATTTTCAAGACTCTGGATTGACTCGTGTCCTTTGGGGATAGAAATCTGCCTCCTTATCTAGTCTGGCCTTTGTATGACTCCAGATCCACAGCCATGCGGTTAACCCTTGGAAATGGCTGAGAAAGTCAGGGATTGGGTAACAACTGCAGGCAAAACCAATGATCCCTATATCCCATAAAAGAACGAATGCGGTCAGGTGGAATTTACCCAGCCCTTGAATGGTGTCAGCAATGGTGAGAAATGTTGGAAGAAGGGTGAAATTGGAATAAGTCAGAATCTCATTGATGAAAAAATGTTCCAGTTTTCCCCTTAGAGTCTCAGCGGCAAGTTCTGATCCTTGCTAATAAGCAGCAGACACTTTATTTCTCATTTGCATCTCATTATTAGCATTATTATTCTCGGTAGCCTGCAACTCTCCCCTCTCTCTCAAGAAACTGGACAGCACCAGTTCCTGATTTGAAAGTCAAAGCAGTTTCCTGGCAGATGCAACTCACCATGAGGGTGGCATGGCGGCTCAGTGGTTAGCACTGTTGCCTCACAGCACCAGGGACCTAGGTTCAATTCCCACCTCAGGCAACTGGCTGTGTGGAGTTTGCACATTCTTAAAGTGTCTGCGTGGATTTCCTCTGGGTGCTCCGGTTTCCTCCCACAATCCAAAGATGTGCAGGTCAGGTGAATTGGTCTTGCTCAATTGCCCATAGTGTTAGGTGCATTAGTCAGGGGTAAATATAGGTTAGGAGAATGGGTCTGGGTGGATTACTCTTTGGAGGGTCAGTGAGAACTTGATGGACCAAATAGCCTGTTTACTTCCTGTAGGGAATCTAATCTAATTTGCTTCATCTGGCCTCCATTTTGCTTCACCAGCATCCACCTTCCACCCACTGAGGTTGGCATTGGGAAATTACTAGCCTCATCATATTTTTCTGGCTGATCTTGGACCAATTCAGAATCCACTTCAGGACTTCATTTTAGAGCTCAGGGACATCTTTGACTTGCCTACTCTGACTGGGTTGCTTTGTTTCCAGGGACAGCCATCCAGTGCATCTTCACAAGGATGCATCTTATGGTGCTTCGATTAATTTCTTAGTACTCATTCACTTTCCTCTCACTTGGAGGCTGCCAATCTCTGTGAACTTGATCACTATTTTGCCACAGGGCAGGACAAATTCTCAGTGGTGAAGGATGAGATAAGTAAGAGCCATTGACTGAAGATGCTGCATGCAATAGTAAACTTGGCAGTTCATGAGCATTGGAAAGGTTTGTCATAGAGATTTGTGTGCAGAAACAAGATAGAGTGCAGAAGTTCCTTTGTCAGCCCTGGAAACAGCACTGACCTGGAGCCGGTATCTGTGACAGGACAACTGTCTTTGGTGCCTTGGCCTCCCCCTCTGATGGTCCTTCTTTTGATCACTCTGTTGGCCAGGGCCTCCAGGTTGTTATCTGGAAAGCAGGGTCAACTTCTCTTACTGAAAATTTCCAAGAGGACAGTATACAAGGTAGCTTCTGGCTTGAGGCATCTGAACTGTTGTGCCCCAGGCTTTAAACAGAGCACGGGTGCTTGCACACCTGAAGATTCTGATAGTGATGGGATCTTCAGGGAATGGTCACGATGGGACATCAACCATGAAACCCCCTTCAAAAGTAACAAATCTAGAAATGGGAAAACCCATAGTATAGAGACAGTAATGATCTGCTGCGGCCAAAAACGTGACAGCGCTTCTTCCAAGACCTGCTGCAGTGCTGACCTATACGGATGATGCTGTCAAGAGGCTTGGATCGTAAATGTCCTCAAATTTCAATTACAGCACTATCTTTTCATAACCAACACTAAACTGGACACAGGTATTGAGTTACTGTGTCAATTACCTGCACACTAATACTTGAACCTTTGTTTTACTTGACATTTTTCCTTTTCACCCTCTTTCCTTCCAAACTTTGGGTTAAGCATTTTCTCTGAATCTTACCTAAGACTGGAAGACAGTTCCTTTTATATTCATTGTAAGTGCTCCCAGCTCATGATCAAATCCAGACTGAAACCCCTGTGTCTACAGTTAAGAAAATTGGAGAATAAAAAGTATATTTCAAACAAGGTGATAGCAAAATGGACACATTGGGAAAAACAGCATTCCAATTCTTGACTTAAAGAAACATGTTCAATATCTTAGCTAGATATATCATTTTGAGAAATATGCACTGGCTGTTATTCCTGTTTTATTCTTAACTCCCATTTATGGTAGAAATATAAAAACACAACTGGAAGGACTGGATGAAGAACGACAAAGATTATCAGAGGAACAAAAACTAAACCGAGCCAAAGTTCGTAAACTTTCTTTGCAGACAATCAGAAGACGCAAGTAAGTACAGTATAAAGAATCCACAACAACAAGATGAATGCCGTTTGATCTTCAGGAATAAAGCTACTTGGGGGTTTTACACTTTTTGCAGATAAATATCATTTGTCAAATTTTGCTAGATTTTGTTGTCAAATTGACCTTTCTTTGTGTATTACATGCTGCTTCCAGGCCAGCGTGATATGGGCAGAAAGCCTTGCTAACTTCTGGGATTCCCGTTGAGTTTTCCTGCATCGCTTGTTCGAAATGCCTTTCCTACCTGCGTACTAAGTTCAGGAAACAAAAACAGAAATTACTGGAAAAATCTCAGCCAGTCTAGCAGCATCTGTGGAGATAAATCAGTTAATGTTTCTGGTCCAGTGACTTTTCTTCATAATTGTCAGTTCTACTTCACATTGCTACATTTGCCTCCAACCCCTTTTTTTTTCAGATTGATACTTTAATTTATGAATTGCACTATTTTCAACACTTGGATTGTCCTGAATTCCATTTTGTGCTTTTTTTTATAATATATTTTTATTAAGAAAAAATAGATTTTAAAATATTACAAAAATACAAAACAATGCAATTCAAAATAGTACAAAACTAAACCCAAATAATAAAAAAAATTACCCAACCCACCCTCCTATATGAATGTATAAACATATATAGAGAAGTATAAAATTAAAGAAAAACCTAAACTAGCTATTTAACTAACTAAATAAATACCTAACAACAAACAAATAAATAGTAATAACTCAGCCCAGCCAAACAAAACACTCATACATTCACAGTTCCTCCTCCCTGGATATTGGACTCATGAAACACAATAGTTACGGCTATATAAAAGCCCTTGTTAGTGTGGTAGATAAATTTGTGTCCAGGTATTTCAAAAACGGTTGCCATGTCTTGTAAAAATTCTCAGTTTTGTGGTGTACCATATTTGTGAGAAAATCCAGGGGAATATGCTCCATAACAATCTTCCGCCAAACCGACAGGCCTGGGGGGTTTTCTGATATCCCACCTAGCAAGATATCCTTCCTTGCACAGAATGTAAGAATATTGAAAAGTTTTTCCTTATGCTAGTCTGCAGGAAATACAATGGGTAGGCCCAAAAGGAGCGAAATAGGGTCCTTCTCCACCCCTACACCTAAAATCCTCTCCATTGCACCCACCACAGCGCTCCAATATGTTTGAAGTCTGTCACAAGACCAAAGACAATGGGTAAGAGTACCCGTACAGACCTTGCACTTGAGACATGCTGAAGATACCCCTAGTTTAAATTTTGACAAATAGTCTGGGGCTAAGTGGACCCTGTGGAGAATCTTCAACTGTAAAGCATGGGTCCTATTGCAAATTGATATCTTATTTGCATTCTCCCAAATATCCTCCCATGCCTCTGAAGAAACTTCAACACCCAGCTCTCTTTCCCACATCTTGCAGAGTCGATCAGACTCATCTGAGGTGGCACCCCCCAATTGGTGATATAGAGTACTGACAGAGAGTGTACTCTTAGCCCTTAGTACCCCTCTTTCTATGTCAGATTTGTAGGGATCAGTCAAAAGTGTGGTCTTTTTTTGAATAAAATCCCTAACTTGAAAAAAACCGAAGAGGTCTCTATTAGGTAACTCATACTTCTGTACTAACTGATCGAAGGACATCATTACATCTCCCTCAAATAAATCACCAATGCAAGATATACCTCTAGCTGCCCAATGTTTAAATCCTGAGTCTATCATACCTGGTTGAAAACTCGGCATACCTACTAAAGGTGTAAACAAAGATATTTTGCCAATATTACCTTCCCTCTGCCGAATTGCCCTCCATGATTTAACAATATTGATGACTATTGGGTTTTGGCAATATTCCCTAACTGTCCTCACCTTGTCCAAAAACAGCAAACTGGTAAGGGGGCACCTTGCTTGGGAGACTTCAATATCTAGCCATATTGAAAGAGGGTCCCCACAAACCCAATCCCTTACGTAGGTCAAGAGCATGCTTAATTGGTAATTTTTAATGTCCGGAAGGTCTACTCCCCCCCAATCTGTGAGGCAACTGTAGTTTGGCTAATTTAATGAGGGGCCGTTTACGGTGCCAGATAAAGGAGCTGAACCAACCGTTCAGTCTCCTGAGTGTTTGTTTATATAAAATCAGGGGGAGCATCCGTATAGGGTATAGCAAACGAGGGAGAATATTCATCTTAATAAGCGCTATCCAACCCAACCATGAGACTGGAAGTGCCTCCCATCTTTGGAGATCTTGTTTAATTTTTTCAAATAATTGAGTAAAATTGGCTTTGAACAGCCAATCCAGAACTGGAGTAATGAATATGCCCAAATACACAAACCCCCCTGTGACCACCTAACTGGGAATTCATAGTCATTCTCAAGAGCCAACTCTTTCGTAAGACCACCCATAGGCATAGCCTCTGATTTAGCAAAATTAATCTTATACCCTGAAAAACCGCCAAACGCATGAATGCATTGTATCAGGCAAGGTACTGAGACTACTGGATTTATCAATAAAATTAAAACATCGTCTGCATACAGCGAGATCTTATTTGGACCCCACCTCTGGAGCTGATATATTGAGATCCCCACGAATGGCCTCTGCCAACGGTTCAATCACCAACGTAAAAAGTAATGGTGAAAGGGGACAGCCCTGCCGGCTGCCCCTAGAAATATTAAAATTGCTTGATCGTAAGAAAGGATTCCATTTTGGCCTGCCCCTCCTCACACTTCTCAGACTGATATAACTTAGAGTAGAATCTCTGGAACGCCACATTAATCTTTTTAGAATCACATGTTAGGTTCCCAGACCCTTCCCTAATTGCTGTAATGGTTTGTGGGGTACTTCTCATTCTGGTAAGGTATGCTAGGTATTTTCCTGGCTTGTCACCATGCTCGTATAACCTTTGCTTTGCAAAAGCTAACTCCTTCTTTGCCATCTGCGTGAGCACGGAATTTAGTGTAGACCGCAGCGCTGTAATCCTCTGCAGTTTGACCAACGAGGGTCTGTCTAAATAGGCCTTCTCGGCTGCCTTCAACCATGCTTCAAGGAGACGTTGCTGCTCACCCTTCTGCCGCTTCCAACTGGTTATGCTAAGTATTTGCCTGGCTTGTCACCATGCTCGTATAACCTTTGCTTTGCAAAAGCCAGCTCCTTCTTTGCCCGTCTGCGTGAGCACGGAATTTAGTGCAGACCGCAGTGCCGTAATCCTCTGTAGTTTGACCAACGAGGGTCTGTCAAAATAGGCCTTCTTGGCTGCCTTCAACCATGCTTCAAGGAGATGTTGCTGCTCACCCTTCTGCCGCTTCCTACTGGTGGAATATGAAATAACTAATCCTCTGGCATAAGCTTTGGCAGTTTCCCAGAGAACGGATGAGCTATCAACCGAGCCTATGTTGATGTCTAGGAATGCCTGAAATTCCCTAGAAAAATACTCTGTCCATGAGAATAAAGGGGTCCATTCGCCAGTACCTTGAATCCACTGTAACATCCTTAATTTTAACCATGAGGTACACTGGAGCATGATCAGAGATGGCAATATTACCAATCGTACAGGATGCCACCAGATCCAGGGTTACTGCAGGGGTCAGAAAAAAATCAATCCTCGTGTGACATCTGTGCATATTGGAGAAAAATGTGAAATCCCTACCTGTAGGGTGGCGACATCTCCCTAAGAGAGGAGATGTCACCAATCCTAATTCCCCACACAAACCCAATAACTGTTTAGTTTTTGCAGAGGGTATCAAGGGACCTTTAGGCAACCTGTCTACTCTGGGGTCCATGAGGCAGTTAAAATCTCCCCCTATAATGATGTGCCGAGACTTGAGACATATCAGTTTAGAAAAAGCATCTACCAAGAATTTAAGAGGATGAGCTGGGGGACAATAAACATTTAAAATGCCATATTCTTCCCCATTTATTAAGACTTTAAGAACTATAAACCTCCCGTATCTGTCTTTAACACATTCCAACAATTTAAATGAGAGATTTTTCCTTACCAATATAGCCACTCCCCTACTGGTATTAAATGATGAAAAATAAACTCGGTCAAAGCCATTCTGCTGTAATTTCAGATGCTCCTTGTCATCCAAATGTGTCTCCTGTAACAAAGCAATATCCACCTTCTCCTTTCTAAGACTCAAGAGTACCTTCTTCCTCTTATATGGTGAGTGACTTCCCTTGATATTCCAGGTGCACCATTTAATCAAATCATTAGCCATAATCTTCTGCAATTACATTTAAATTCCAGAGAGGAGGAACCCGAACCACAAATTGCTGAGCCTTAGTATTGCATGGTCCACCAAATATAAAAACTACATGAGCTAAAACCACTACATTTAACAAACATACAAAATTATTATAAATAAAAAACAACAAAAATCAGAAAACAAACTAACATATAAAGCGCCAATAGCGCTGAGTAGGGGAACTCACCCCCTGCCCGGAGGGGGCAACTACCCGTCCCGAACTGCCCATAAATAGGCATCTAACCATCTCAACCACCTTCACTTCTCCCAGCTAGAACCGCATCACAAGCACAAGCTAAAAAGAATAAACACCCCATAGAATATCAATATGAATAAAAAAACATTCTTTTATAAAAAAAGGTGGAATAAATACCCCACCCATCCTTTGGTATGTTCTAACTTAGAAATTTAAAATGTACATCTTAACCACCGCCAGACTTAGTTTGAATCAAATTATTATCAATAGAGGTAAAAAAAGGGGAAAAACAAAGCTCCAACCGGATTTCCTCCATTTCTTTTACAGAATAATAAATGCATACCCAGGCAACGATATTTATACATACTACAATTGTTTAAATTAGGTTAGTTTGTCGACAAAGTCTCTTGCCTTCTCCGATGTGTCAAAGAGATGCATGGATCCATCTAAGGTGATCCGAAGCACTGCCGGATATCTCAGGGAGTACTGAATCCCAAGCTCCTTCAATCTTCTCTTGACACCATCATATAATTTTTGTTTCTGGATCACCACCGCTGAAAAGTCCTGAAAAAACATGATCTTAGACCCCTCGTAAATTAGGGCCTTTGGATCTTTCCCTTGGGGTCTGGAAGCCTCCATGACTCTCTCCTTATCTCAGTAATGATGGAACTGCACCAGGAAAGGACAAGGGCATTGACCCAGACCCGACCTCCGTGCTGCGACCCAGTGAGCCCTCTCTATCTTCAATCCTCTCATGCTGATTTCCAAGTCAAGGAATTTCGGGAGCCAATCCTAAACAAATTCCGCAGGCTGCTCACCTTCCTTACCCTCAGGCAGACCGGTGATCTGAAATGTTTTTTCTCCTGCCCCTGTTTTCAAGATCATCCACTTGGTCATGCAAATTACGAATCTGCATCTTCAGGGCTTGGATCTCTTCCTTGAATGAATTGGCATCAGCTTCCACCACTGTGACCCTGTGCTCCACCTCATTCGTCCTCTTCTCCAGGTCTCCCAGCTGCTGCTCATGCTTCTGCAGCATGAGAGAGACTGGAGCCAGCTTCTCTTCAATCTGTTTCCCCAACATCTCGCGAGATTTCGAGAGCTGGTTCACCAGGTCCTGGAGAGTAATCTGCTCTGAGGCTGCTGCCGGCCCGGCCTCAGATGTTCCTCCTCCCTTTTTAGGCATTTCTGGACAGCTGAAAATACAGGTAAGTCAATTTTTAAATGTTTCTTGGGGTTCTACAATCTTTCCAACACCCCAAGAAATCCTGATGACCTGGTTTGGGTGGGTTAAAGGACCGTCCTGCTCCTGCTGAGATGCGAAGCTCTGCAGTGTGATCTTCTCAGATCACCATCATCTTAGACCCCCCACTGCTACATTGTTAGACGAGCCATCGCATGTGATGCAACATTTAGACACAACCTGCCTATGCAGGTGAATGCAAAACTTCTTATCTTTAAAAGAAAATGTGCAAAGAGATGTCTGGCATCGAACCTCAACCTATGGCTCATTTATTAGAATTTTTTGTGGGGATTTGTTGTATTCAAATTCCCTGCCACACACACAGACAAAATAACAATAAACTTACTTAAAAAATAATTAATTGGCACTTTGAGACATCCTTGGGAAATGAAAGTTACCAAATAAATGCATGTTCAATCTTTGTTTAATGAACCTTTGTGTTTCAAAAATAAACTGAATGTGCACGAGAACTGACTTATTTATGACACAGACCAATTTATTTGGTTGATGGCCTTTAACATTATGTAATAAAAGATTCCATTACAAGTAGCCTCGGATATTATTTTGATGATTGTTACTTTAATCCTTTCCACAAAGGTATCAGATTATTCAAACTAAATTAGGATTTAGGTTTAAAAAACATGTTGTTAGAATGCAAAACCTTGTAGCCAGTATCATTCTGTCAGGAACCCAAAACAAAAGTCATATTTCCCATTAACTCTTGAAAAGCTCGCCACTGCAGTAATAGTTAACACACAGTGCCCAGATATACTTTCAGTCGATGAGATTCCAGCAGTCTAGAATGGCTAGGAAAGCTGAAATCTGCTGTAAATGTAATTCAGCTTTCCACCAACACAGCAAGCCGATCGGTTTCCAAGGATGTTCAAACTGAGTTGTTGTAGTTACCATTACACTTGCGATCAGGAAATCCTGCCGACAACACAAAATGTTCATCATCTCTCTTTGTTTCTTCCCTGTATAAATTCAATTATTTACTTACATCTACAGCTCTAAAAAATTAATTTGATTCTACTCAGACTTACGTTATGATATTTTCATAATGAGATAGGATCTAATTGTTATGAGAATATACATCCAGGGTCTCATATGCAAAGTTGCAGTCTAGTCAGAGACTAAGGAACAGTGCCTCAGTCTATCCACCACATGGAAAACTGTTAGAATATCAGCCTTTTGAATCTAAAAAAGTGGGACTATTTCTGAGAACTAGAAAACATGACATGGCACAGTAAGTGTCTGTGAGTAAACACAACTGTTTTTTAAAGCTTAATTGTGTATTAGATTGAGGGAACACAACTAAAGTTGTTGCTGGAGAGAGCAAACTCTTAGTGAATCACATGAAAACAAAATGATTGCCATTGCAGCATGAGCATGCTACTTTAGGCCGTGATGAAGTCAGAAGCTGATGATAGATTCAGAAGCTGGGTGGATTACTCTTCGGAGGGTCGGTGTGGACTTGTTGGGCTTAAGGGCCCGTTTCCACACTGTAGGGAATCTAATCTAATTATATCATGGAGGCATTTCAGAAAGTTTGAAAAATGTGTGGGTTTATATGCAATTTCTTTTTCAAGATGCTAAAGAAGAAAAAAGGGTCAGCTGAATTATCTATAGGCAGGTAAGAAAGGGTTTTATAAAACAAATAGCTAGCAATTGAGTGAGGATGACAGTAAAAACCAGAAAAAATATTTTGATAAAAAGCTTAGCACATTGCTGCAGCCAAAGTTGTCATTACATCTAGTGATATTAATTTTAAAGCCCAAAATAAGAATCAGGTGAGCCAGTTGACAATTTCCTATCATGGTTGGAAAATACATCAAGAGACTGCAAATCCATAACACAAATTTAAAGGTTAATAGATCAGCTCATTTAGAACTCTGCACACCCTGAAGTGCAAAAGAATAAATTGAAGGGAAAAACTCTCAATATTGCAGGCTATAGGCACTGACAGAGCATACGAAGCCAGACAAACGAACACAAACATTACCCAAACAGCAAATCTTCAGTTAGGTCAAGGTAAATGCAGCAGGGGAAAGGCATGCAGTGAAACAGCGACAGAGGAAGTCACACATGCTCATCAAAGACAGTCAGAGGTCTAGGGCAAGTTCCGCCGTACTCGCAGAGGACACATTACCAGCCATATCGCGGGAGCCCGAAACCACGGATAGGTGCGAACCTATTCATTTAAATCGGAAATTTATCTTCCCGGTAGCCTCCTGGTCCTTGGTTCTGGAACATTTCCTATAATATGTCCGGACCACAGTAAACCACAGGTATCTGAAACCATGGAAATCATACCTGCAAATAGGGAAGTCATCCTGTACAGCCAAATATAAAGGAGGACTGTTGGCGCAAAATGCCGATAGGGAGGGGATCAGTCAAATCTGGCAGGGGAAAGCAGTGATATGTGCTGAGATGGGAACAAGGATGGTGACGGGGGAAAATTCAAGGCTTAAGAGGGATGTACAGAAATGTACTGGAAAGCATGGTATGCTACAGGAAGGGGATTATTGGCAATGACCATCACTACTGCAGTCCATTTGCAATTGCTGGACACAAAATGCTGTTGGGGTGGAAATTTCAGGATCTTATGCCAGTGGCAATGAAGAATGATGATAAATTTCTGAGTCAGAGGGGTCAGTGGCCTGGAAGGAAACTTGTCGGTAAAGATGGAATGTGAAACAGTAACTGGCCATCATGCCAGTAAAACTTATCAAGACAGACACTTGGCCAAGAATGTAAATTTCAGCCCATTGATTTATAAAGGCTTTATTAAAATAAAGACAGATGTTATATTGATATATTCTTCATAATGAGTTGGGAACTAATTGTTATGAGAATGCATAACTAGGGTGCCACATTTGTTACTAAGCTGGAGGCAAATGCTAAGCAACTATGGATCATTTAACCAGCACTGGGGATAGCAGCAAGACATACAGTCAATGAAACACAGCATTTTGAGTCGAAAGAGCAATTATTTCAAATTTCTGGGAGCTGGAAGGCATAATATGGTTAATACTATCACATGACCATAAATTCACCACAGGTAATCCCCAGGTTGTGAACAAATTCTTGAATCAGTTTTCAAGTCGATTTCTACGCAAGGTGGAACACAATACAACACAGTATAAAACAGCTGTTTGTTAAGTACAGGAAATGCTTGTATGTCAGATCTTTAAATGTGACACTTCTCAATGAGATTGTGTTCTTAAGTCAGATGTTCATAAATCAGGGACCCCTTATAACTATTTCAAACATCTGTTTATCAATAGAAACTTGTAAACTTAAATTCACAAGTAAGTAAACAACTAATGCCCATGATTTTAATTATTTTACATACATTTCAACTAACCTTTGTCTTATTTCATGAAATATTAAGCACCCTCAAAATAAACCTCAGCCCTGTGGTGGACTAGGATTCCAGAAATATTTTAAAAGTTATGTATTTTTAATGATTTTTAATGAGCTCCGCATCATGCAGTGAAATGTCAAACTTATGCTGTCGATATTTTTCTTTGTTTTAAATTTTAAACAGGTACGCTTTGAAATCAGTCAGAAATGAAACCAGAAACTCCCCAGAGGTTTGCAGCCAAGTATAAAAGCTCTATGGTTTTAAGATGCTTAATATGAACACAAAGCCTTTTAAAACAAAGTCAACTCATCGAAATATAGATATTAATTTAATAACTGTTTGCAATTTTAATGACTCCACCTCTAATTATATCAACACATTTTGAAGAAAAAAACATTTTTTGAAAATTCAATGTCCACTAAAATGATAAAAAAGATACTACTCTTGCACAAGGTCAGTGTTAGTCGCATGGAAATCAAATTGCACAATGTAAATCCATAGTTCTGGTGTAAACAATTTTCCTAGCTCCTATTGATCTTTGTCCAGCGTTGCTTTATAGCCTTAAGCATTTTCTTGAAGTGTTCTTTTACTGCTATGGAATAACTAAATGAAAATCCAACAAACCCGCCTCAGGCGACTGACTGTGTGGAGTTTGCACATTCTCCCCGTGTCTGCATGGGTTTCCTCCGGGTGCTCCGGTTTCCTCCCACAGTCCAAGAAAAATGTGCAGGTCAGGTGAATTGGCCACGCTAAATTGCCCGTAGTGTTAGGTAAGGGGTAAATGTAGGGGTATTGGTGGGTTGCGCTTCGGCGGGTCGGTGTGGACTTGTTGGGCCGAAGGGCCTGTTTCCACACTGTAAGTAATCTAATCTAATCTAATCAAAAACCACCAGTCTAATTAATGAATGAATAATATGTACTATTGTATAACAAATGTTTATATATTGCTAAAAAGAGACACAACGTCAAAGTTTTTCAACATATCAGGACAGACAGGCATGAATCCAAAGTGTGAAATCAAACAATAATTTGTACAACATAATGGCAGTGTACATTGTTGGACAATGGTTGGCATGGAAATGCAACAGGAGCAGTTAATTGTCAATATTGGGTTTGCCGGTAAAGCTCAACACTCTCTCCTCATCCTGTATAAATTGTTGTTCCCTTTCCAAGTGTTGCTTGCTGAATTCCTGTCCTGATGACCAAAGAATTTTTTTTTTTATGTCTCTTTTTGACAAAGCTTAGACTCTCTACTACCAAGAATTATTTTAGACTTGAAAAAGAACTTTGTGGAGAATATTAAACCCACACTTAACTCAAGGTTCTGATCAATATTTTAGTCAGTATTTATGACACTGTGGGGAGACAATCTCAACTAGAACACTAGAAGGCTTCTCACTGAAACAAAAGATAAAAACATAGATATATATATTTATTCATGTTATGCTCTCTTCTTTTGTGCACCAATCATATTGTGCTACATCCTATTACATGTTCATTTATTTGTAGATTTAAGAATGTGTAGCAATGGCCTTGATCAACTGCAGCTTATTCACATATACATGTAACAGGGATAGCTGTGGTCTGCAGGTAACAACTGTCATTGTAAGGTGACAGCACATTTGTTTTTTAAGACCTTTGTTTTTCCCAGCACCCCAATCTTATGTTGGCATCTGCTATATGATTTACATTGAAAGTCTTCATACCTCATACCTTTCCATAGTTTCATACTCAATCCTTGCAACACAATCAATATATTTGTATTGTTCCTACTTCAAGGATCCGTGCATTTCACATTCTTTCCGTTGGAATGCTTACATCTAAAGAGGGAATGGTTTGGGGGAGATTTGTTCATGACTATTCTAAATAGTGTTTCCAGTGTATATGAAAATCTATATATCTGGGCATTCTAATGATTATAAACACTCACTGCCACTTTTGCTTGATTTCCTGTATGAATTAAGTTCGGCCGTGAGTGTTTCAAACCTTAGTTGCAATTTTTCACCATTAACTTTCGATGAAGTAGGAGAATAATCAGTCATTTCCATAAAATTCAGTCACCAAAAGAGACACAGGAGTTTCCGATCACATCATTGATAAAATTTTGTTGGTATATCAACAACTGCTGCCCTTTCTGCTATATAATTAAATATTTAACACAGAATTCAGTGTTCACCTTTGTGTTGTCTTGTTACAAACAATGAAGCGTGCACAATGTAAGTGTTATACTTGAATAGGTCATATTGCCTGCACCAAGTTAAATCTTTGAGACACATCCCTACTTACAACATGAACTCATTCAACAAAATTGAAGTTTCTGTGACACAAGTCAAGCAATGATGAGCAGATCAAAGCAGATCAGATCTCCCTAAGAAAGATATGCTTATGTTACTTTATACAACATATAAATGTTTGCTTTAATAAGATTAAAATGCGGAATGCCATTCTGCGATTAATCTTTGATGTGCAACAATTTAGACATGCTCCTTTATGAGAGAAGTCCGACAAAACAAAACTTTAAAGCAACTGAAGCCAGATTAAATGTGTACCATATGTAAAATTTAGACAACCCAACTTCGTAAAACAAATCTTCCTGTACAGTAACAAGGACAATTCAATCCCCTCATAAAAATATTCAAAGGCAATGCTTCTCAGGTTGAAATGATGTCTCTCAACTGCAGCACTTTGCCCAGACCGGTAATTCTGAGAGCTTCTCTGCACATAAAGTTTGTACATACTGCTGCATTTTCATTGCTACACCAGAACAGATTTGACATCATGCCAATGCAAAAGTGATCATGCTAGCCAGCTCAAACTCTGATGCAATGAAGTATCCAGTTGACTTGCCATGTCATGACATCGAAATACAAAGAACTATGATGAATACTCAATATTGAAGACATAATGTTTCCCCAAAAATTTCAATTCTGTAAACTGCTAGCTTACATCAATTTTAGCGATTTCAAGGCTTTTCTCTGCTTTTAGACATTTGCTCTCCATGATAGCAATGATAAGCACATACTCCAAACCAAGAACAATTTTCAAAACATTGTAATTCATCTGAATGATGCAATGTATCCATTTTATTCCAAGAGATGCAATATTTCAAAATAACGTAACTGTATTCTAAATGTTTCAGTATATATTTTCATTTATCTCAATGATAAATATTCCTCTGGAAATTAAAATTCCAAATAATTCATCTCTGAGAAGTGTTATTGCAGTTTTACTGGGCTCCTATGTGCAGAAATATGAAATAAATATAGAGAAACATAAAGAGCTGACAGAATGATTTGGAAAAGCTAGCACATAATTCTTCCCTGCCTAAGAATTGGGTTTGATATTCCCCAGCCTGCAATGATGATATGGAAGAAATCTCGACATTGTCAGTTAGTACCCAAAGTGAAATGATGCACCAATACTATCCAACGAAGAGCAGCTGATTCCAGCTGACCAGGCACTGTGTTATGAGTTATAAAGTAATAAAAAGCATTTCATCTCTCCTTCCCCCAAATTGAGCAATGTCCAAACTGCAGCCCCTCAAACCAAAGATCCATTCTTCAAAGACTGGCATAATTCCTTTGGGCTGTTTGATTTTTTTTGTATCTGAAAGTTCAGTGGGCTGGCCTATATATTGACTCATTTGTAGGAAGACTCAAAATCAAGTTCAAGTTCTTTAGCAACAAGGGCTACATGCAAGTAATTCAGAATGTGGACTGATATTTTATTTATGCTCCATCCAGAAGAATGCTACTCATTCTACGAACCCAGAAGAGAACAGTGCTACTGTATTCTAGAAAATATGAAAGGTTCTCGGATTTCAAGACTTCTCATTATATTATCACAAGAAATTCTCGTGATCCTTGTCCTTTCAGAAAAATGTTCCTAATGGATATTTGCTGAGAAATGAAAGCAAATTTTAATGGTTTTTACAGGTAGCAATACAACAGTCTTTTCATAAGTTCAGAAAATGTAAGAGCAGAATTAGGCCATTCGGCCAATTGGTTCTGCTCTGTCATTTGATCATGGCTGATATGCTCCTTACTCCCGTTTTCCTACCTTCTCTCCATAACCTTTCAACCAATTACAAATGGCAGCAGAGGAGGGTCCTGTGCTGAATCTCAACTGCTCTGACCGCTTTTCTTCCTTTCTCATTTTTTGTTAAGTTTTATTGATTATCTTCTTCTCTACTTACCTTCTCCAGGGAGCTCAGTCATTGAGACTTGGGCGGTGATGGCAATGGCTGGGGCTTTGGCAGTCAGCAACAAAGCAGCTGGTGAGCCCCAATTGCAATTGGAGGAGCGATGGATGGTGAGCCCCAATGGCAGTGGGTGGAGAGGTGGGTGGTGAGCCCCAATGGCAGTGGGTGGAGAGATGGGTGGTGAGCCCCAATGGCAATGGGTTGTGAGGTGGGTGGTGAGTCCAATGGTTGTGAGTGGAGAGGTGTGTGGTGAGCCCCGATGGCTGTGGGTAGAGAGGTGGGTGGTGAGCCCTATTGGCTTTGGGCGGAGAGGTGGGTAGTGAGCCTCAATGACAGTCAGTGGAGAGGTGGGTGGTGAGCCCCATTGGCTGTGGGTGGTGAGCCCCAGTGGCTGTGGGTGGTGAGCCCCGTTGGCTGTGGGTGGTGAGCCCCAGTGGCTGTGGGTGGTGAGCCCCGTTGGCTGTGGGTGGAGAGGTGGGTGGTGACTCCCGATGGCTGAGGGTGGAGAGGTGAGTGGTGAGCCCCATTGGCTGTGGATGGAGAGGTGGTTGGTGAGCACCGATGGCTGTGGGTGGTGAGCCCCATTGGCTGTGGGGGAGAGATGGGTGGTGAGCCCAGTTGGCTGTGGATGGAGAGGTGGGGGGTGAGCCCCGATGGCTGTGGGTGGAGAGGTGGGTGGTGAGCCCTGTTGGCTGTGAGTGGAGAGGTGGGTGGTGAGTCCCGATGGCTTTGGGTGGGGGGTTAGTTGGTGAGCCCAATTGACTTTGGGTGGAGAGTTGGATTGTGAGCCCTATTGGCTGTGGGTGGAGAGGTGGGTGGTGAGTCCCGATGGTAGTTGGCTCGGGGATCCCTCAGGCCGTGGGTGGAGAGATGGGTGGTGAGCCCCAATGGCTGTGGGCGGTGAGGTGGGTAGTAAGCCCTGATGGCTGTGGGTGGGGAGATGGTTGTTGAGCTCCATTGGCTGTGTTTGGAGAGGTGGGTGGTGAGCCCAATTGGCTTGGGTGGGGAGGTGTGTGGTGAGCCCGAATGGCAGTCGGTGGAGAGGTGGGTGATGACTGCAGAAGGCCATGGGTGGAGAGTTGGGTGGTGAGATTCCAATGGCAAGGGTGGAGAGGTGGGTGGTGAACCCCAATGGCTGTCAGTGGAGAGATGGGTGGTGAGTCCCGATGGCTGTGGGTGGAGAGGTGTGTGGTGAGTCCAAATGGCAGGCGGTGGAGAGGTGGGTGGTGAGCCACGCTGGCAGTGGGTGGAGAGGCAGATGGTGAGCCCTGATGGGAGTGAGTGGAGAGGTGGGTGGTGAGCCCCAGTGGCAGTGGGTGGAGAGGTGGGTAGTGTGCCCTGATGGCAGTGAGTCGAGAGGTGGGTGGTGAGTCCTGATGACAGTCAGTGGAGAGGTGGGTGGTTACCCATTTTGCATCAGAGAGTGGCAGGAGATGGGTGGAAGTGAAGGCAGAGCACAAAGCCGGTAGGGGAGGTAAGTGATTGTTATTTGAGTGGGTGTGTTCTAAACCCCAGATCCTACAAAGTAGGGACTCCCTCCCTCCCGCCTCCTCTAACCTAGATTAAAAGTCGACAAAAAGAGGGTCCAAGGAAGTTCCTGTGGATTGAAGAGTGAGGCTTTAGCTCAGGAGTCTTTGACAAGGAGGTTGAGTGAAGTGATTATGCCACAGTTGAAGTGGGTGAAGACATGACTGCCAAGCTGGCTCAGTGTGCTACGTGCTTGATGTGGGGGGGTCAACGACTCTGGTGTGTCTGGCTCGTATAAGTGAGGAAAGTGTGTGCACGTTCAGATACTGACACAGCATACTGCAGCACTGATGAAAGAACTCGAGGACCTTAGGCTCATCTGAGAGAACAAGATCTTTCTGGACAAGACCTTCAGCGATGTTATTACACCAATCGTACCAGAAGAGAGCAGAAGAGAGCAGACGATGAGGAAGGCAGAGAGGAGACAGGTGCCAGAGACCTGGGGGAAGTACCTGTGAGGAACAAGTTGAATCTTTTGGAAATAGCAGAGACAGATGACACTGCCAGTCTGCGAGGCGGCCAGGTCTGTCAATCAAAAGTTGGCGCGGAGGCAGAGCGGAAGAGTCGGACATTGCACAGAGCCGTGGTAATAGGGGACTCCATAGTGAGAGGAACTGACCGGAGTTTTTGTGGCAGCAGACGGCACTTAAGGATGGTGTGTTGCCTTCCTGGTGCCAGGGTTAAAGACATCGCAGACAGAGTGCAGGAAATCCTCAAGGACGAAGGTGAAGAGCAGAAAGACAACTGTATTAATGAGGCAGAAAACTCGGAAAGGCATCATGCTGTAAGGTTGAGTGAAATAAGGGTTGATGGGAAGGGTGAGAGCAGTAACAAATTAAAAATACTATACACGAATGCACGAAGCATTAGAAATAAGGTGGATGAGCTTGAGGCTCTTTTGGAAATTGGCAGATACGATATTGTGGGGATAACTGAGACGTGGCTTCAAGTGGACAGGGCCTGGGAAATGAATATTCAAGGCTACACGTGCTATCGTAAGGACAAACTAACGGGCAGAGGGGGTGGGGTGGACATGTTGATAAGGGATGATATTCAGTCCCTTGCGCGGGGAGACCTAGAATCAGGGGATGTAGAGTCAGTGTCGATAGAGCTGCGAAATACTAAGGGTAAAAAGACCCTCTTGGGAGTGATCTACAGGCCCCCAAACAATAGTCTGGATGTCGGATGTAGGTTGAATCAGGAGCTGAAATTGGCCTGTCGCAAAGATGTTACTAAGTTGTTATGGGGGATTTCAACATGCAAGTAGACTGGGAGAATCAGGATGGTATTGGACCTCAAGAAAGAGACTTTGTGGAGTGCCTCCGAGATAGATTCTTAGAACAGCTGATACTGGAGCCTCCCAGGGAGAAGGCAATTCTGGATCTGGTATTGTCCAATGAACCAGAATTGATCAGGGACCTCGAAGTGAAGGAGCCATTGGGAAGTAGTGACCATAATACAATAAGCTTCAATCTACAATTTGAGAGGGAGAGGGTACAATCGGAAGTGACAATATTTCAGTTGAATAAAGGGAATTATGGAGCTATGAGAGAGGCCAAAGTTCAATGGTGCAATACCTTAGCAGGGATAACAGTAGAGGAACAATGGCGGATATTTCTGTGTATAATGCAGAAGTTGCAGTATCAGTTCATTCCAATAAAGAAGAAAGATCCTAGGAGGAGGCATGGGTGGCTGACGAGGGAAGTTAAGAAACATATAAAGTTAAAAGAGAAAAAGTATAACATAGCAAAGATAAATGGGAAAACGGAGGACTGGGAAGCTTTTAAAGAACAACAGAGGATTACGAAGAAGGAAATACGCAGATAAAAAATTAGGTATGAAGGTAAACTGGCCAAAAATATAAAGGAGGATAGTAAAAGCTTTTTTAGGTATGTGAAAGGCAAACAAGTGGGTAAGACTAAAATTGGGCCCTTGAAGACAGAAACAGGGGAATATGTTATGGGGAACAAAGAAATGGCAGAAGAATTAAATGGATACTTCAGATCTGTGTTCACTGGGGAAGACACAAGCAATCTCCCTGAGGTAAC
>NC_057732.1:22571866-22638804 GCF_004010195.1 Chiloscyllium plagiosum | reverse complement strand
CCTGATGGTTCCAAACTCGATCCCTCTACCAATAAAAGCTAGCACACTGTATGTCTCCTTAACAACCCTATCAACCTGGGTTGAAAAGTGTGGTGTCGGAAAAGCACAGCAGGCCAGCCAGCATCCGAGGAGCAGGAGAATCGATGTTTCGGGCATAAGCCCTTCATCAGAACAGGAAGGCAGATTACTACCTCAATGGAATCAATTTAGGTAAAGGGGCAGTACAAAGAGATTTGGGTGTTCTTGTACACCAGTCAATGAAGGTAAGCATGCAGGTACAGCAGGTAGTGAAGAAGGCTAATAGCATGCTGGCCTTCATAACAAGAGGGAGTAAGTATAGAAGCAAAGAGGTTCTTCTGCAGCTGTATAGGGCCCTGGTGAGACCGCACCTAGAGTATTGTGTGCAGTTCTGGTCTCCAAATTTGAGGAAAGACATTCTGGCTATTGAGGGAGTGCAGCGTAGGTTCACGAGGTCAATTCCTGGAATGGCGGGACTACCTTACGCTGATAGACTGGAGTGTCTGGGCTTATATACCCTTGAGTTTAGAAGACTGAGAGGGGATTTGATTGAGACATATAAGATTATTAAAGGATTGGACACTCTGGAGGCAGGAAACATGTTTCCGCTGATGGGTGAGTACCGAACCAGAGGACACAGCTTAAAAATATGGGGTAGACCATTTAGGACAGAGATGAGAAACATCTTCACCCAGAGAGTGGTGGCAATGTGGAATGCTCTGCCCCAGAAGGCAGTGGAGGCCCACTCTCTGGATTAATTTAAGAAAGAGTTGGATAGAGCTCTCAAGGATAGTGGAATCAAGGTATGGAGATAAGGCAGGAACAGGATACTGATTAAGGATGATCAGCCATGATCATATTGAATGGTGGTGCAGACTCAAAGGGTAGAATGGCCTACTCCTGCACCTATTGTCTATTGTCTATTACCCCAATGGCAGTCAGTGAAGGTGCGTTGTGAGCCCTCATGGCTGTGGGTGGAGAGGTGGGTGGTGAGCCCAATTGGCTGTGGGTGGAGAGGTGGGTGGTGAGCACCATTGGCTGAGGGTGGAGAGGTGGGTGGTGAGCCCCGATGGCTGTGGGTGGAGAGTTGGGTGGTGAGCCCCATTGGCTGTGGGTGGAGAGGTGGGTGGTGAGCCCTGATGGCTGTGGGTGGAGAGGTGAGTGGTGAGTCCTGATGGCTGTCGTTGTAGAGGAGGGTGGTGAGCCCCAATGGCTGTGGGTGGATAGGTGGGTGGTGAGTGCCGATGGCTGTGGGTGGAGAGGTGGATGTTCAGCCCCATTGGCTTTGGGTTGAGAGTTGAGTGGTGAGCCTCATTGACTGTGGGTGGAAAGGTGGGTGGTGAGCCCCATTGATGTGGATGGTGATGTGGGTTGTGAGCCCCGTTGGCTGTGGGTGGAGACGTGGGTGGCGAGGTGGGTGGTGAGCCCCATTGGTTTTGGGTGGAGAATTGGGTGATGAGCTCTGTTGGCTGTGAGTGGAGAGGTGGGTGGTGAGCCTCATTGGCTTTGGGTGGGAATGTGGGTGGTGAGCCTCGTTGGCTGTGGAGAGGTGGGTGGTGAGCCCCAATAGCTGTGCGTCGAGGGGTGGGTGATGAGTCCCATTGGCTGAGTGGAGAGGTGGGTGGTGAGCCCCGATGCCTGTGGGTGGTGATCCCCGATGACTGTGGGTGTAGAGGTGGGTGGTTAGCCCCATTGGCTGTGGGTGAAGAGGTGTGTGGTGAGCCCCGATGACTGTGGGTTGTGGGGCCCATTGGCTGTGGGTGGTGAGTTGGGTGGTGGGCCCTGTTTTCTCTGGGTGAAGAGGTGGATGGTGATCCCCGATGGCTGTGGGTGGCAAGGTGGGTGGTGAGCCCCGTTGGCTATAGGTGGAGATTTGGATGGTGAGTCCCGATGGCTGTGGGTGGAGAGGTGGGTGGTGAGCCCCGATGACAGTGGGTGGAGAGGTGGGTGATTAGCCCCATTGGCTGTGGGTGGAGAATTGTGTGGTGAATCCAGATGGCTGTGGGTGGAGAGATGGGTGATCAGCCCCAATGGCTGTGGGTGGAGAGGTGAGTGGTGAGCCCCATTTGCTGTGGGTGGAGAGGTGGGTGGTGAGCCCCGATTGCTATGGGTCGAGAGGTGGGTGGTGAGCCCCAATGGCTGTAGGTGGAGCGGTACGTGGTGAGTCCCGATGGTAGTCGGCTCGGGGATCCCTCAGGCTGTGGGTGGAAAGGTGCGTGGATGGCCCAATAGGATGTGGATGGAGAGGTGGGTAGTGAACCCTGTTGACTGTGGTGGAGCGCTGGGTGGTGAGCCCCGACGGCTGTGGGTGGAGACATGGGTAGTAAGCCCCATTGGCTGTGGGTGGAGAGGTGGGTGGTGAACCCCATTGGCTGTGGGTGGAGAAGTGGGTGGTGAGTCCCGATGGGTGTGGGCAGAGAGTTGGGTAGTGTGCCCCGTTGACTGTGGTGGAGATGTGGGTGGTGAGTCCCATTTGCTGTGAGTGGAGAGGGGGGTGGTGAGCCCCATTGGCTGTGGGTAGTGAGCCCCATTGGATGTGGGTGGAGATGTGAGTGGTGAGTCCCGATGGCTCTGGTTGGAGAGGTGGGTGGTGAGCCCCATTGGCTGTGGGTGAAGAGGTGGGTAGTGAGCCCCAATGGCTGTGGGTGGAGAGGTGAGTAGTGAGCCCCAATGGCTGTGGGTGGAGAGGTGGGTGGTGAGCCCCATTGGCTGTGGGGGGAGAGTTGGGTGGTGAGCCCCGTTGGTTGTGGGTGAAGAGATGCGTAGTGAGACCCGATGGCTGTGGGTGGAGAGGTGAATAGTGAGCCCCGACGGTTGTGGGTGGAGAGATGGGTGGTGTGTCCCGATGGTGGTTGGCTCAGGGATCCCTCAGGCTGTGCGTGGAGTCATGTGTGGTGAGCCCCATTGGCTGTGGGTGGAGAGGTGGGTGGTGAGCCCTGATGGCTATGGGTGGAGAGGTGTGTGGTAAGCCCCATTTGCTGTGGGTGGAGAGGTGGGTGGTGATTCCCAATGGCTGTGGGTGGAGAGGTGGGTGGTGAGCACCGATGGCTGTGGGTGGACAGGTGGGTGGTGAGCCTCATTGGCTATGGATGGAGAGGTGGGTGGTGAGCCCCATTGATTTGGGTGGAGAGGTGGGTGGTAAGCCCCATTGTCTGTGGATGGAGAGGTGGGTGGTGAGTCCCAATGGCTGTGGATGGAGAGGTGGGTGGTGAGCCCCGATGGCTCTGGGTGGAGAGGTGGGTGGTGAGCCTCATTGGCTGTGGGGGGAGAGGTGGGTGGTGAGTCCCAATGGTAGTTGGCTCGGGAAACCCTCATACTGTAGGTATAGAGGTGAGTGGTACGCCCATAAGGCTCTGGGTGGTGAGCCCCATTGGCTATGGTTGGAGAGGTGGGTGGTGAGCCCCATTGACTTGGGTGGAGAGGTGGGTGGTGAGCCCCACTGACTGTGAGTGGAGAGGTGGGTGGTGAGCCCTGTTGTCTGTGGGTGTAGAGGTGGGTGGTGAGCCCGATTGGCTGTGGACGGTGAGCCCGATTGGATGTGGGTGGAGAGGTGAGTGGTGAGTCCCGATGGCTCTGGTTGGAGAGGTGGGTGGTGAGCCCCATTGGCTGTGGGTATAAAGGTGGGTAGTGAGCCCGATTGGCTGTGGACGGTGAACCCGATTGGATGTGGGTGGAGAGGTGAATGGTGAGTCCCGATGGCTCTGGTTGGAGAGGTGGGTGGTGAGCGCAATTGGCTGTGGATGGAGAGGTTGTAGGTGAGCCCCATTGGCTGTTGGGGGAGAAGTGGGTGGTGAGTCTCGATGGGTGTGGGTGGACAGGTGGGTAGTGAGCCCTGTTGGCTGTTGGAGCGCTGGGCAGTGCGCCCCATTGGATGTGAGTGGAGAGGTGGGTGGTGAGCCCTGATGGCTGTGGGTGGAGAAGTGGGTGTTGAGTCTCGATGGGTGTGGGTAGAGAGTTGGGTAGTGAGCCCCATTGGCTGTGGTGAAGAGGTGAGTGGTGAGTCCCATTGGCTGTGGGTGGAGAGGTGGGTGGTGAGCCCCGTTGACTGTCAGTGGAGAGGTGGGTGGTGAGCCCCAATGGCTGTGGTGGAACGCTGGTTGGTGAGCCCCATTGGCTGTGAGTGGAGAGGTGTGTGGTGAGCCCCGATGGGCGTGGGAGGAGAGGTGGGTGGTGAGCCTCATTGCCTGTGGGTGGAGAGGTGGGTGGTGAGCCCCATTGGCTGTGGGTGGAGAGTGGGTGGTGAGCCCCATTGGCTGTTTGGGGAGAAGTGGATGGTGAGTCCCAATGGGTGTGGGTGGAGAGGTGGGTGGTGAGCCCTGATGGCTGTCAGTGGAGAGGTGGATGGTGAGCCCCAATGGCTGTGATGGAGCGCTGGTTGGTGAGCCCCATTAGCTGTGAGTGGAGAGGTGTGTGGTGAGCCCCGATGGGCGTGGGTGGAGAAGTGGGTGGTGAGCCTCATTGCCTGTAGGTGGAGAGGTGGGTGGTGAACCCCGTTAGCTGTGGGTGGAGACGTGGGTAGTGAGCCCTGTTGGCTGTGGGTGGAGGTGGGTGGGGAGCCACAATGGCAGTTTGTGGAGAAGTGTGTGGTTAGCCCGGTCGGCTGTGCATGGAGAAGTGGGTGGTGAGCCCCATTGGCTGTGGGGGGAGAGGTGGATGGTGAGTCCCATTGGCTGTGGATCGAGAGGTGGTTGGTGAGCCCCTTTGCCTGTGGGTGGAGTGTTGGGTGGTGAGCCCCGTTGGCTGTGGGTGGAGAGATGGGTGGTGAACCCCTTTGCCTGTGGGTGTAGTGGTGCATGGTGTGCCCCGTTGGCTGTGGGTCTAGAGGTGGTTGGTGAGCCCCGTTGGCTGTGGGTGGAGGGGTGGGTGGTGAGCCCTGTTGGCTGTGGGTGGAGAGTTGGGTGGTGAGCCCCATTGGCTGTGGGTGGAGAGGTGGGTAGTGAGTCCCGATGGCTGTGGGTGGTGAGGTGGGTGGTGAGCCCCGACAGCTATGGGTGGAGAGGTGGGTGGTGTGTCCCGATGGTAGTTGGCTCGGGGATCCCACAGGCTGTGCGTGGAAAGGTGGGTGGTGAGCCCCATTGGCTGTGGGTGGAGTGGTAGTTGGTGAGTCCCGATGGCTGTGGGTGGAGAGGTGGGTGGTGAGCCCCATTGGCTATGGGTGGAGAGGTGGGTGGTGTGCCCCATTGGCTGTGGGTGGAGAGATGTGTTGTAAGCCCCATTTGCTGTGGGTGGGGAGGTGGGGGGTGATGCCCGATGGGGTGGTGAGCCCCATTGGCTGTGGGTGGAGAGCTGGGTGGTGAGTCCCAATGGTAGTTGGCTGAGGGATCCCTCAGGCTGTAGGTGTAGAGGTGAGTGGTGCGCCCCAATGGCTCTGGGTAGTGAGCCCCATTGGCTGTGGTTGGAGAGGTGGGTGGTGAGCCCCATTGGCTGTGGGTGGAGAGCTGGGTGGTGAGTCCCAATGGTAGTTGGCTGAGGGATCCCTCAGGCTGTAGGTGTAGAGGTGAGTGGTGCGCCCCAATGGCTCTGGGTAGTGAGCCCCATTGGCTGTGGTTGGAGAGGTGGGTGGTGAGCCCCATTGGCTGTGGGTGGAGAGCTGGGTGGTGAGTCCCAATGGTAGTTGGCTCAGGGATCCCTCAGGCTGTAGGTGTAGAGGTGAGTGGTGCGCCCCAATGGCTCTGGGTAGTGAGCCCCATTGGCTGTGGTTGGAGAGGTGGGTGGTGAGCCCCATTGGCTGTGGGTGGAGAGCTGGGTGGTGAGTCCCAATGGTAGTTGGCTCAGGGATCCCTCAGGCTGTAGGTGTAGAGGTGAGTGGTGCGCCCCAATGGCTCTGGGTAGTGAGCCCCATTGGCTGTGGGTGGAGAGGTGGGTGGTGAGCCCCATTGGCTGTGGGTAGAGAGCTGGGTGGTGAGTCCCAATGGTAGTTGGCTCAGGGATCCCTCAGGCTGTAGGTGTAGAGGTGAGTGGTGCGCCCCAATGGCTCTGGGTAGTGAGCCCCATTGGCTGTGGTTGGAGAGGTGGGTGGTGAGCCCCATTGGCTGTGGGTGGAGAGGTGGGTGTTGAGTCCCGATGGTAGTTGGCTCGGGGGATCCCTCAGGGCAGGGGAAAGATCGCCCCCATTGGCTGTGGGTGGAGAGGTGGGTTGAGAGCCCCGTTGGCTCTGGGTGGAGGTCGGTGGTGAGCCTCATTGATTTGGGTGGAGAGGTGGGTGGTAAGCCCCATTGACTTTGAGTGGAGAGGTGAGTGGTGAGCCCCGCTTGCTGTGGGTGGAGAGGTGGGTGGTGAGCCCCAATGGCTGTGGGTGGAGAGGTGGGTGGTGAGTCCCAATGGCTGGGGTGCAGAGGTGGGTGGTGACTCCCAAAGGCTGTGGGTGGAGAGATGGGTGGTGAATCCCGATGGTAGTTGGCTTGGGGTCCCTCAGGCTGTGGGTGGAGAGGTAGGTGGTGAGCCCCGATGGCTCTGGGTGGTGAGCCCCATTGGCTGTGGTTGGAGAGCTGGGTGGTGAGCCTCACTGGCTGTGTGTGGAGAGGTTAGTGCTGAGCCCCGATGGTAGTTGGCTCGAGGATCCCTCAGGGCAGGGGAAAGATCGATCCCTCATGGGGAGTGCAGACACTCATGTGGGAATCGAGCCTGAAGCCACTGCACACCTCTGGCTGAAGAATGACTTTAATTTTAAACAACTTTTATTTCTATATTTACTACTTTATGCTAAGAACTGTAGTGTTGCACTTTTAATTTATTTCTTTATTTTTCTTCTTGCACTTAAGATTTTGTACCTACGTAGTTTGTAGCTTAAATTGTACCGGGATGGCAACTTTGCACATTTTTCACTGTCCTCCTGTATCCCTGTACTTGAGTACATGTGACAATAAAACCGACTTCTTAATATAACAGTCGTTACTTGTTTCATGATATATCTATGAAAGTCCTTTGTACTCACTTCTCTTGAGTTAATATCAAATTATTCCTACATATTTCATTTATTTGTGCTAATTCCATTTGTAAACCTTTCCAAATGTAGACAAACTTTGTCTGATTCTTATGAAAGATCACTAATCCACAGCACTGATCAAAAGGGAGAGGTGAATTGAAGTAATTTTACCGTTTTCCTCTTTTGTCTGTAACACGGATAGTTTTAACTTTGTTTCTCATTCACTTTTCCATTTTAACAATAGGTAGTGATGTAGTTCCCCAAATCCAGGTAATGAAGTCCAATGTAGAAAGTACCCATAGACAGGTTGTTAAGGTTAAGCCAGAGTAGGGTGTAGGAATGCGTTCACAACCTGGCAAAATGATTCAGAGCGAACACACACGCGGACACGGCACCACCAAATCCACCCTCCCCTCCAAGGAAAACAGAAAAATGAGGAAAGAAATCACAAATTATTTAAAATCAAAGATATTGATATTATTTCACATGAACCAAAATCATGGAAGTCAATGTCCAGAGAAGACCATTTTAGTTGACTGCACATTAAAGCCCTTTTTTCATGGCCTGAGACACAGCTGAATTGCAATCGAAGATGCAAAGATTGTGAACTGGGAGGTTGTTCACTTTGCATGCAAAGTACAGGACTATTTTCACTCATCTAACTTTTGAGAGAGATTGAGTTCAGAGGCAGGCATTAGCTTAGACAATAGCTGCTTATGCCGTATTCTGTTCTGGTGTTACCAGCAGACTGAGAAAAAAAGTCAAAGCTAGATAATTAAAGAGATGATTTTTCCCAAAAAAATTCAATACACTGTGAACTGTTAGTTTACATCAGTTTCAGCATTTTCAAGGTTTGTACCTACTTTCATATGTTCACTCTCCATGCTGATAGCAGTGATGTATAATTAATTGAGCAGTTGCATTCATATGATTCGGTTGTCAGGTTGAGTCCACCTCAGTTAATGGGATTGCCTTGATGACACTTTCATCCAAATACAGTGTGGGTTATACAAGGTAGCTGTGGAGCCATTAGTACCAAGATTTCAAAAGACCTTTCACTATATTATCATCAGAAATTCTCTTGGTCCCTGTATTTGCTGAATATTACTCCTGATGGGTATTTGTTGAGTTCAGGTTCTCGGATAGGTAGATGAAGAGGGATTGGCAGTAAAGGTGCAAAGATGGCTGTCTAGGATCCCTCCACACTTCCCAATGTTGGGTGCCTTGATCAGGCATGGATTGGCTTTGAAGAAGGAGCTGCCTTCTTCCCCAGTCTTCACTGCAGGAAATGATACAAACAGGTTATCCAGATTACCAGTAGCATTCTCGGTATGGTAACAGGTCAAACTATTCCCAAGCTGGGTGAATAAGGATCTTGAAAGGTCATGAATTGTCCACAAAGCTATCAAGTGGAGGGAGGGCAGCAAGGTCGACCACGGCCTTTCCTGCCACAGATTTAATCGCAGTAGAGGCAGGAAGGAGACAGAGAGCTCACCTATCACGCTCCTACCCAACCACAAGGCTCCCAGACTCCAAACATGCCACTAGAGGGGACTGAAGCTTCTGACCATTAACTCTTGTTTCTCTCTCCTCAATATTTTCCTTCTAGGTTTATGTAGCTAAACTATGTTTTTGTGGTTGTACAATTCAGACAAGGACTATCAACATGTGATGTTTTGTCATTTCATAAGGGAAGCAATGACCAACACTGTCCAACAAATAGTGTAATAACATTATTTGCCCTATCCTGTCAAGTTTCTGATCATATCAGATTAGCCTTAATTTATCTTCATCACCAGATTGGGAGTAGGCGGATTTGCAGGTTTCTTCAATCAAACGGCACTCCCACCCACACTGCATACATTTAATCACTAGCCACATTCTCTTCACTTGTAATCAAAGTTAACAAACAACTTGTAGAAAATCTATTTCATATATACAGAGATATTTGACACAAGATTGAGACTCATTGTATTTTGACTGTACTTTTCGCACAATAAAAAGGACAAAAGGGTAAATTAGATCACTACATGTACACTTGTATTAAATACTTCTTGATTACCTCGTTATTCATTACATTTCTAATATTTCAGAAACCCTTCACCATCTGTGTCGAAAACAAACTGGGAACTGCCATGTGTGACAACATAATGGAAAATGATTCAACAAAGGTTTTAATTGTCACATGCCCACTGTGTAAACACATGGCATTACATAGTTACGATAGAGGGTTGAGATAGACAGCTGTGATTATGTTGGGAAGTTTACATTTTCATACGTTTGGTTGCAGCAACACCTTAGTTCTATCTGATGCAGACAGGCAACTTTTCATCTTTTTTTTGCCCCTTTGAAAGCTGGATGGCCCCAGGAAATATAAACCCATGTATAATTTTTAACAAAGAAAACACATTTTACATCAGCTCCAATATATATGTATATCAGTAAGAGAGGGACTGCTAGCTTTCAAACACTGAAAGTTGAACAATTGCCAGCCTCAAAGATTCAAAGGACCTAAAAGTTGGAATAGATCAAACTGTGCTTTAAAAAACAGCCAAACAACTGACTGAAATTAATTTTATCAATTGTAGAGATTTGAACTTAAAAATGTCACCTAATCAAAAATTCTCCAAAAAAAACCTCAATTTTGCATGCTCATTTTTTGCAATCATGAAGTCTCCGTTGTTTTAAGGGGGAGGAATAATGATGAAAGCTATCCAATGCTTACACGCCAATCTTTGTGTCCAGCTGTCAACATTGCAGGATAAGTGAACGGATTTCATAGCACTCTGTGGTGCTGCTTCATCAGTCAGCTCAGCTAAGCTGTAACACATCGCTGTTTATCTTTTGTGCCTCATTTTGTGCAGAAGTCAGAAAACTAAAGAGGCAACAAAGACAGATGATTATCATTGCACTTGGGTGGAGTGACAACCCAAAGTCTCAAGCAGATCTAATGGAAGAGTTGTCTAAACAAAGGACAGTGAAAATTAAACTGAAAACGATGCCTCTGTCATTGAGAATAAATAAAGTACTGTTCCCACAATATCTTGCAAAGGAACCATATCAAACCCTCTTAAGCGGCTGACAGAAATCTATAAATTAATTAGAACCTTTCAAGAAAATGTATTCTGTTATAGCTATTTCCCTCCCATAACCACAGTCACACAATTACAGGGCTTTCCAAAACTGAATTTTGTTCCAATTTCCTCCCATTTCCTTGACTGAAGCTCCTAGGTCCACTCTGAGAGCAAAGTTAATGTTGCTTGTCACTTTCCTGAAGTCAATAGTCCACATGTATGAACTGAAGCACTGAACAGTCAACTTTAGGAAAACATCGCAAGCAAAGTACAATCTTGCCCTCCCCTATGTCCATGTATTCATCCCACCAGCTACTCATCAACAAAGCACCCATTTTCCGAAAAAAGGCTTTTTAATTTAAAAAAATTCATTAATCCATGTAACCCACTGTGATTTCAATTAAATGCACGGGGTGGGGGTATATAATTTTCATGCCCAAAAATAGGTTGCTTTGTGTTGGATGCAAAATAAAAGATAAATATCTGAAAATCCCAAAATTCACCAAACCAGAGAATGAAAGGCTGGACCTGGACAAGAAGAAACAGCAATGTTTCCTCCAAGACCAACAAGTGTACCTCCCATCCACCCCGCCATTCAACAAAGTACCATTTTCTCAAATGCAGACCCTCCAACAGCCCTCCGCCCTCTCTCCCATGCAGAAGAATGTAGCTCACCCAGTCTACTCTCTCTCCCTACAATCCCCCCTTCCCCAACTCAAGAGAATTTTCCTAATGTAATCCACTCATGTCTCAAACCTTGGCTGTAGCACAGTGCTGAGGGGTTGCTTGCCCAATAGGCCAGCAGCCTGTCAGTAAATGCTCTTCATCCAGTACTCCTACCCTGCTCCCATTCCACTTCTCTGTTAATGTAAGGTCAATAATCTGTAAATGTTACAGTACAGTACAGTATATGCTGACACTGAATTTAAAACATGTATCATCCAGAGTAATATACAAATAACCTACTTGTTGTACCAGGTGGTTATGTCCACTAACTAAGGCTTCCTTGAACAGAGCATCTAACACAAGTACTGTATATGAGGGACTTAGATAGGGTGGATAGGAAGGACCTATTTTAATTAATAGAGATGGCAATAACCAGAGGAGGCTTTGATTTCAAGTAATTGGTGGAAGGGAAGTTGCAAACATTAAACTGATGTCCCATCTTTGTTGAGTTAATGGATTGATACATGCAAGTATGATATCATTACCATCATAGAAATATTGTTGAGGGAAAGGCTGGAGTGGCAACTCAACATTCCAGGGTATAGGATCTTCAGGCAAGACAGAGGAGGGTGTAAAAAGGGTTATGATGCAGCATTATTAATTAAGGAGTTAATTACTGCAATAAGGAAAGATGATATCTTGGAAGGGTCCTCAAAGGAGGCTTTGTGGGTAGAACTTAGGAATGTTAAGGGAGCAGCCACTTTACTGGGAGTGCATTATAGGCCCCCAAAGAGTCAATGTGAAATAGAAGAACAAATATACAGACAGTTCACAAGGTATATAAGAAAAGTAATTGGGGGATTATACTAGTGTATTTCAACTTTCCCAAAAAATTGAGATAGTCATAAGGTTGAGAGTTTAGAGTGAGTGAATTTATTGTAATGTATCCAAGGGAGTTTTTTTTGTATCAATATGTAGAAAGCCCAACAAGGGACAACACACTGCTGGATCTGGTTCTGGGGAAAGAAGCCGGACCGGTGTTCAATGAGGCAATGGGGGAGCGTTTTAGTGATAGCAACCACAGCACAGTATGGTACAAATTTATCCTGGACAAGGAAACAAATTGCCTGCAAAAGATGGCTTTGGATTGGAGGAAGGCAGATTGTACTAAAATAAAGGTTTGGGGATTTTAATTCCTCTGTGGCCACAGGTGAAGTGCCAGAGGACTGGAAGATGGCTAATGTGGTTCCATTTTTCAACAAGGCTGTAGAATTGTCAGGAAGTTTTGGACCACTAAGTCTCACATCAGTGGTAAGGAAATGATCAGAGAAAATTCTGAAGGAGTGAATTAATCCCCACTTGGATGGTCAGTGTGGCTTTGTCAGAGGGAGGTCATGCCAGACAAATTTCTTCAAATTCTTTGAAGATGTGATCAAGTGTGGAGATAAGGGAAGTTTAGGTGATGTGGCTTATTTGGATTTTAGCAAAGGTTTTGACAAGGCCCCACATGGGACCCTAATTCGAGAAGGTTAAAGCACATGGAAATTAAGGAAAGGATGGTGAGAGGAATCAGAAACTGGCTTATAATAGGATACAAAGGGTAATGATAGAAGGCTGTTTCAGTGACTGGAGGCCAGTGTCCAGTGGTATACCACAAAGATCAGAAACTGGGGTGCTTATTGTTTGTTGTATATATAAATGATATGGATGAAATTGAGGGGGGATGTATTATGCAAATTAGCAGACGACCCTAGAATTGGATAATAGCAAAGAAGATTGTTGCAGTTTACAGGAAGATATTGGTGGATTGACGGATGAGCAGACAAGTGGCAGATGGGTATTTAACCCTGACAAGTATAAGGTGATGCACTTTTGAAGAAGAAACAAAATGAGGGAATATCTAAGGAATAGCAGGAATACCTCTGGGTAGCTCAGAGGAACAGAGCAACTTGGGGTAATTATTCACACACCCTGAAGTCAGCAGAGCATGTGAATAGGATAGTTAAGGCTGCACAAGGGACACTTGCTTTCATCAGTCGAGCCATAGAGCAAGGAGGTAAAGTTAGAGTCATATGAGTGTTGAGTAGGCTACAGCTGAAGTACTGTATGCAATTCTGGTCACCTCACTAAAGGAAGGATATGATAGTGCTAGAGGGAGTCCAGTGGAGGTTCACCAGGATGTTGCCTGGGATGGAGAAATTAAGCTATAAGGAAAGATCAGGTCGGTTCGGATTGTTTTCTTTAGAGCAGCGAAGAGTGAGGGGGGAGACATGATTGAGGAATATAAGATTATGAGAAATATGGACAGGGTGAATAGAGAGCAGCTGTTCCCCTTAGGTGAGGGGGCAATCAAAACGGGGCACAACTTTAGTGTACTGGGGCAAGAGTTTCTGCGAGGACTTGGGGAAAAAAACATTTTCACTCAGCAGGAGGTGGGAATCTGGAATGCATTGACTGAGAAGGTAGTGCAGGCTGGAAACCTTGCACCCTTTAAAAAAATATTTGGATGAGGAGCTCAAACATCATAACATTCAAGGATATGGGACAAATGCAGAAAACTGGGATTAGGACACTTTTAGTGGTGCTTATTGTTGGTGTAGATTCAATGAGCCGAGGAGTCTTTTCTGCGCTGTATGAATCTATGTCTCTGTGAATCTTCCTATTCAAGTGAATGTAAAAGATACCTCTGTACAATTCTAAGCAGGGCAAGGAGGTTAACCCCGATGTTCTAGCCAATATGTACCTCTCAATCAACATCAGGTCATCTAAGCCCTGTCACATGTTAACTTTATTTGTGAATGTGGGCTAATTAGGAATATTAGTCTGCAATATTAGCAAAACTGAAGCAGAGGCAAAAAGGTCATTAATTTTTATTCAGTCAGTTGTGGAAATCTGAAACTGACTACCTTGTTGTATCTTAGGAATACTTCAACTGCAATGGCTTAAACTACAAAGATGTGGGCCAAAAGGTGGGAAATTGGATAAGAATGACTAGCTCTTTTTTGGCCAACATGGATATAATGGACTAAATAGCTTCCTTCTGTGCTATATAACATGTTATAATAATTCCTTAGCTTAAGACAAATATCAATTTTCTGACTTTCCCCACTAGGCTATTTGTAAAACGTTTGTGTTTTTCAGCTTTCTTTTATTCCAGAATGGCATGTTTGAAACAGCTAGTCAGGTGCAATCCTTTTTAAAAACACATTTTGTGTGGCACTTGTTGTTCAAAAAACAGTGAATAGAGAAAGCTGCAGACATTTGTGTGAACTTACATCATGCACTGTATACAGCTTCTATTCAGTTTCCAGAATAGAATATTTCTTTTTCCATGGCATGCTCACTCAGTACAAAGTGCAACATTAAATTAACTGTCCCCAAAGAACTGCTCAACACTTTTTCTAATCTCAGAACAATCTGGACTCTAAAGAGTTCGCTACTTCCACTGGATTTGTTGAACTAAATAATTCTGATCATTTCTGTTACTCTGTACGTTTCATCTCAATATGGAAGGAATTTGTTTCCATGTTAAACCAAATTTTTCCTCACCTGGTGCTGATTTTGTCAACCAACAGACTAAGAAATCTGGTTATGCTAAACATGTTTAATGAGTAGATTGGATAGATTCAGCAGGGAAGACCTATTCCCCTCGCAATGAGGTCAACTTCAGGGGCACAGATTTAAGGTGATAGAAGGGTTAGAAAGGACATGAGTAAAGACCTTTTCACCCAGAGGGCTGTTAATGTCAGGAATGAAATAACTCCACAGAGGCCAGGCTCCCGTCACTAAGTCACCTTTTATCTACAGGTGAAGGATCATTGGCAGGGATCCAGCTCCCTCATGGCCAGCTCTCAAGCGTGAATAGAACTTCTGACTGGACCAGATTAACAGCCCCAAATAGGGAACGCTTACTCTATGAGGTCCACCTTGCTCACTTTGTTACAATTACTACAATCTTTAGATCATTTCCAAACCTCTTTGCAGCTGTAACTTTGTATTTCTTGCTCTGTTCAATCACCTTATCTTTTTGCATGTTATGAGCTGTACTGCCAGAGACCTGGGTTCAATTCCCGCCTCAGGCAACTATCTGTGTGGAGTTTGCACGTTCTCCCTGTGTCTGCGTGGGTTTCCTCCGGGTGCTCCGGTTTCCTCCCACAGTCTAAAGATGTGCAGGTCAGGTGAATTGGCCATGTTAAATTGCCCGTAGTGTTAGGTGAAGGGGTAAATGTAGGGGAATGGGTCTTGGTGGGTTGCTCTTCGGAGGGTCGGTGTGGACTTGTTGGGCCGAAGGGCCTGTTTCCACAATATAAGTAATCTAATCTAATCTAACCTAATCTAAAAGATCTGCACTTTCAGTGCTGTAAATTGAAAGGCTATGATCAGGTGCTGTAAAGAAACATCAGATTGGCAGCTAGCTTCATCAACCAGAGCAAACATCATTGGCTGAATGGCCTCTCTCTGTGCTGTAACTTTTCCATCATTTTATATCAAATCACAAGACAGTTCTACTCTTTCATCCCTAGGTCTTACCACAACATAGTAGATTATCTAGGGCATTGAGTCAACTTCTATTCAATTAAGGAACTCAAGATTGCTTGCTGGATTCTGATATCAAAGGTACTTAAGACAAGTTCAAGTTCATAACAATAACTAATAAGAATATAATAGAATATATAGCACAGGCTAGACCTATCAGCCAAGTCAACCTGAAAGTTCAAAATTCTACCCTCCACATTTATGATAATGGAGCTTAAATGATTTAATAATTGCATGATAATTACAGCAAGATTAAAACAGTTACAAAAGCTAGATGTCCTGTTAATGACATTGGTTGACACATTATTTGTGTATTCCTGTGACCTTCTTCTGTGCATTAATTTAAAAGTGGCATTTATCCATTTATTTTAAATGAGAAAATCACTCTTTTGAAGAAAAGAGATGCCATATATATGTGATTAAACTCCATCTGCTGCTAAGCTGAACAGTAATTTATAATCTCTGTTTATAAGGTTTTAGAAAGAGATGACCTAAAGGTCCACTCACAGTGAAGTGGGACTTGTGACAGCCTAGTGACATCCACGCCAGACTCCAGCAGATTTCTCTGAATCTAACAACTTGCATAATACTGGATAGATGATAACTGCAAAATATTCACTGGGTTGGGCATTCTCTAGTTTGGAGGAATCAGTTCAGCTGAAAACTTCAGTACAAACTTGCCAATGATGGATTTACTAGAAGACCCAAGAAGAACTCAAACTTTTAAGAAATATAGGTCTGATTATAGCTTGAAATCCCTTGTGATCCCCATTTTTTCCCATATAGCTTTAACTTTTGCAAGCAAACTTTAAGAGTTGAGGCAGTAGTGGAGGTGAAAATTCAAGCAGGTTAACACTATCCTTCCAATCTGCCTCCACTTATCTTGTCAAGTTTCAAAGGGAAAGGAAGAACAATTAACCACTCACTCCCTACACTAAGCATCCTGATCTCACATTTAATGGAGTGGAACCCCAATGTGACCATATCCTACCTCGTTTCCAGCTGCTGTGATTCTCAGTCCATCCTGATTCCATTGATCAGAGCAAAACTTGGACTCTTTCAAATGTAAGCCAATGTTTGATTAGCAACTAAAAACAAGAAAATATTAAACAAATGCCTTGCAGCTTAATTTATAACATTGCACACTAATTCTGCCTTTTTGTTCTCCACATCACCTGATCTGTATTAAGGTATATTGGCTGTTTCAATGCTTTTTCAGGTTGGCATGCAATCAATATTTTGGATACTGACATTGGAGATGAATCAGATATTATTATCCCCAGTGAGGTGGTGTAAGAAGAAATGTAGAGTGAGATTTAACCTGATTTGCCTGGGAAGTCAAAATGACACATTTGGATTTGCCAGACTGTAAATGAGGCAGACTGTAAAGCTGGTGGCCAAGTAAGTCAGGAGCCAAGTCATCCCCTTTTTCATAGGATTGTTCTGTATTTTGTACATTGGTCTTGTGATTCTTAATACAACTCTTCAAGATGCCTTCTGTTGCAAACATTCAGGGCTGCAATGTGATAAACTGATTCTCGTGTTGCTGCCTTTGCTTACTGTCTGTTTTGCCCACATGCACTGATTTCTCACTGTCAGCCGTGAGGAAGACAAGAAGCACAAAGAGTTGGACTGCAAGAGATGGCAAATAATTGGGACTGAACAGACAATCAGCAGGGGGGAGCCCATTCTGTGAAATGCCTGTCGGCCAATGCATGAGGATCCAGTGCTTGACAAAGGCCAACGCAAAGCTCTGCTTTCCCTTCCTCAACCATTCCTATATCATCCTCTGCCTCTCCCTCTACACAAACCACTCTGTGGAGCATTTTGTAAGTGTTCCTTTCTTATAGTAGCAGTTTGTCACCCTGCAACCAATCTAATTAGGGCCAGCTATCCTGCAAATGGGCTGAGTTAAAGTCTGAGCCATTGTACATTCTGCGGTTTGATTATCAAACAGTACTTAGTCTATATGCTGATGATTTCATTCATTCACTGTTTAAGAATGGTGATAAGATTACAGATATGTATTGATTAGCCAGTTTTCACATTCCCACCTAATAAAATTAATACATTGCATAAATCTATCCTTTTAAAAATATTAACCTACATTGAATGCAGATAAATTGAAACTGTTGGAAAATGACAATTGGCACCATGAAGGAAATAAAGCTGCAACATTGTATTTTATACAGCTATTTTAGGAGATGGGCTATTCCTCCAGAAAAAAAGAAATTTAACTTTGGGTCGTAAAAAGATATAGCAGCTTCTGGTCTGTAATATCTGCAGCAATGTCTCAACTCTCTATATAGTTCAGAAGTACCTAGTTGGCTGTAATCAATGTTGCAACAGAGGAAACATAGGCAGCACCCATATGGTCCCACCAAGTGCAATGAGCAAATAATTTCTTTCAGTGAGGTTGGTTAAGGGGTAAACATTCGCACAGGATAATGCTGAAAATAGTACCGTGGTATCTTTTACATCCACTTGTGAGGACTGACAGGAGCTCAGTTTAATTTCACATCCAAAAGCTGGCATTTCTAACAGTGCAGTGTTAATCCAGTACTATGCTGGCATGTTGTCCTCGATGTTACGTTTAAATCTCAGGAGTGAAACTTGAGCCGACAACCTTTTGACTCAGAAATGAACCGCAGATCACCTGATAATTGGGAAAAAGAAGCATGTTCTGACTTTTTTACTTTGTCACTTAGACTCAAAATTGTGACACTAGTTCAACCTATTTTATACTGACAAAACATAAACTTATATTTAACGGTGGCTGAAGCTAAACGGATAGTGATTGTTTCAATAGAACCAATTTACTATAAAATGCTGTTGTAGCAGTCCCAGGGTGGGCGGCTCCCTTTCCATTGTCAAGTTCAGATCAACAATACATAAACTGCTTCCAACAGTGAACTTTGATACTTTACAGCAAACCACCATGATCCTCCTGAGGACTGCTTCTAGGAATACACTTGCTATTTACTAGTTCAAGGGCAGACAAGAGATTACTGCAGGAGTTCAACAATTAAATTCTACTTCTGTTGGCAACCTTTTGACTTTGTAGATCCCAGGATTGAATACAATTTTACACATGTAGAAATGCAGCCTCTCCTGCTGGAAATATTCAGAGTTTAAAGATTTAAGTAGCCAAATAAATGACTACTACTGGACATCTTTGTTTAGGAAATTTCCTTTCTGTGTTAATTAAACTGGTAACTTAATTAGCACCAGAATCAATGCAGATGGCAGTACCAGTGCATCTTTGGCAAAAGCTCGAATTTGGCTAGGATCGCTTGCTGAATGCAATGCCCCATTTATAGTGGTGTAGCAAATTTGCATTGGCTATGAATTTACAGAACAATAGCAGCAACTGGCCCAGTATAATTAATGATGCGCGGGGGGCAGAACAAGAAAAACACTTTCAAATTCATTCACTGAGGACTGTTTCTTCTTTCAAAATTGATCTGAATTAACTTATGAGCTCAGCAAAAACATCAGTTTAGTCAGGAAACATGGTCCTGTTGAAAGGAATGAGATTCCTCTACATTAGAGCAGAGCAGAGTGCAATTACTGAGTCAGTAAAGCACTGCAACATGTCACATTAGGTCAGAGGCTGTTCACAAGTGAAAAAGTAGAAAAACTGAGCATTAACATGTTGACAAGATGCAAATTACCGATTTCTCTTCTTTTTCATTATTGGTGCTACAACAATTACCTGTGGTGAGTTAGTCACTGGAAATCTGACAACCTAGGCTGGAATAGCTTGCTCAGGAATGGGGAATGGAACCTCATCAGTGGATTGTTACTGGTTCTTGGTTCAAATAGACAAAAATAATGCTGCATCTGTTGCTCAAAGACGGTCATTCCTTTCCACTAAGAATGGTCATGGGAGATAGCCTTTCTAGCAGCTTTTCAGAAAATAAATAAGCTAAGGAAAATTATTCAGTGAGAGAAAAAATGACAAATCACACGCTTCTCTTTAACATACTGCTGTGGAAACTGACCACCTTTTTTTCAACTGTCTCCAAGACATCGGCTGAACTTGTTTTTTAGTTAGAAAATGCACAAAGTGCATGCCGCATTTCCTGTCATTTACCTCACCACATTGTACAGAATTGAACAATGTTTTTCCATCCATCATAAAACTGCAATGCAGTGCCTTCCCTGCCCCAAAACATTCTGAGGGGTGAAATTGATTTATACCAGCAGGGCTAAAAGGGTCTCAGCGAATTGGCTGCATGTTATGGACAGCAGCAGTTTTTAACTTTGTTGATTTGGAAAATGGTAATAAGATTTCGAAGCAACTTTTCTTTTTGTTACACAGAGTGTGTGGAATGAACTGCCAGAGAAAAAGTGGTGGTTGCAGGTACAGTCAGAATGTTTAAAAGATTTGAATAAGTTGGTGAATAAAAAAAGTTTGGAGGTTTATGGGCCAAGCACAGACAGATGGGACTAATTTAGTTTGGGAACATGATTGACATGGACTGATTGGATTAGACTCCCTACAGGGTGGAAACAGGTCTTTCAGGCCAACAAGTCCACACCGATCCTCTGAGGAGTAACCCACCCAGAACCATTTCCCTCTGACTAATGCACCTAACACTATGGGCAATTGAGCATAGTCAATTCACCTGATGTGCACATCTTTGGACTGTGGGAAAAAGCCACAGCACCCAGAGAAACCCACACAGACACAGGGAGAATGTGCAAATTCCACACAGATAGTCACCCAAGGCTGGAATCAAACTCGAGTCCCTGGCACTGTGAAGCAGAAGTGCTAACCACTAAGCCACCATGCCACCCCCTGGAGCGAAGTGAATGTTTCTATGCTGCATGACTCTATAAGACTACTTGCAACCTATAAACAAAACAGGATGTAGCAATTCAATTATTGCAGTCCAACATTATATCATGGTAAAATAAACATATGACAATGTTATATTTTCCATATAGTATCACAGGCATCCGAAAGCTGCAATTGCCAGTATTCAAATAACTTAAGTATTTTCCTTTTATGAAGATTTGGTGGTTCTTTTACACAGTTAATTACCTTCAATTTTTAGTTTCCATACAGCACTCTAGACATTATAGGTGACAAAACAGAAAAAATTAACTTTGGAACTAATGGCTTAATATGGCTGCTGCTTAATGACTAAATGCAATATTACAGCAGCAAAGTTGTCATTCCTTTTCAAAGCAAGATGTTCAATTGCTACTTTTCTTTTCACTTGCTATGAGTAGATCAGGCAGACAGTGCCATGTATTTGCCAATCATCGACGTCTCTGAGATCACGATTCAAATGCCTTCTTTGCAAACATTGAATGCAAAGTGTGAGAGAGGAGAGTAAGGACTGGGTTAAGGATTAGCAGCATGATGACCTGCATCTCAACATTAAAAAAAAATGCCAAGCATGGAAAGCTTACACAGCATGTATCCCATTCTTCAGCTGCCCCTCAGAATCAAGATCTGAAAAGGGATATTGTAACAGCTCTTTCCCACTCACTCCAAGAACAAATGTGGATTGTTTCACTAGTGTGCATAGTCTATAGCCTATCCATTTGATACAGCACAGCTGTTTGCTGACTGAATGCGAGGAAAAAGATATGGCAAGACCAAAAAATCAGAAATGGATGCAATATCCAGTTCTAATAATAAAGTAAACAAAATTTGCTGAACTATTTTCCATTTAAACTTGGGACATTTGTTTTCCCCATATAGTTCTACCTTTGTAGGGAAAATCGTTCCCAAGCTGCTCCCTTAGTGACACAAAGTAAAAAGAAAGGGAAAAACTCAACCTCTGGATAAACTAGCACCAACTTTCAACACTGTAGTTACAATAGCAAACTGGGTTTAACCCTGTGGTGATAGCCTTCTTCATATTGCAGTCCAAAGTAAGTGGCTGGTGGTTACTGTTTGTATGAATTTGAAATTACAAAAGAAACCATGTCAAACTTGTCTGAATATCAGAGGTCTCTCCTTGGAAAGTTCTTCAGGGATTTTTTGACAGATTGCATATCTCAGTTTTTTTTTAAGCATTCAATGGCTCAAACCTTGAAAATACATTTGAATATTAACAGATAAATTCTGTGTGCACGTAGCCATTTACAGAGCCAATAAAATAAAACTGGCATAGGAGTTTTCTCCCCAAAGGCATAATTCCAGCAATTCACATATTGATAGATTGAAAGTCATAGGTAACTACTGTATGGTTTATAAGTCAGTTCCATATAAATTGGTAGACTTGGTTTTGTCACATCAACAATATTCTATCTCATTAGAATTAGAAAATTATAAAATCCAGACTTCCTTGCCTTTCTGACAGTGTTGCTGAGTATGTATAAATTTCCAAAATGCCACTAAAACCACATCTCGTGTGTTTCTCTGGAGCCGATCACAACAGCACAGAAGTCGGATTTTACCCTGCAACACAAATTTCATAGCCAAGCTGCATCAAAACAGTAGCAATGAGGAGGAGTCAGTCTAAATATTCTGAAGACAGAGCATATATTTGCTTTCTAAATGACGATATCTCACATGCTTTTAATTTCACCATCTTCTTCCATCTTAGGTTCTCAACTCATTGCCCTTTCTAAACACCTGAGTCAACCACTGACTGCAGCTGAGATAAAAATATGAATGTGTCTGTGTCAAGACATGGAAAAGAGCAGTTTCAGAACTTGGATTTAATCTATAACAAAGTATGCTTGACATGCAATGTGATACTTAGTAGAAACAAAATCTTGAATCTACGACCCCCCCCCTTTCAGAGCAGTGATGTCCACAGATAAAGCTCCACGTCGGTCCCCCCAGGTTACTCTTGGAATAGCTGCTGCTAAAAATGCTTCTTCGAAACCACCCACTGGAAGCAATTGTACTTCACTTGGAATATGGGCAAAGATTGAATCATTTGACACCGTCAGACATCTAATTTTCTTTAACTACTTTTCATTTCAAAAAACTCATCTTGTCACTATATTCAGTTAAAACATTTTCCAACACAATGTTCTTCAGGTGCAATCTTTTATCAAGTCTTGTTACAGAACAAGTTTCACAGGGCTTGAACAGAGGCTAAACACGTAGCTAAATATCAGCACCTCAATAAACATCATCTCATCCAAAATCCTACTGTACGTAGAAGCACTAGCAACAAGTGGTGGTCTCCAGCAGTTCTTTCTGATCTGCATTGGCTCCCAGTCTTAAAACCATAGAATCATAGTTCGATACAGAACAGAAGGAATCTGTGTGTGTGTGCCAGCTTTTGAAAGAGCTATTAAATCAGTTCCAATCCCTGGCTACCCACGATCTCTGTAATGTTTCATCTTCAAGCATTTACTCAAATCATTTTTGAAGACAGCTACTGAATCTGTTTCCATACTATTACAGGCAATGTATTCCATATCAGTACAATTCACTACATAAAAGAAAGTCCTCATGATGCCTCTAGCCAACCCCCCTACCATGACTTTAAAAGCTGCAACCTCTGGTTAACAAAGGTTCTCCCATTTGAAACCGTTTCTCCTTTTTTGTCCTATCAGAAGCATTAATGACTTTGAATGTCATTATTAAATTTTATCTTCAACTTCCTTGTTCTAAGGAGCACAAATCCTGGGTTCCCCACAATATTATACTCTCCTCAGATCTTTGCAACTTTCCTAAAGCGTAGCACCCAGAATTGAACATGATGTTACAGGAGCGGCCTAACAAGGATTTTATAGAGAGTTTCACATAACCTCCTTACTACAATACCCAATTCTGTCTTAATAAACCCTTCAACGGTCTTCTCAACTTATCCTCTCACCCTTAAAACATTTGTGAGCAGACACTTCAGGTTTCCGCACAAATTTAAATTGCACTATTTAGTTTATATTACCTCTTTTCATTCTTCTCAAAATAAATTCACAATTCAATTCACTACATTTCTACATTTCTTTTCTCATGTATATGTCTACTTCACCAGCCTGCCTACGTCCTTGTAAATTGGGTTGCTATCCACCTTGTTGCTCACTAGATTACACAGTTCCATGTCATCTGCAAACCTTGAAATTCTGCCCAGTATGCCCAAATCCAGGTCATTAATATATATCAATCCGTGGGAAACAGTGTTGTTTATTTCCAGTCTGAAAAACAACCATTCACCACAACTATCTACTTTCTGTTCCTTCGCCAATTTTGTACGCATGCTGCCACTATTTAATCTCACAGGCTTTAAAAATGTCTCCAATATTAAAATTTCACCCTTTTATTCAAATCCCTCTTGATCCTCCCCATCTAAAACACCATCCAGTCCTGAACTCTCTGTTCCTTTGTCTGTGGACACCCGTGCAGCCCATCCCTCCCATTCACTGTCATACTTTTAGCCATCCAAGCCTATGACAATCTTTTCTTCCAGATATTCAGTTTCCTTTCTTCCATTAAGATCACCCTCAAAACCTATGTAGTTTCTGAAGCTTTCAGTTATTCCAACTAAAATCTCCCTTTTTTGGATCTGAGTCTATGCTTGTCTAACTGCATCTCTGCTAAGTGGAACATTTTCCTTGGCTTACAGCACTACACAGCCAAAGTTATTAAAATGTGTCAAATGTTCATTACATTTTACAGAAGCACTTTAAGTGGAAGAAGTGAATAGCTCTTAAGTTCAGTGAAGATGCTGGACATTAGGAAATATCCTTTGCTACAAAGAAAAGTCAATGGAGGAAAGAATTTTGATTAACTATACAACAGATAATTTATCACAAGCAGGTGAAAGTGGCTTTATGATGGCATTGAATGATTTGCCCAACACAGTTAAATATAGGACAATGACTGTACAGCAATCCCAGTTTGAAATTCAACAATTCATAAAGTATGCTAAATTCTAAAACTCCCTTTGGAATGTCATATATTTCCTTGACAGAGAATAAGGTGATTACAATTTCTTTTAGTTTCGTCATTCATATATTACTGAATTAGACTCATTTGTGAAAACAAGTACCACATTGCAAGATGTAAAAATGATTATCTGCCAGATAGATATTCTGAGCACAATTTCACATGTCCACTTGAACTTTTATTTTGAGACAGCTAACTAATTAGATCTGTTAATAAGTGTATTTCAGCATATTCTGCAAGGACAGAAAACCCACATTCAAAACATTTGAGATGCAAATTTCATTAGGCATAATAGGCCAAATTAATGGCGACTGAAAAGGAGAGACATTCACTATTTAATTAAATCTTGGCTGATAAATAATATTAGATCAGATAAGTGTGCATCATTTGCAGCATTATAATGAGAAGAGAATAAAATTAGTTTAAACATAATTAATAATGAGGGAAGATCACTTCATTTATAACAATCGGTTTAGAAGTAAATTGCATTTTGAACAAAACTCCACTCCAGTAGTTTTAAAGAAGTCTGATCAGTTAGAGGAGAAATGTGTATGCTATGGTGAAAAGAAGATTACTGTAGATGAAGTTGACTCTTCTTATGAGCCTCACAATGGCTCAATATCATGTACTAGGAAAAGCTGAACTTGGATACAAAGATTGTAGGGAGCTGCCAAATTGTTACTGAGGAATTCACACATGCAAGCACAAAGTCAGCCCCATCAGTTATCAACTCTCAGAAACATAACAGTCTGTCAATTTTCCCAATGCACCCTGGCAAACATTAGAACTTATCCACTAATTACCCAGCATGATTACAGATGATAACAATACAGATGCACATAAATTCCAGAAAGATCAATTCCTCCAGATTTTTTATTCTAAACAAAAGGACTAGTTAACTGTACTAAGTAAAACATCATTGCTGCTAATTTAATGAAAATATTTGAAAATTTTTACTTATGAAGTTTGTTTTAAATTCTGAAACCAAATCGATGATTTATGAGTAAACAAGGTCCTTAACTTAAACCTTTTTCAAGAACCTCACTCTACAGCCTGTGAAAGATAGTGCTTACTAACACCACCACTGTTTTTATAATGTTACACATATATCTCAGCGAGCATTAAAATCGTTCATTTGAAAACCCGCAGACTGTATTAAACTTAATCTAGAGTACAATCTACTCATTCTTTGATGCTCCTAATTCTCCGTGATCTGCTCGAGGTCCTTTAATGCTGTTCCATAATAAATAAAAGGTTGGGATAAGGTAAGAGTTGGATGCTAAACCCAGTGAATGCTGAATCACTAAAAGCCTTCAGAAACACCAGCAAGTCTCTTCCTGCCGAGTTCTCATGATACGGACGGGTCACATTTGCTAAACTGCAAACCACCTTTAACTTCCGTACTGATGAATGGTGCGGATGACAGTTATCTCCAAAATTAGGTCTGCCTTTAATACCCACAGAATGGTGCATGAAAAGATGCCAATGAGCAAACGCCAGTGTTTCTTTTACCGGCGCTTTTGTCAAATAGGCTTTTCAAACCAATGCTGAATTCTACCTCGGTTCTCAACAAAACAGGCCACACACTTCATTTAATCGTCTCAGACTGAGTACAAACTTGGAACTTATAACTGGATAGACCGTCAGATTACTTAGTTCCCTGTACAAACATGGGAACGAGACTGACTTCAAAAGCTCTGCGAGCGAATCACTACAAAACAATAATGATAACGCCCCCATAAAGAACTATTGTTAGCCTGAGTTTACTTAATGCTTCTTAATCTGGTCGATGTTTAACCCTGTGTGTGCTGTTTGCTTCAGAGTTTCCACTGAGCTGAAGGGTCAGCGAGCTCATTCTGAAATCTCCGTTCAGGTTTCAGATAAATGCAATGCCTCAAACCCACACACAATACACTCACTGCCTCATGGTCTCAGCGGGAAATCCGTCCCGTCTCTCGATTCTGCTTTTCCAGCCCTTAGCCGCGGGATCTGCGGCGGAGCAGTCGGTCTGAGAACGTAAGCCCCTGTTGGAAACTTCAGAGAAGTTCAGGGGCAGGTGGAGAGAGCCCTGGCCAGCGGAGTTTCCGCGCTGCAGCTCGGACTCTTTCCACAGAGCTCCAGCGCCCTCCACTGAACCTGGAACTGCACACCCAGCTATCCCCCCTCTCTCTCTCTCCCTCACTCCCCTGTTTACACACTACAGCACTCTGCCTTTCCCAGGACACCTCGACTCAAACCGATTAACCAAAGTGACAGGTTGGAATATCAAATAAATCAGAGAATCAGTGAAGAATTCGGGGGTTTTTTTTGCGTCGGTTTCTTTTTTTTACGGCGTATCGTTCGCAGTTTGCCCCGTCTCTCCGCTGGTTCCATTGCAGGAAGGACAACAAGTCAAGAGAGCTTCCGAGAGCACAGCTTACCTTCTTTCAGGAGGTGTGAATGGATCACGAAGATGAGGACAGAGCAGACGGCGGCTCCAGCCAAAGCCCATACCGCTTTCAGGAGCTGCATGCTGAGAATCGCAGGCAGCAGCGTTAGCCTCCCCGACAAGGTACCATGGAGAAAGGAGGGTGCCCCGCTGGAACTCACACACACACACACACACACAGACCCCTCTGGCACCGAGAGGTATGGCCTTCACTGTGGTGCCAGGGTCTCGCTGCCCGGATCCGCTCGCTCCATTCAGCCGCTGCTTTGACGGTTCACTTTATGTGTGTGTGTGAGAGAGAGAGAGAGACTGGCCAGCCGGACCTCCTCAACCCCTCCTTCCTGGGTCACTGAGTAAAAGAAGCAGGTGATTGCTGTGGCCCGAGGAGACGCTGGTCTTCACTTCAGTTGAGAGCAGCGGGCCCGCTCCATCTCCGCCCCACACTCCGCCTGATGAACAGGCGGACGCCGTTCCCCGCCGGCTGCCCCTCGCCGCCTCTTCTCCACGCACTTTTCCCGGGGCTGCTGCGGGAGGCGACAGCGCATGGTCTCGGGCTGCCCGGCCACTCCTGTTCCTCCCCCTTTCCCTGTCTTGACACCCAAACCACCAAAAAAAAATAAATACACCCCCTTCCCCTCCCAGTCCCACCCCGGATCGTCCTCACTCGCCACTCCCAGCAGTGAAAAGCAGGAGCCCTGCCTCCTCTCTCTCTCTCTGGCTCACACAGGAGTCTGTTCACTTCACTCGCGATCCTGCTCCAACGAGGGAGAGTGCCAGGGGCTGGGAAGCCGCTGCTTTCTGCATTTTGACTTTATTCATCCCCATTGCACGGGGTGAAGGAGCGAGACAACATTGGGGGCTACTCTCAGTCCCCTTCTCCGTCCGGAGCTTTTTTCAATTCCGTCCTTCTTTCGCCACCCACGGCTTGTTGATGTTGTCTGTGTTTGTTCCGAATGGATTCCCCCAGCCCTGCCAGCTTCTCTCTCTCACCGGCTCGCTTCAGGGAAACGCCGCTCCTCCCTTCCCCCAAGTGAGAGCCAACCTCTTCCCCCTCCCTGTACCCCGGCTGCCTTTATACCGAAACCCCAGCTCCTGTTCCTGCTGGCGGGTTCCCCCACTCCCCCTCCCCCGATTGGGAAAACGGAAAGGTAAATCCCTTTCCTGACGTCAGGCGGAACACATCTGGAATAAGAACTGGCCTCTGGCTTGTGTCCGGGCGCAGAGCACACTCAGTCTGCCAACATCGTGTCAACTGTTCTCCAGCAGCCGCTCAGCTTCGTTCAGATCGATAAGTGTACCAGCTCTTGGGTGTCAGTGCAGCGGCCAGCCTTCAAGTTGCTTGAGGGTGGAAAGTCGCGCATCTTAAAAAAAAAAGCTGAACTCTAACCACCAAGGTTGCAGAGAGTTCAATTCGTTGCTTCACGTAGTCTGGTTGTAACAATCCCAATGTGTAACTATACATCCCACTGTAACCAGTATCCCATGTAAATTAAAACTGTATCAATTTTCCCCCCAATACTGCAGTAAACAACGTGATACTTTGTATCGTGACTCACTGCAGGCTAATGCCACCGGCCAGGGTCACATTTTTACTGCGTGCACCGTCTAAATAGAGATAACTTCAGAGTGATCAGTCTACCCCCCTTGGCAAACATAAAGATTTCATGCCTTGTTTTATTATTCCAAGCAATATATTGTGTCCAAAAATAAATAAATGCGTTTGAAAACAAGATGTCATTGACAAGTTTAATTTTTTTAAAAGTATAAAACTACGCGTTTTAGGCCTTTAATGTCCTTCCAGATGGGAGAACGGATGATGGCTGTTGCAGTGAAACCTTCAGACTATCAAATCAATAAACCAAGAGATCAAATTTCATGCAGTGTGACAGCTAGAATGAGCATCCCAGCATACTGTACCGTGCAACAAGAGACAGAGAGCTGACTGTCAAATGTTGCAAGCAGTTTGAAGTCCTGCATTCTGCTACTGTCTAGAATGTTCATTATAAACATCGGCAAGGAGGACATATCATAGGCTGAGATTGATTCTTGCACTTTTACCTCTGCAGAGTTATCCATTTTCTCAAATCCAGTGATCACACGAGAGGAGTGCTTTTTGAACTTGTGGCAGTGCCATTTTTCACACTAGCGGTTGGGCGCTGTCCGCAGTGCTGATCCTAATAGTAATTGATAACATTGGCAGCCTTACGTGGAAAGTTAAAAATCACACAACACCAGGTTATAGTCCAACAGGTTTAATTGGAAGCACTAGCGTTCGGAGCGCTGTTCCAAATCATTACGTAGAAAGGTTCGACAGATAACTGACTGATGTAATAGAAATATCAGAGTCAAAAGGTGTGGTGCTGGAAAAGCACAGCAGGTCAGGCAGGATCTGAGGAGCAGGAGAGTCAACGTTTCGGGCATAAGCCTTTCATCACATGCCTGATGAAGGGCTGATGCCCCAGACGTCGACACTCCTGCTCCTCAGATGCTGCCTGACCTGCTGTGCTTTTCCAGCACCACACCTTTTAACTTTGATCTCCAGCATTTGCAGTCCTCACTTTCTTGTAATCGAAATATCGGACGAGTTAAGTCGCAAGCACAAAAACAATATTGGAGATCACTGAAATCTGATACATAGAAAAATACTGGGAAAGTAGAGCAAATCAGGTAATATCTGCAAAGATAACGTCGACATTTCAGATGTTTCTCTGTCCGAATAGGCTTCCTGACCTATCGTTCCAGCATTCCGTCTCTTCAGCACCTTACATAAGAAGTTTGCGTTTATACCTAAAATGATTATGAAAGGAAACCAATTTGAAAAAAAATCTCATAAGAAGCAGCAAAATTAGTAACTAGATAATTTATTTTAATAATATTGGTTGACCAAGAAACATTAGAAAATACTTGCATAAGATTTTGGAATTTGTCAAGGTTAATTGGACATTTAAAAAAAATAATTTCAAGAATATTGGCTTTATAGGTAAGATCAGCATTTATTGTTTATCGCCCATTGCCTGTGAGAAGGTGGGATGGACTGCTTAATGAACTACTGCAAAGAGCCTCATTCTTTTTTAATTATTATTTGACATTATTTTAATTATCATTTGATAATAATTATTTGACATTTCATCCCAGAAACATCACTTTCAACAGTGCAGGACTATCTCAGTCTTCTACTCTTAGTCTCAATTACCTATCCAGCTCTTTGAAAATGTTTCAGCATACTTCACCCTTTTGAAAGACAAAACCTACGATACATTGTGGAGGAGGAGAAAGTGAGGACTGCAGATGTTGGAGATCAGAGTCGAAGAGTGTGGTGCTGGAAAAGCACTGCAAATCAGGTAGCATCTGAGGAACAGGAGAGTCGGCGTTTCGGGCATAAGCCCTTCATCAGGAATCAGTGTTGACTAATACTGTATATCAAAGTCTGTTTGAGTTAATGCTAATCATGTTATGAAAATAATCTGAAAAGGTGGCATTGTTTTGCATCTATCCATAGATTATTATATCCAGGGGTCCTTCTCTCCCTGGTAACTTACAGGAATGGGTACTCGGGATATCTATTGGCCCAGCACCAAGGCTCAGAGTCTTCATCTATTTAAGGTTCTACAAGCACTGATGTATACACCATCTTACATTAATGAACTGCAGGCATTGATCAGAAAGGTCAACAACATTATACCTTTCACTATTTTCACTGTGTAGCAGAAAAGGATTCATACTGCTCAAGGAAGTGCACTGTTAGGGAACTGTGCAAACTCACAAAAACAACCAAAGAGGAGGGAGCTATGGACATTGCCGGGGTGGGTGGGTGAGAGCTATCAGGAGCAAATTCAGGAAGGCAAAAAGGCAAAATGGCCATACCTAGTGGAGAGGATGTAAAAATATCACAAGCTGGAGATCAGTGCCTCTCCCTGTCTGATGAAACAGCAAAGACTCTACTGCACATGAAGTCTGAGCTGAGGTTAGTTGCCATGTGGTTTTCATCTGACTTGGACATGGAGAGATACAATCCCATCAGAACACAGGGACAAGTGCCTCAAGGAACAACCACATCTTACAAGTGCATCTGCACCTGTGCAGGCACATTCACATTGGTGGATCCTTGCATGTTTTTGGGTAGGAGGGCAGTAGATTATAAAAACATCATGGGTGAGCAGGGCAAGAGACAAGAGGCAAAATGTAGGGCCCCTCAGAGATGGAGGATAGCACTGCCATGCTCAGCTGACCCAATTGCAGGGTGACAGGAAGCACAGTAAATAAGAAAGGGGTCATGTTCCATGTTTCCATATGTCAGGAATTCTCAGTGATAGTCATTATGTTGATTCACAGTTTTTAAACACACTCTCCATTGAGAAACTGTCCAAATTCATGGAGACCGATGTGCAGCAGCACTCCAAGTGGATACAGGAGCAAGGCAGTGATCCACACAGAATGCTGCCATATTTTGCAACATTGACTGAACAGTAGAACAGATGTCACAAAGATGCTGAGAGTTGCACTCATATCAGAGCTGGTAATCCCGTCTAGTTAGGCAAAAGTGAGGACTGCAGATGCTGGAGATTAGAGTCGAGAGTGTGATACTGGAAAAGCACAGCAGGTTAGTCAGCATCCAAGGAGCAGGAGAATCGACGTTTCGGGAAAAGCACTTCATCAGGAATGAGGCTGGGAGCCTCGAGGTGGAGAGATAAATGGGAGGGGGTGGGGCTGGGGGGAAGGTAAATGAGAGTGTGATAGGTAGGTAGAGGTGTGAGTAATGGTGATAGATCAGAGAGGAGGGTGGAGCAGAAAGGTGAGAAGGAACCTGGACAAGTTGGACAGGTCATGAGGGCAGTGCTAAGTTGGAAGGTTGGAACTGGGATAAGGTGGGTGGAGGGAAAATAAGGAAACTGGTGAAATCCACATTAATGCTATGGGGTTGGAGGGTCTCAATGTGGAAGATGAGGCATTCTGCCTCCAGGCGGCAGGTGGTTAGGGAGTGGCAATGGAGGAGGCCCAGGACTTGCATATCCTTGGAGGAGTGGGAGGGGCAGTTGAAGTGTTTGGCCATGGGAAGGTGGGGTTGGTTCATGCGGGTGTTGAGGAGATGTTTTCTGAGGTGCTCTGTGAGTAGGCATCCTGTCTCCCCAATGTAGAGGAAACTGCATCGGGAGCAACAGATACAGTAAATGACATGGCTTGGTAGGGCAGGGGGTGGTGTGGACCTGACAAGGGAATTGTGGAGTGAATGGTCTTTATGGAAAGTGGATAGGGGTGGGGAGGAAAATATATCTCTGGTGGTGGGGTCCATTTGTAGGTGGCGGAAATGGTGGAGGATAATGCAATGTATACGGAGGTTGGTGGGATGGAAGGTGAGGACCAGGGGCGTTCTGTCCTAAATGCAGTTGGAGGGGTAAGGTTTCGAGGTCAGAGGTGTGGGTTGTGGATGAGATGCGCTGGAGGGCATCATCAACCACATGGGATGGGAAATTGTGGTCTTTAAAGAAGGGGGCCATCTGGTGTGGAACTGATCCTCCTGGGAGCAGATGTGGCAGAGGCAGAGGAATTGGGAGTAAAGGATAGCACTTTTACAGGAGGCAGGGTGGGAGGAGGTGTAGTCCAGGTAGCTGTGGGAGTCAGTGTGTTTGTAGAAGATGTCAGTGTTGAGTCAGTCACTGTTGATGGAGATAGAGTGGTCCAGAAAGGGGAGGGAGGTGTCTGAGATGGTACAGGTGAACTCAAGGTCAGGGTGGAATGTGTAGGTGAAGTTGATGAACTGTTCAACCTCCTCATGGGAGCACAAGGTAGCACTGATATAGTCATCAATGTAGCGGAGGAAGAGGTGGGGAGTGGTGCCAGTGTAACTATGGAAAATGGACTGTTCCACGTAACCGACAAAGAGACTGGGAAAACCGGGGCCCATGCGAGTGCCCATGGCTACCCCTTTTGTCTGTAGGATGTGGGAGGATTCGAAGTAGAAATTGTTGATGGTGAGCACTAGTTCAGCCAAACGAATGAGAGTATCAGTGGAAGGATACTGATAGAAATGTAGGGAGAGGAAGAAACAGAGGGCTTGGAGGCCCTGTTCATGGTGGATGGAGGTGTAGAGGGACTGGATGTCCATGGTGAAGATGAGGCATTGGGGGCCAGTGAAACAAAAGTCTTCAAGGTGGTGGAGGGCATAGGTATTGTCCTGAATGTATGTGGGGAGTTCCTGGACAAGGGGGGAATAGGACAGTATCGAGGTATGTGGAGATGAGTTCGGTAGGGTAAGAGCAGGCTGAGACGATGGGTCGGCCAAGGTGGTCAGGCTTGTGGATCATGGGTAGGAGGTAGAACTGGGTGGTGCAGGATTCCCAAACTGTGAGGTTGGAAGCCTTGGGTGGGAGATCCCCTGAGGTGATGAAGTTGTGTACATTCTGGGAGATGATGGTTTGGTGATGGGGGTTGAGGTCATGGTCAAGGGGTCAGTAAGAGGAGGTGTCTTTGAGTTGGCATCTGCAGTGCGCCAAACTACCACTGTGCCTCCCCTTGTCCATTGGTTAGATGGTGAGGTTTGGGTTGGAATGGAGGGAGTAGAGGGCTGCGCATTGAAAGGGTGAGATGTTGGAGTGGGTGAGGGTGTGAACAAGTTGAGGCAGTCACTGTACTGGCGGCAGTTGGAAGTAAAGAAATCGAGGGCGGGTCTACGTCCACAATCCCCTCAATTAGTCTAGAACTCCAGCAGGTGTTGAGCAAACTAACAATGGAGAAAAAAATCTATTTGATTTTATTCTCAGTAGCCTACCTGTCCAGGTGCACCTGTCCATGATGGTATTGGTGGAGTGACTGCTGCAAAGTCCTTGTGGAAAAAAAAAGTCCGAGCTTCACAATGAAAAAGCTTTTTATTGTGTTGTGCAGCACTAATCATCATGCGAAATGGGATACATTTTAAACAGATATAGCAATTCAGGACAGCACATATATTCAGTGCTGTAGGCCATCATCGATCATTAGCAAAGTGATGGAGGAGTCATCATAAGTACTATCAAGTAGAACCTGTTCAGAAACAATGTACTTACTGATGCTCACTTCAGCCTCTGACAAGGCTTCTCACTTCCTGACTCAGTACAGCTTTGGTTAAGACAGCTGAAGTCTGGAGGTGAGGTGAGACTAACAGCTTTAACATCAAGACAGCACTTAACTAAGTATGCCATTGAAGGGCCCTAGCAAAACTAAAATGAGGAGGAGTGAGCAATGAAAGATCTGTGATGGTTGGTTGGAGGCACAAAGTAAGATGGTTATGTGTTTTGGAGAGTAATTTTCTAAATCCCAAGACATCACTGTATGAGCTTCTCTGAGTAGTGTCCAATGCCCAACCATCCTCAGCTGCTTTCTCAGTTCCCTTCCCTATCAAAAGGTCAGAAGTGGGAATATTTGCTGAAGATTGCTCAAGGTTCAGCACCATTTGTGACTCCTCAGATACTGAAGCAAGAAATAGATGATATTCAAACTTGGGCTGCTAAGTGGCAAATAATATTTACACTGCTTCAGTGCCAGGCAATGGCCATCTCTAAAAAGGGAAAATCCAATCAGTACTTCTTGACAGACAATGGGTATTACTGCCCCTGAATCCTTCACTATGAACTTCCTGATTGTTACCACTGAACAGGCCTAGCTATATAAACACTCATGACAAGAGGAAGTCAGAGACCAAGGATTTTGTGGCAGGTAAGTCACACCCCCCATCTCCCCAGTGTCTGCTGAACATTGACAAGAGAGAGTGAAAGAATACTTTCTTCTTGTCTGTGTGGGTACTACTCCATCAACACTCAAGAAGCTCCGCACCATCTAAGACAAAGCAACTCAGTTAAATGGTAGGTAATTTACCACCTTCAATTTTCACTCTGTTCACTACTGACACATAATGGAAGCAGTCTGTGTCATCCACAAAAGAAAAAGCAGCAAATCACTGAGATCCCTTAAACAACACCTTCCAAACCCATGACTCTTACCATCTAGAATGGCAATGGCAGTTGATGAGGGCAGTGGAAAACCACCATCTTAAAAGGCCTCTCAAAATCACGCAACCTCTGACCTGAAACTGTATCATCACTCCATCAGTGTTGCTGGTCCAAAGCCCTGCAACTCTCTAAAGCACTCCTTCGAACTGTAGCAATTCAAAAAGGCAACTCCCACAACTTCCTCAAGTGTAGTTAAGGATAGATGATAAGTGCTAAATTGCATCACATTAACAAGAAAAAACACCCAGAGGTAGCCAGTGAGGATGATGATGAGGGTATAAACACTGTTGACCTCTGATGGGCCATCTATGCAGTAAAGGTTGCTCCTACATTGACACAAATACAGTAGGATCTCAACATGACCACACTGCCATCGCCATGATGGCAGACTGCCCTGGGAATCTCATCTGCTAACAGAAATGAAGGAAATAAAGCTATTCTCATCTCCTCAGAGGTCGTAAGCAGATTACAACTTAGAATTAGCTAAGATCAGAGGTTATTGCATCAGGCAGGGTATTTAGTGGTTCACTGGGTTTTTTTATGGTAGTTGTGTACTTCTGTTACTTCACACAATGTAAATGATGGCACATGATGTCGGATGAATGAGCTTTCACTCTTTAAGGTGAAATGTAAAAGAGGGGAAGTGGTGAAGAGAAGCAACAATGCTTAAAGAGGGACAGTGAAACAACTGGACAAACATTTTTTACCCATTGGCTGTAAGAACAGATCTATTCCAGAGTTTGTTTTCAAAGAAAATGCTCTGACGGGCACGTCAAAGTGAATTCCAGACTATGTGGTCCTCCAGATTTCTAAGAGTTCAACTGAAAAATGCTCCTAGATCAGATGATCCTTGACAGAGTCAGCACCTGAAAGAGATTCTTGAGACTTATGCTGCCTTGGCCATCATCATCTGTAGTTGGAACACATCTGGCATTTTGCATCTTTCTTATCCTCTTCCACATCCTGCTCCTCCTCTTTCTCCACTGTGCTGCTGCCTTCCAAAGCCTCACCCTCTTCAAGGTCCACATATTTCTGTAGGGTCATGCTATGGAGAGGACAATAAACTGCCAAAATGTCAGGACATGTTGCAGAAGCATCACCAGAGTGGTCTAGACACTGAGACTAAAGTCCCAGCAGGCCAATGGCCTACTCAACGGTGGTCTTTGTAAGAAAATTGTTTTAGTTATAGTTCTGTGACCCTGAGTACAATCGCAAGAATCCATCCACATAATCACAGGGCAAGATGAAGAGTTAAAATTGTTGGGACAGGTAAAAGATGAAAGAGTCATGGCAGCTGCCTGGGAAGTGATTGCTCATTTGTTGGAAGCTCCCATTGTATTTCCAGATCAAATGAACATTGAGGGAGTGAAAGGACCTCTAGGTAATTAATCTCACTAACTGGTTACTACCTGCACCCATGTAGTCATCAAAGCAATCAATGATACTTTTCACTTGAGGGAAGTGATGCCCACACCTGCCTGGAATTGAATACACTAGCCAGCTTTCCAAACAGGACACTAGTGACCTGCGAGACATAGGAGTGTGTGAGATGTTACCAAAGACTGAAGTTGGAGGAAACCAATGGCTCAAATATCCAAGGTAAGAAGCTTGAATGTTGATAGCAGGACACTGCAAACAATGCTGCTCATAGCATAAATACGGAGGAACTGAATGGTCATTAACTCTTTGACACTATGAATTGTGACAATACCATGGCAGTAAGATAATTTTTGTGTTAGTGTTTTTCTAAATGAAGAGAGGTTGAGACAGAGCAGTCTGCTACAAACCAATACAGGAAATAACTTGTGAGGCCTTGCATTTAAAAAAAAAGTTGGAACAGTCGAAGCAGACTGAATGGGTGGTGGGGTCAAGCTCCCACAGAACCAGGTTTCTAGTTTTAGCTTTCAGTAGCAGTTGCTGGGGTCTTGAAGCAAGATGTGGAAACTCTTAGTCCTCTCTCTGTTTCAGTTAAAAGCTGGCGTTCTGTTCCTGCTGCTAGAATTCCATGTGAGACAATCTATTTAACTGGTGCCTTTGCTTATTGGATGTTACTATATTGGAACAGTTATAGAATCATAGAATTCCTACAGTGAGGAAACAGGCCCTTCTGCCCAACAAGTTCACACCGGCCCTAAGAAGAGTAACCCATCCAGACACATTACCTTACATTTACCCCAGACTAATGCACCCAACCTACACATCCCAAAAACTGTGGGCAATTTAGCATGGCCAATCCACCTAACCTGCTCATCTTTGTTTTGTGGGAGGAAACCCACACAGACACAGGGAGAGTGTGCAAACTCCATACAGGCGCCCAAGAGTGGAATTGAACCCGGGTCTCTGGCACTGTGAGATGGCAGTGCTAACCACTGAGCCATTAATGAATACTTTTTAAAATTTTGTTGAGTATTTTGATAGAGTCACAATTAAGCCAATGCTTTTCTTTTTATTTTGTCTGTATTTTAACTATAGTGTATGAACAAAGCATGTGCTGATTCAAGTCTGAAAGTGTGAGCAATTGAATTGCATCCAGAACGCAACATCTGGCACTTTCCTTTTCAAGTAAGAAAATGTTGGGGTCTAGGCTATCTCCTGGACATGTTTTGAGGGGGATTGGTATGGCCGAGAACAGACTTATGTCCCTGCTACAAAGGCACTACTTTGTGCTGCCTCAGACCCAAAATCTTAGCATCGCACATCCATTGCCAGCTACTGGCTTTCTTGCATTCAGCTGGATTCCTTAGGTCTTGGAGCCTTGCTCTTTCTTCTGCCCCTCTAATGCCAGCAAGGTGATTACTCCCTGCATTAGCTGAGCACATACTGACAACTCTCTCACAACCTGTACACATCCAGTAGTGCCTGTGTGCCAATGGATTTGTCCCTCTCAGTCATGTTCTCCACTTAGACATCTATCTCAGCTGATTGTGCTCCTGCAACTGACTGTCCATTGTGTTGCATTTGGTTTTCCCCTGACTCACTGTGCAATAGATGCACCCTCCTAAACTCTGAAACTTGCCCTCAGTGAGTTTTCAACAAGTTATCTAACTTACTTACAAAAGTTACAGAATCAGGTGGATTACTGGGCCCTAATAGCTGAAGTGGAGGAATGATGATAGAAAACAGGCATCCTGACTGGCAGCATTGTTTTTACAATCAACAAACTTCTGTTCCCTTCCCTTGTGGGATCTAGTAATCAAGTATGAACCTGACCTTCTGTGGTGACCTTACACACTGTTATCTGACTGATTTTGATATTAGCTATTTATATAGTATGTTGACAAACAATAAATCTCTGCAATCTACAGTTTATTTTGCAAAATGCAAGGGAAAATCTGCCCTTTAAATGGATAATTGATATTGAAAGCCCTTGTTAAAGTAGATCTGGATTCTCTTTTTTAGTTGATGGGATGATATCTGAAATTCTATCACTTTATCAGCTCAAACTTCCATTTCCCTGAAGGTGAACCAGATTTTCCATCATGTAGAAACGGAAGAGACAGCTAGTGTGCATGACACGACAATCCATTTCAAAGCATTATGAAAAAGATACATAATTATGAGAATCCTTTGTTGGAAGAATATTTTTGACTTCCTGATACTTTTGTGAAATACAGGCAGTACTTATTCCATAATTTTCACTGGCAACTTTAAGCAAATCTTATTGTAGAAAAGGTATATTCTGACACGCTGAAATATCATGAACATTTAGCTTCAGCATGAGCCAATATATTCTCATTCCTTTAAGTTTACATATTGTACTACTTTCTCAATAAACATGACTAAAACAATCCAGGATATTGAGGTAAGAATATTCAATTCAGAATAACATGTAGATGTCACATACAAAAAAGAAAATCTGGTGAGAAATTCTTGCTGTTCAAAATAAAATATACAAATCCTCGGTTATTAAGTGAAATGCCTTGATATAACAAAATTCAATCAACATTGAACCATTAATAATTTAGTTAAAAAGTACAGATTACCTCATATTCTCAATAGTTACACCATTTCCCTCCCAATACTTCAGTTGTGGGATCCAAATCAGTCAAAACTAACATTGTTGACTCAAGAGATTCGCAATTTGTCATAAGATAAAAGATCCAACAAGATTTTAACCAAATTTAGATTGAAAGTGGATCTCAGGAAATTCATTACAGTAAATGATTTCTCTTTTAGCCACAAGAACATATAATTAATTGATTTTGTTGCATCCTTCCTGTAAGGTTCATCTTCTGAAATGCACAGTAAAAATAACTCAAAGCTCCCTGTTACAGGAGCTTTGGTAATGATGGATGTCAGCTGGGCAAATCAATTCTCGTCTGGGGTCATATTTAAACATGATTAAAACACATGGTAAATAATTTCATCTTCATTTCCCTGCCGCAAAAAAAAAGCATGGTACCCTGTAGATATTATAGCCAAATCCATCCATGAAAAGGTATTTGTAACAACAAAGTATATACTTTACATTTATTATCAGTTGAAATAAAGTGATTCTGACAGATGAAAAGTTCTTACAAAGAGTAAGATTTTTCCTGATGTATTAATAGATCATTTGATTGAAAACATTATTCGCTCTCTCTGCCTCTCAAGAGTTGTCAATTTACCAATACAATCTGGGTTAAAAATCTTCAATATTTTCCATTGGGAATCTGTATCACTGATTACAACTGGTCTCGACTAATCCTAATTTTCTTTTCAGTTCTGCATTGAATATTGTCCTTTACCAAACCATCCAAACTTCGTTAAAAAAAATGTTAATGACCTTGCGGGGTCACTAAGATGCTTTCATGTCAGTGAGGGTTATAATCCATCCCCATATTCATTACAAGTTAGTGTTTTATTAGTAATAAATATAACAGAATTGTATGGAAAGTAGAAGACATTGGTCACTGAACTGGCAGTCCTGTTGGTTTAGATTAATTCTTAAAATGTCAACACTGGATTTGAACTTTAACACTTCAACTGAAAATTCTCCAAAATTAAATTGAGTTGATCTTCCTTGGCAGCCCTCACAAGCATTCTTGGTTTACTCCAAGACATCTTGTTGAGTTTAGTTGTGAAGACAAAGCTGTGCTAAATTGGTTTTTCCCTTTAAAGCCTCCTCCTTTGAATTAAACTGACCAGTTTTGATGTCAGTTTGAAGTTGAAAGAAGTTGTTGAGGAAATTGCCTGTAGATGTGCAGTTGCTTGCAAATGCCAGTTTGGGCCCTTGAGGAAGCTAGGTTAATAATGTCATACAAGCCATGGAAAAATGACTGACATTCTTTATCATTATCAAAGATATTTTTCTCAAATTCATTTTGCATCTGTAAGCAGTTGTGGCACTTTGAAATGTGATGTCTTACATGAAGAATAACATGGAAGAAATTTAGTTTCAAGATTAACCAAATCTTACATAGCCCATGGATTCATTTATGTTCATCTGCAGACCTCACTGTCTCCATGGATTCATTTATACCCATCAGGTCAATCTTACAGTTAATGTTTAATATTATCCTAGCTGTTATGACTTCCATCAATAGCTGTTAAAAATAATTTAATATTAACCTTTTGAACTGTACATATATCTCTCAAAATTCAATGATGTTCATTCATGAAATTCTGCATCCATTATGTATTAACACTACCACATGCGGCACTCCCAATCGAAAAGTAGCAAATTAGAAGCCCTTCTGATTTCAATGGAAATATGATGTCAATTATTTAGTATCCATTTTGCTTATTGCAAAGACAGAATCTGCCCTAAAGCCCTGATTTTCTGAAATGGGATTTTTAAGTTGGGGAAGGAGTTTGAGTGAGGACCTTGGAGTATTCACAGCATGTATGGTTTTTCTAACAAGATCCTCAACCAGATAGGTCTTAGAAAGGATACAGAGAAGGTTAACTAGAATATCACCAGGGATGAGATAATTCAGTTAGGAGACAGTAGAAATAACTAGGACTGATCTCCTTGAAACAGAGAAGGTTAAAGAAGTGACCCAATTGAGCTTTGAAGATGATGAGAGGCACTGATAAAGTAGGCACAGAAAACCCATTTCCTCTGGCAAGTGCACCAATAACTAAAGGTCATCGATTCAAAATCATTAGCAAAAGTTATTAAGGGGAGATAACAAGAAATTATTTTCACTCCGAAGCACCAAAGTATTCAGTTCTGTCAAAATCTAAAACATTCCACCTGCAAAGCTGACAGAAGCTGATACCTTAAATAATACAAAAAATGAGTCAGACAGGTACACAATGAGGAGGAACATTGAGCATTATGGGCAAAGTGAATAAATCTTGACTTCTCTTTCAATGGATAATGATGGACTAAATGGCCTTCTTCTGATTTGTAAGTATTCATGACTCAAAGGCAGCCGATAGGTTTGCCTCCCTTTCAGGAGAGGTCACATACTGAGTTTCCTACTTCTGAGGTGGAGATTGAGAGAGGATAGAGTGCATAGGGTATGATTTGTTGGATTGTCCACAATCAATCCACACATATTAGAGACTGATGAGGGCAGAGTTTGGCATTCAATGGTCATGGGTGAGACTCCACTTATGGGGAAGGCATCATTGATTATGGAAGATGTCAGTGATAACGAGACATGCCAATGATTAGCATGGGGAACTTACCAGCCAATTGTAGGTGACTCTACCTTGGGGAGACAGCAACAGAAGTGACAGGATAGATTGGGGTGAGAGTTTGGGAAGAATGGGGAGGGGGGAGGAAGGAGACTGGAACACTGCTGCCTCTCCAAACTTAAAAACAGTGCTGGATTAGTGATTGACACATTTCATACAGCAGTCCTCACCTCCCTTTAGGTTGCAGGGTTTTCCAAAGACCAGGAAAGCTACCCGGCAAAAGTAAATCTTGGAAGAGAGACAAAATGCCCGGTATGCAACGTAATTAAAATATTTAAGTGTCCAACTGGGCTCTTGTCCATCTGTCTCTGTTATAACTGAAAGCAGGAAGCTTCCAGATTTGTTTTGTCCATGTTTTAGACTCTTAAGAATTTAACATCCTCACCCATCCCAAAATCACTTATTTTTGGAGGTCATCATTCCTCTTAATAAACTAACTGTTCAATTTGTGCTTTGAAGCAAAAAGAATATTTCTGACTCTTGCAATGCCGGCCATATGCATTTTTAAACATTATCAAACTAGACAGCTACAGCTTATAAGCAGGATGCTCATATTACTTAACCTGCCAGAGAGAAATTGAGTTTCAGCCACAGATCCAACAGGAAATTTCTGAATGATTCAAAATTGAATGCTTTGTTTTATGTAAATAACAATTTCTACCTGTTATTAAGAAAGAAGCCATTTTGGAGAAAAATGTATTTACAAAATTCTGGCTATGCTTTCAGTGAATACCAGCTCTCGACTGACAGTATTTTCAACAGAACCCTGGCACCAACTTCAGAGGAAATAAAATCAAAAAGACAAATGAAAAAGAGGACTTTGTTAGACCTCTGAAACAGCTCTCTTCTCCACTACCACACTTTGTGGAGAGCAAACGTGCTAAAGAAAGTGATTGGGAACAAATGAGACAGCTGTGGTTACATAGAAAATGTTATCTTTCTTCTTCCAAATAATAGTTTGCATGTCTTGCAGATAAATGCTTTGAAAATGAGTGCAGGGGGTTAGCTTATGAAATACAGTAAATGTATTAATAAGAAAACCTGCTACTTTGCTCGGTGTGAATGTTGAACATTATAATATTTGGATTCACCAAGTTCAGGCATTTTAAAAAGTGCTGTTAAAAGTACAGCCACACATGACTGCAGGAGCTCAATTTTAATTTGAACAATTCAGTTGGGCAGAAGCTGTCCTGTCGTGCAGAAGTTTCTTTTGATAATAACTTCATATACTTTTTATTAATTCCACTAACTTTAAGTTTATCCTGTAATAATGTCAAGTGGTAAAAACACCCAAGTTGTTATGGAACCACTCTTCCAAATATCAGCTGTTTCATGCATGTTTGTGGGCAGATGTGAAGGCAATGATGGTTAAAGGGATGTGGTAGCTTACCAAAAAATTAATATAACAATAATATTGTTGATGACTGGTTGGAGGGAGATGTGAAGCACCAGTGTTAAGAGTACAATGACATGATGATGCCAATGGCAGAAATGTTAGGTCAACCATCTGGGTTTGTGGACCAATGCAAATGATTTTGCTGAAGGCAGCAAGGGCAGTCTGTCTGGAAGCAGTAGGTCTGTCAATTTAATTATGTAAGGGACCATTGGTGGTCAATATGGAGACACTGCAGGGATTCTCCCAACATCTGGACTCCCAACTGAGAGCAAAGCCCAGAAGGAGCATGGAGAATCCTATGAGGTCTTCAACAATTTCACCCACACCAGAGAGGGGTTTCAAAGCATCCACCACTGCCATTCTGTGAAGGCCTTCCCTTTCCATAGCATACCGTTGTAGCCACAATGATTTAAGTCCACCATTCAGCCTCTGGAGGAATTGTCTCTAAAGTCTCTGTAGTCATACCAGATCATAGGTCTGCTCTCTCAGTAGAGATAGACGGCTGGTGGTGGTTTAACCTGAGAGCCACTAGACCTCAGGCAAGGGGAAAGTTTGAGAAGAAGAATCCTTCTTCATAACCTCAGTCAATATGGGAATTGAACCCATGCTTTTGGCATCACTCTGCAATGCAAGTCAACTGTCCAGCCAACTAAACTAAATCAACCTGCTATCCTCCATATTACCCTCAGCAAACTCAGTCTACTTTGAGGAAAAAAATAATCAATTGGTCTCAGATTTCCAGCCTCTGCAGTATTTTGCTTTTGTACCAAATTTGTTAGCCAGTGTCCTGGTTTTAAAAACCACATACCATGTTTAAATTTTCTGAAACAAGTGTGTGATCATCTGAAGATTCACTATCTTACTGACATTTTGTGAAGCTCTGGAAATTAATTGTCAGGTGTCTTGACCAGCTATAGGCTGTGTAACCAGGACGTGAGTATGCAATGCCTCATTTCCATCATTAATGTGACAATATTTCCCTTACCATCAAGTACTTGGATAAGATCCTATGACATCACTTGATGGTTTGGAACTGAGAGTTAATCGGATCATGTGCTGTCCATTCTCAGATCGGCAATGGGCAGTTGAGCATCCTAAGGAATCACTAAGATCAGTTCCTGCTAACCTTTGTGGGGCCAGGAGTAGTGGGAATGTCTCCTTTTGCTGAGCAGAACTTCCACCTGCATACCATACTCCTCCACCTCAGGAGGGTCTCCACGTATTCTGCACTGTGAGCCTTAAATAACAATACAGACATATTGCTACCTGATTGGAGACAGGAGATTAATCAGAGTTGGAAGGACATGTGAAAGGAGTTATGACAAAAAAAGTATTGGTTCCAGCTAAGTTGCAAGCAAACCTTAGCACAATTGTTATTGTCAAGCACAACAACGTCATGGTTTATTCAATTAATTTCTGATGCCAAACGCATAATCTATAATACATTATTTAAAATAATGCAGGGAAGGAGAAAATCTATATACAAGTCATCTAGTACATCTTAATATTCAAAGAACTTAGCTCCCCCATTTCAATATTAAATAAAATCTTAATATTATTTACTGTTACTGGTAACACCGGATAATCTTAATTATGAAATATACACTGCAGAACAATCCTGCTTAGTATTACAGCATGTAAGGAACACACACAAAGCCCATAGGCATGTTTTGATTTATGCTCCACTGAGAAGCAAATAGAAAATTTCACTTTCTGCTGTAAACTAGACAACACATAACATAAGACTTCAGTCCTCCAAAGATCAATAAAGTTTTTAAATTTATATTTTGTTTTCTTTTTCCTTCGCAGATCTGTGACACTCAAATACAAAATCCTGTTCTCATATAAATCATGTCTCAGTACATACTTTTGGTGCCTAGGATCCAAAGAATTTTACACTTTCATCAGAAAATGTTTCCAGTCATTTGTAAATCACATCGTTTCAGCTAGGTGGATGCTGCCACCTACCATAGAGCTGGGAATGGACAGCAGCCATTCATCATATTTATCCACTGGGACAAAGAGCAAAGGGAAAATATGTGATGCTGAGGATGTGAACAACCTTTCTTGTCCTGTTGAATGCAAATAAGAATAATCAATGGGGAAACATGAGCCATTTTCAAACAAGACTGGAAATATCTATTTATTTCAGGAGTCTTTTCGCATTTTACCAGTCTTCAGTTCTACGTCACATTTAATAGATCTTAATATAAACCCTGACAAATAACGTATGGGAAAGAACAAATGCTGAACTGTATTTTTGAACAGGTAGAAATACCAGGTAGAAATACAGCTATATTTTGTTCCCCAGTTTATCATTAAAAATATATTTCTACTTCCAAACATGCTTGATTAAATTAATTAATAAAGTTCTTTTGTATTCAGGAACACAGTTTACACATAAAATGATCAATGAATATAGCATGTATGCCTTTAATATTATGATATTGTCATTGCTATTTAAAATATTCATTTCTCCCATCAGTCCTCATGTATCTGGCAGAGTGTTGAAATAAGAGGATTACAATGTATTTGGATACTATTCAAAAGAAATCGAGGATAGGAAGAATCAACAGACAGACTCTGGAATATTTGCTTGTCTCAGAGCCAAGAATATGCTATTTGATGGGAAGTAGTAGCTTACCAAAAATAAATGGTACAACAATATCGGTCTGGTTGACCGATTGGAGAGAAATGCAAAGCACCAGTTTTCAGACGTACAATGACATTATACCACTTGCAAAAATGTTAGGTCAACCGTCCTATGGCTTATAGTTGTAGTCACAATGACATAAATAGGCCATTCAAGCCCCTGGAGGAGTTGAAGTGAAGAGCAACTTAGTTGATCCTTCATGTAAGAAGGTTGAACAATGAGGATTTGATATATTCAGACTTTTAAGTATTCAGAAGAGATAGCCTAGAAAGTATCCTACAGTTGACCAATCTGATTCATATGGAGAGAATAAACAGAGAACAGTACTTTCAGATCTAACCAGCTAAATGGAATAGATGGCACAAGTTCAGAATTGTGAAGGGCATCTTTAGGGAAGTGTCAGGAAGTATGTCTTAATATATAGATGTTGTTTGGAATGGGTTGTTATGAAGAGTTATTCAGCTTAGGTCACCTGAGAAACTATGAAATCAATCTTATAAATGAAAAATAACAGACGTAGCAATCCTGCTATGAGCTGAAAATTTCCTCTCTCCTTTCAAGTGTATTTTGAGGGCTTGTAAATATAACAGGTAGGGGTGGGGCTGAGTGAAGAAGGCAGTAAACAAATCCACCACAAGTGACAAACAGGAAAAGAAAACGAACTGTGAAAACTCTAAAGTTAAATTGAAATGAAAGACAGAAATTACAAAGTGCAGATCTTCCAATTTGATGAAAATTTTACATTCATGATGATTTAGTCAAGTGTCACAGCCATAAGATATAACCAAATTTTTCAGACACTTAGGAGCTGAATTGGGCCCTTGGAAGATCATCGCCATGACAAATCCTTGATGCTATATATATTAGTTAATGAGTGAACAAATATAGAAGTGACAAAATATGGAATTGAGTGCTCAAAGAATGGAGACATTTCCCTTGAAGTGAGGATAAGTTGGAATTTTGAATATGGATCACCAATTCGGAAGGTATGGTGAAAGTTACCAATAGAGACAAACAGAGCTGTCAGTTTTTGGTGCTGATGCCAGACCATTCAAAAGTAATGCCAACCAAAAGGAACTCTAATATGGCATCAAAATAAGGCCCATTAATTCTAAACAAGTGTTGTTTTCCCCTTCTGCCTGTCTCTTAATTTTCACGAAGTCTGCATACAAACCTGAAACATTTTTTTTGCTTAAACATAGTGCCTAATTTTTTTTTGCCTTGCTGATAGACATGATCCCTAGAGGAAGTATCTTTTGCCATCATGAATGATGTTCTACTTCAGATTTGAATCTTTTTAAATATAGCTTTAAGTGTGGTGTTGCTAAGCAGCAGAAATATAGAAAAGCATTGCCAATGAAGCATGTCATCCTAGCATAAGAGCCTATCTTCTCTCTTTAGTGAAATTACAGGCTGAGTTTATGATGAAGGTTCATTTCTTTACAGATACATCTTATACTAACAAGCAAGCCTCCATGTGCTTCTGCCACAGAAACCTATCTCTACAAAATTCTAATTAAGGATCATTTCCTCACTCTCATTTGTTGACAGAGCTTGCTCTGAAATTGTAAGCTGTCAACACATTAACGTTAACATCCCAGTATTACCCTTGCTTTAAGCCAATATAATTCACTATTTAATAACGATATGAAGTATGTGGGCTATATTTCCTACAAAAGAATTATGTGGCTAGACACTTGCATTATTTTGGGATATTTAGGGATGGCTGAATAAATCAGGTTACAAACTATCCATGTTAGAAGTGAAATTCCAAAACTGGAATTGAATTGCTCACAGCTCCTGTGAAATGGGAATCTAATTTAGGGACAGTTTTCCTGGATGAGCAATGGATTGTGAATGTTTTTTTTCCCCATTGTCAAATTTTTGAGCAAGTACAGGTTTGTGGACCAATGCATACTGATCTTGCTGAAGGCAACAATGGCAGTCTGTCTAAGTAGCAGGTCTGTCAATTTAATTACGTAAGGGACCACTCGTGGTCAATATGGAGACACTCCTGGGATTCTCTCAATATCTGCACTCCCAAATGAGAGCAAAGCCCAACAGGAGCCTGAAAGGAATAGGTTGGGGAATCCCATGAGGTCTTCAACAATTTCGCCCGCAGGGGGATCTGAGCATCCACCACTGTGGCTGCAAATCATTCTGTGAAGGCTTTTCCTTTCCATAGTAATGGCCTGGCAGCTGTGGTCACAGTTCACTTGAACATATTTGAGAACCTGAGGCCTTTTCAAGACAGAGCCATTACCATGGTTTCCCTTCATAAGCAATGGGACTATTGGAGTAGTCATCTTTTCAAAGCGGCTGTCCTTCTAAGGGGGCCTGCATCCTCAGGGACCCATTCCCCATCACCATCTTTACTGGATGATAGAAGTATTCAATTAAAAGGCTGTCTCTCATAAGACCATGCTGGTAGACACCTTGCCAATTAATGTAGGGCTGGAACCCAGCAGTAATCCTGACAAGTGATTATTTTGAAATTGGGCAAGATTTCACTCAGGATAATAGGATAAGGGATGTGGGAAGAAACAGTGAACAGAAGATGTTAACAACTAACTTGACCAATTATGCTGTGGAAATTACCAATGCAGTTGGCTATCTGCAGAGCTGTGGTTTAGTTATTACCTCTGAGCCTGAAGGTTGTGGATTCCAGTCCTATTCCAGTGCTGGAGTAAAGTAATCTGGATTGGTGCTGCTCTGAGGGAGATCTGCACTGTCATACAATGATGAAATATTAAACCAAGCTCTAATCAGCCCCTCCAGGTAGTTTAAAAGACCCTACCGTATTGTTTTGAAGAAGGGAAGTGGAATTGTCCCTGGCACATTATTAATCCTGAACCTAACATCACTTTAATGAAAAATTTTTATCATATTGTTGGTCCTCTAAACTTGTGTACAAAATGACTGCTATTTTTTCCTGTCACCATGAAAAAAGCACTTGATTGGCTGTAAAATGTTTTGAGAAGTCTTGAATTTGTGAAACATATTCTGTAAATTCAAATCTTCCTTTCTGTTCCTGTTCAACCAGATGGAAAGGATTATGCATAATTAAATCAATCAAGGGAAAAGAACATTGGGGTAGACAATTTCATTAAGACTTTGCTGGTGTTTCTTCTTTCAGCATTGGCCGTGGTGATCCAGAAGGAGACAAATATCCAGCATCTTTGCAAAGTGCGCCTTTTAGATAAGGTTTTGCCATTTTGAATTTTTAGAAGCATTTTGTAAGTGAAAACAATTTAGTCCACACTTTTAGGTGACTGGTTAAAAAAACTGAACAATCAGTTTACAATAAATTTTCAAACTCTCCTCATATATCACAGGCCCTCATTTTAAAAGCAAACGTGAATGTGAATCTGACTTATCTGGGATATATGTAGAGCATAACAGAACAAAAAGTGGTTGGGAGTTTAAAAATCATTAGGCTGGGAACTAATTGAGTGTTTTTCTCAGCAATCAGCTCTGCTTTTTCAGTTCAGGGTCACCTTACCAGCTACAAGGTGCTGTTCCATGTATAACTCTACATCTTGCACAATAAACACACCGCTAATATTTTTATTTGATGTAGTGCACTGATTTAGCAGTTGATTTACCAGACTCAAAGCTGTAAAGTGTTTTAAGAATCTTCTACAAACAGTACCAATTCTTTCCAGACTGTAACTATTGTGCATAACACACATAATATTTGCACTGCTTTCCAGTTAAAATTGTCATATGTATTGAATACATCTTTCTTAACGTTTTATAAATGGTATTCTGCCATCATAATTAATGAATGAACAAAATTCTTTTGCTACAATGAGAATTGTAGCAGCAAGCCTTTTACTGATAATTGTCACAAAATCAATGATGTAGCTTAGTGGCCATAACAAAATCAGGACCGAAATGGTAAAGAAGCACAGTTGATATTCCTAAATGTTATGTCATGTTGTGCTGAGAATGTATGTTCATGCTTATGATTTTCCTCAAGTTACTTATCAATCAAAAATAGGTACTAGCCACAGACAAAGTACAAGACGTTAATAAGGAACAAGATAGTAGTACCCACTAAACCTACTCAATTGTCATTTATGCAGATAAGCTTGAATGTTCCATTGACATTCTTTTTGACCTTCTCTAAGGAAAAGTACATTAGCTCTGAATGACAGCTTCAATGAAGGTTCTGCCTGACACTGAGAATTTAACATATAGAGAATTACAGAGATAAAGGATACATTCTATGATATATAGATGTACATTAATTTACTGCAATGCCAAGGCTTTAGACTACTGTCTTTTACCCAATAAGTTAAAAATAAGATCAATTGGAGATTCAGGCCAAGTGTTATGATTAGGGATAGACAAACAGGAACAGGACAGGCATTTTTCAGAGTCAGGTTTAAAATAGCTCTTTTGGTCCTCTTGTGTTACGGTCCATGATTCATAGTCATTTGATTGTAATGGTGACAATGGTATCCTTGCAACTAAAACTGAACAGGATAGTTATGACAAAGGAATGCATTTTTGAGCGAGGAAAAAAATAAATCAGGTTCACTGTAAATATCCAAAAATCAGATTTGTGTGATTTTTCTGTAGCAAACAGAATGGTGTTAAAACATTGCAAAGGACAGGATTTCAGTTTCCTTATTAGTTTTAAACATTCTTATTGAATAATCTGTACTATTAGATTGTTTGTTTTCCAGATTTCAAATAAGAACTTCACCCATGCAAGACCATTGCAATTTGTTTGCTAAAAGTTGTTTCAAAAAAGTCTCTGCTTAGAATTGTTGTGCAATTGTGATAAGACAGCACTTCCAATAAAACAATAATAACACTAGACATCAGTATTTTCAAGAAGTAAAATTATATGGGTAGAAGAAAGTGTAGCCCTTATTTCCTTCTCTCTTTGGAACAACAAGCTCATACTTTCTTTAACAATAATATTTATAAGATTCACATTATTTTCTCAAATAACACATATGACACAATACTTGTCTACTATCACTTTATGATGCTTGGTGTCTAGCACAGTCATGTGTGAGCACCTTTAAAGTGTATGAGAGCACAAATCTTTTTCTCTACTCAGATGATAAGTAGAGCTAATATTTCTGGCTTGGGACCTTTCATATGAACAGACCTAAATATTAACTTTGCTTCTCTCACTCCACAGAAACTGCTTAATCTGTATTTTCAGCATTATGAAGTTTCTATTTCAGAAGTCCAGCATTTGTAGCATTTCACTTTTGTATTTATAGTCTGTACTTGTTTAAAAAAAAAGTCATTTTTGATTATTGATGTTCAAAACTCATCCAAAATCCTATCATGATACGCTTGCTCTATGAATAATGCAATGTGAATCTAACCTCAGGGAAGTTACTCTTGTCGTACCACTGTGAAATATTCCACTTTGCTCATCAACACCTATGTGATTTGTTGCAGTGTGACGTTCCATGATAAATCCTGTGAGTTTTTACACCTTACTGCATGTAATATAGTTTGCTGTACAGTGACATCTTTTTTGTATAAAACAAAGTTCTGGAAGCATTGAAAATACCATTTTCTCAGCAGGTTAAGAAATAACCAGTGCTACTCCTCATTGTTAATTATGGTCTTTGAATCATAATGTAAATTTCAGGCTAGAAGTTGCCATTGATGATATCAACAGATAAATGTTTAATGAATTCATATCTGATTCTTCATTCTTATGCATGTGATATTAAGGGAGACATTGAATTATCAAATCTTACATTTACAAAATGCCTTAAGCAAAGAAGAAAGGTACATTATAGAACCATTATAAAACAAAATGGATGTTGAGATAAAGGAGCAAACTTAAGAAATTGATGAAAGGTTTTGTAACGGAAGTGGGATTTGAGGGGAGTTTAAAAGACAGAGAAAAAAATGGAGAGGAGGCATATTTATGGAGCAAATTCCATATTATAGTCCTGAGAAGACTGAAGGCATTAACACCAATCACAGAAAAAAGGGAAAGATGCACAAGGCTAAAGTTACAATATTTTCAAAAGATTGTAGGCCTGGAAGAGATCATGCAGGTACAGATTTCAATGTGAGGGAGAGAATTTTAAATGTGAGGCACCAGGGAAGAAACAACCAGTATAGATTTGGGTTTAGGATATAATTTAGACAATGGGGGTTTGGATGAGATAAATTTGACTGAGAAATATGTCAGCGCAGAGATTGTCACATCTGCTATTGAACATTTCAGTGAGGAACTACTGAACATTTCAGCAACATAAGTTGAGGCAGAGATAGAGGCAAATAATGTCACAATGGTGAAAATAACCAGTCTTTGTGATGGGAGGATATAGGAGTCAAACCTCGACTCAGAAATAAACACAAAGTCGCAAATCTGGCTCAAAAGAGGAATGAAATCCATGGTAAGTGCATGAATATTGTGATTGTGGCTAACAATAATTGTTTTCTTCTTTCACATGGAGAACTGGAGAAAATTGGAACTTGTCCAGAACTTGAAGATGATAAGTAGTCTGGCAGTACCCAGGCTTTGCAAGTGTTAGGTGGAACGGTAACTTTGATATTGCTTGGGTACTTTACCTTTGGATAACATTGTCAAGAGGCAGCACATAGCTTAGGAAGAAGACAGGCCCAATAGCAAATACTTGCAGTGCTGAGAAAACAGTGGTGTGGAAGATGAAAAAGAAGTTATTGCTGGGAAATTTCTAGTTACCAGACTGGATAGATAAAAATGGAACTAAGACTTGTGAGTAAATCCAGAAAAGAGAGGGCCCCTAAATGCAAGAAAATCCACAGTCCTCCTTTCTGGAATTTGAATAAAAGATTTCTTCTGGAACTGGGTTCTGCACTATATTCTCTCCCAACACCAACTCGAAGAATTAGGAGTCCATAATGCTTAGGCCCAAATCTCGGTTTCAGTTTCAGTTCCATGTCAATTAATTCGACATGTGGTTTTATATATAGGCAGCACAAGGTCTTTCTTACTGCTAGTCTAGATTGGAATACTGGTCACAAAAGTAAAAAACAAAATAGCACATTGATCCAGAACATCAGTGAGACTTACTAAAATTAATTTAACAGCCATCAATTTTAAGACCCTCAAAATAACTCTCAAACTTTTTTTTTAAAAAAAGCAAAGAACTAGAACATGTTTATTTGGGCACATGGTTTGAAAAGCCTGTCTTAAAATATAATGTTTCACAATGCAGTGAATGAGATGAAAGACATCTTAATTTTGTCTACTATTAAAGAACTGAACATAGAGGTCATAGTGATGTACAGCATGGAAACAGACCCTTTGATCCAATTCATCCATGTCGACCAGATATCCTAAATTAATCTAGTCCCATTTGCCAGCACTTGGCCCATATCCTCTCAACCCTTCCTATTCCTATTCAGGAACTGCTGTGACTACTCAGTCGGTTGCAGCATTAGTGGAATGAAATACAGTTAATGTCTAAGATTGCTCTTCATTGATCAGGGCCATTTCCAAATTTTACTGGAGGCAGCAATTAAGAAGCTTCCTTTGGGAGCTTCATCCAATTAAGGGTGAGGTGCAGGCAGTTACACAGGCAATTGGACCACTGGAGCACCCAATACTCTGGGCAGCTGGCAGTCCTATGAGGAAGTATGGGTCACATGGGGGCATGTTGTGGTTCTGTTCGCCAAGCTGGAAATTTTTGTTGTAAACGTTTCATCCCCTGTCTAGGTGACATCCTCAGTGTTTGGGAGCCTCCTGTGAAGCGCTTCTGTGGTGTTTCCTCCGGCATTTATAGTGGCCTGTCCCTGCCACTTCCGGTTGTCAGTTTCAGCTGTCCGCTGCAGTGGCCAGTATATTGGGTCCAGGTCGATGTGTTTGTTGATGGAGTTTGTGGATGAATGCCAGTTTATAGGGAATCTAATCTAATCTAATCCAAAAATGCACAGGTTAGGTGAATTGGCTATGCTGAATTGTCTACAGTGTTCAAGGATGTGTAGGTTGGGTGCATTAGTCAGGGGTTAAATGGAGGTCGCAGTAGTCTGGCTGTCAGTTCTGAAATGCTCCTGATGTATGGTAGTGTGGCTAGTCCTTTGGGTTGCGGCATGTCCTCGTTCCGTTGTCTTTCTCTTAGGCATCTGTTGATGAAATTGCGCGGGTATCCGTTTTTGGCGAATACCTTGTACAGGTGTTCTGCTTCCTCTTTTTGCAGTTCTGGTGTGCTGCAGTGTGTTGTGGCCCTTTTGAATAGTGTCTTGATGCAACTTCATTTGTGTGTGTTGGGGTGGTTGCTTTCATAGTTCAGGACTTGGTCTGTGTGTGTGGCTTTCCTGTATACCTTTGTGGGGGCATCTCAAGAGGCAGCAGTGTATCATTTATGTCACTCGCCGAAATATCCAGAGCTCATGTTCTGGGGACTGCATTCAAATCTCACCAAGGCAAATGGTGAAAGCTGAATTCAATAAAAGCCTAGAATTTGAAAGTACAACCTAATAGTGATGAAGTAACTATTGTACAATGTTATGAAATCTATTGGTGCTGTTTAGGTAAGGTAACCTGTGGTTCTTCCCTGGTCTGTACTACACGTGACTCCACAGCCATAGCAGTATATTTGACTCTTAAATAACTTCAAAACTGATCTAGCAAGCCACTCAGTTGTATCAAACTGCTACAAACTCTACCGAAAGGTATGAAACCAGACGGACCACTCAGCATTAACCTAGGCAGCGGAAATGACAATGGCAAATCTAATCCTGTTGATTCTGCATAATCCTCCTCACTAATATCCAAAGTTTGTGCCAACATTTTCAGAGGTGTTTGACAGACTAGTTAAGCAACGGCCTTATATAGTCATGCTCACAGAATGTCCAAGACACCACCTTCACCATCCCCAGGTACATCCTGTTCCATAAACTCACCAGGGATAGTGGTACTGAATAAGCAAATAGAGACAAAGATGAAAGTGCAATGTGTAGAATGCAAACAAAAACAATTAAAATGAACAGTGGCTGGAGTTGCCAAACTGCACGGTGGACTCCTCGACTGAAAGGCCCGTGACTGGGGTTGTGGGCCCTTTCCACTGGTGGTTTCAGGGGTGTTGGGATAGTTAGTGGAGGCCTTGCTGCTTGAAGCCTACTGCTGGGAACATATCTCCTGGAGATTTTGGGCTATAGCCTCAGCTGAGGTGGAGGGACACACATCCATAAGGTGGGGAGCTAATGTCAGTCTCACTGCACCTCAAAAGATCTGGCATTTGCAAGAACACATTGGGGTGGACGCCCGGCACAGGATTTGATGAGACTCTGATCCACATTTACTTCCAATGCTGCCTTCACATAATTTGTAAGAACCAGCCTAACGTTTCAAAGAGGAAGACATTTCCTCAAAATATTTGTTTCTTTTACACATTTACGGTTGGCAGATTTAAAAAGTCCGGATCTTTTTCTCCCCCTTTTGATTGTTCAACTGTTTGAAATCATTGGTAAACATGTATTATATAGTGAACATTTGGAAGGCTGGTGTTCTTGAATTTTGATAAATCAATTTATAAATGACTGAGGGACAAAATGTTCAGCTGGGAAAAAGCTATATGCAAAGGACTTAGGAACATTACTGCCAAGTTAACCTTACATTAGTAGTCTTATCTGAAGAACAAGGAGAGAAAATTCAGAAGGGGCAAAGGATCCTTGAAAATGCCATGGTTTATCTTCCCTGCCGTAGGGACATGGTTTTCTTGTAACCTGATTGTAAGATTTCAAGTGACCTTAACATTTATAAATCATTTTAATTCAAATAACAATATTCTAATCTATCTTCTCAACAAATTATCATCTGGTAGCAGCGCAAGGTCCTTCAGTTTTAAATAGTTGAATGGAGCAGTCAATTTTAATTTGTGTTAACTTTGTGTAACGACCAAATTTTAGTAAGATTGTCACAACCCTCACAAAGAAAGAAAAATTTAAAAAATTAAGAGCTGACATTTGTTAGAAATATGTGTAAAAGTATTGAAAGGAAACTCATTCAGGCTTGTTAAAGCTTCTCATAACAAGTATGAAGCTGATAGCAGCGCTACCTTGTTGCAGCTAAATGTAACAATAGAAATATGTTACAATATTAACAAAGAAGCAACAAATAGATTCAAAGGAAACAGTAATTCTGGGCAATAATTATAAAATATCAACAACCCATTTGTCCCTTTTTTAAATTCTTCTGCCATCTTTCTTAAAAAAATGGCATTTTAAATATCATCAGTGGACAGCAATTTGCCAACCATTTGTTTGATTAAACAGAGAAACAGATGTGCCCAGCCAAGGAGACCTTGTCAAAAATGTGTAAAATTGCTGTCAATTTACTTCAACACATTTTCAGATTGATCATAGGCATTTTATTTTCATCATGTTTAGTACTTTATGCTGAGGAAAAATTCAATGGAGTCAAAAAATAAGAATTTCTTAAAATGCAATGACAAAATATTGCTTGAGGTAATGAAAATCTGAATGTTTTTGTCCTAAAGGTACTCAGCACATTTGTTCCTCATCAACCATGCATTACACACAATACATTAAATATTCATATGAATTTCAAAATGAATTTATTACAATTTCTCACTTCTACTCCAAAACTGAAGAAACCTGTAGCATTGTACGCTCGCTTTGAACAGAAGGTCAGTGACACAATGTCACCTGTCCCAATAGCCTCAGATGCACCTGTATCCATGGTCACCATTCGACCAGCTTTTTTTGAGAGTGAACCCAGGGAAAGCGTCTGGCGTGAATGGAGTCCCTGACCATGGATTCAGATCCTGTGCAAACCAACTGGAGGGCGTATTCGCTGACATCTTTAACCTCTCTTTACTATAATAGGAAGACCCCACCTGCTTCAAGAAGACCACCATCATCTTGGTGCCAAAGAAAAATCATGCAGCATGCCTCAATGATTACGACCTGGTGGCTCTGACCTCCATAATTATCAAGTGCTTTGAGAGGTTAGTCAAGGCTCACTTCAACTTGGATGCTCCTTGGATGCTGCCTGACCTGCTGTGCTTTTCCAGCATCACACTCTCAACTCTAATCTCCAGCCTCTGCAATCCTTATTTTCACCTCACTTCAACTCCAGCCTACCAGAGTGCCTTGACCCGTTGCACTTCGCCTACCATTGAAACAGGTACACAGCAGATGCCATTTCCTTAAGCCTACCACACATACCTGGAACATCTTGACCTACGTCAAGCTCCTACTTATTGACTACAGCTCCGCCTTCAACACCACAATTCCAAACAATCTCATCTGTAAACTCTGAGATCTCAGTCTCTTGTAACTGGATCCTCAACTTAAGACCATAAGACCAAAAGACATTGGAGCAGAAATTAGGCCATTCACTCCCACAATCAGCAAGAACAAGTGACAACACCTCCCCTATGATAATCTTCAAAACTGGTGCCCCGCAAGGTTGTGTACTCAACCCCTACTGTATTCTTTATATACTTACAACTGTATGGCCAAATTCCAACCCAACTTCAGTTAAAAATTGCAGGCAACACCATCATTGTAGGTCAGATCTCAAACAATGATGAGACAGAATATGGGGAAGAGATTGAGTGCTTAGTGGCATGATGCAAAGACAACAATTTCTCAATCAAAATGAAGGAGGTCGTCATTGACTTCAGAAAGCAGAGTGGAAGGTACACCCCATCTGCTGAGATGGAAATGGACAAAGCATCAAGTTCATGGTGATAATCACCAGCAATCTGTTCTGGTCCACCCATGTGGACGTGATTGTCAAGAAAGCACAACAATATCTCTACTTCCTCAGGAGGCTAAGGCAATTCAGCATGATGACAATTGGACTCTTGACAATTTCTATAGATGCACATAGAAAGCATCCTATCTGGATGCATCACAGCATGGTATAGCATCTGCTCTTCCTAAGACCACAAGAAACCACAGAGAGTTGTGAACACAGCCCGGTCCATCATGCAAATCAGCCTTCCATTCATTGACTCCATCTATACTTCCAGCTGTCTCAGGAAAGCAACCAACATAATCAAAGACCCGCCACCCCACAACCCCAATCCGATTATACTCTCTTCTGTCAAGTAAAAGATATAAAAGTTTGAATACACATATGAACAGATTCAAGAACAGCTTCTTCCCCACTGTTACCAGACTTTTGAAAGGACCTCTGAAATGTTAATGCTGATCTCTCTCCCCCTCTCTCTCTCTCTCTTTCTCTCTCTCTGTACCTTCTCTGGGATTGTAACAGTGCATTCTGCACTCTGTTCTGCTACCCGAATGCACTTTTTTGGTATCATCTGCTTGTATAGCATGCAAAACAACACTTTTCACTGTATCCGTGACAACAATAAATTAAACTTAAATGAAGGGCTTTGAGCCTCATATGAGTACATAGGCAGAGTCACAGGATCCAATTTTCCTGTGGAACCCAGGAATTAGTATTTGACACTGAACGTGAGTCACATTCCCACCTCTGTCTCCAGATTTTTGAAAGAGCAAAGTTTTAGCCTTTGAGTGCTTAACTGGTCATGAACCAGGCCCACCTTTCATTTCAGCAGATCAGAGGCAGGAGTAGAAGTGAGTTGACATTGGAGAAAGCAGGATGAAAGACATGCCTTCATTCCTACCCATACATGCATATATCAGCCTAATCCAACATTAAAATAATCTTGAAAGTAAGTATTCTCTCCCACATCCCACCACCCTCCCCCGATCCCAAATATAAGGATATTGCCACCTGCTGTCTACATGAAATTTCTTTCACACATTTTCCTGCATCTTTTTATCCAAAATCTTAAATCTGACTTGCCTTGTTGTTGTACCATCAGTTATTGGGAACAACTTTATTTTATTTACCTTACCTAAACCTGTCGTAAACTTGTACACCAAAATGAAATGCTACAAGAAAAACCAATCCTGGCTACTCCAACCAAAATCAATAGCAAAAATCCCTCAATCCAGGGTCAAATTCTGGTCCATCTCCTCTGGCCTCTGATTTTCTCATTACATGTGATTTGCTGACTAACTTGCAAAGCATTTTGCTTGCATTGAGAATGAGCTGAGAAGCACATGATCATGTGAGATTATCTTGCTTTGGCAGGTATGACACCATTTAAGAATCTTGCCACCTACTTTGATGTTAGAAGTTAAAAATCACACAACACCAGGTTATAGTCCAACAGGTTTAATTGGAAGCACACTAGCTTTTGGAGCGACGCTCCTTCATCAGGTGATTGTGGAGGGCTCGATCGTAACACAGAATTTATAGCAAAAATTTGTAGTGTGATGTAACTGAAATTATACATTGAAGAATTGATTGTCTGTTAAGCCTTTCATCTGTTAGAATACAGTGATAGTTTCACTTCTTTCATGTGTAAATCACAAAACCCTTTTTTTTAAAAGTTGCATTCTCAGGTTAGCTGTTAGTATCCAGGTACAATTAGAAAGGCAAATTGCATGTTGGATTTGAGTACAACGCCATTGTAGTATAAAAGTAAAGATATTTTGATACAATTATGTAGAACTGAGGCTGCAATTGTATACTTTGTGCAGTTTAGTCTCCTTAACTAAAGGACGTAACTGTTTTCAAAGAAGTGCACCAAAGTTTCACTAGAATGGTTCCTGGCATGAGCGAATTTACACAAGGAGAGAAATTGAGTGCATGAGGCCTACATTTGCTGTATTCTTAGAAAAATGAGAAGTGATCTAATTGAAGCATGTAAAATTTCTTAAGGGGTTTGGCAGGGTAGATACGAAAACAATGTTTCTCCTAGCTGAGGAACCAAGGGCATGGGGTCACAGTCTCAGAATAATGGGTTGGCCATTTTGGGCTGAAAGGAGGACACATTTCTTCACTGAAAGCAATTGTGAAGCTTTCAAATGAATCTTTCAAACAGTTATGGTTGTTTAGCCCTTAAGTAAATTCAACCTGAAAATGATAACTCGTTGAGTGCTAGGAGAATGAAGGTTACGGGAAGGTAAAATTAAGGTAGTAAATCAGCCATGATCTTGTTAAATGTTGAGAAGTCTTGAAGTGTCAAATGGTCTAATCCTTATTTCTTATGTATTTTCTCATGCTTCCTTTTTATCAATGTTTCTTTTCACCTGCTCTATAAATTTTGTACATTCTTCAATTTTTTTCTTTATTATTATCTCTAACGACTGAGGGTCATTGCATCACTCTGCACTGCAGGAACTGTTCTGATTTAAGGCCCGAAGGAATTTACATCACAATACATTTTAGCTTGAATCATAAGCATGTGCATAAACATAGTCCTTTTGTTAACATGTCCTCTGAGTTTCAGGGTAATTCTAATCTTTTCATTCATTCATAGAATTCTGTGTTTTTCATGTGCTTTTCACTTTCAAGGAATTTTTTTAGCATTCAATTCATTTTGAGGGCAGCATGTTGGCTCAGTGGTTGGCACTGATGCTCACAGTGCCAGGGACCTAAGTTTTATTCCAGCCTCAGGCAACTGTGTGGAGTTTGCACATTTTCCCTGTATCTGCACAGGTTTGCTCCAAAGATGTGCAGTTTAGGTGGATTAGCCATGGGGAATGCAGGGCTACAGGGATGGAGTGGGCCTGAGTGGGATGCTCTTTGGGCCGAATGGCCTGCTTCCACGCTAAATGGATTTTATGTCTATTTATGGTTATTTAATGGTTCACCTTCGCTGACCTTTTGACCTACTCACTATATTTTCTACTCTGCTAATTTGGGCTAAATCCATTTATAGCTCTCTGAACATCCAGTCTACCACCTTAGTATTTGGCTCTTGATTATTCTTTTCTATTCTTCCTATTATTATTGAGAGAATGTAACATTGTTTTTGTTTTTTTTTCTTGATAATTCTCGAAGTCTTGAATTATGTGTCAGATTTCAATTTCCAGAACTAAAGCAAGCAATACTTCTTTCATTAATGACAAAAACAAATTGACCTCAGAATCTATGCAAAAAGCATTTCATACTTTGACCATATGCATTATCTTTATCCCAATCTAATCTGGGATCGTGATTCAAGCTAATATTATTCTCTGTCTGTAGTTTTATCTTTCTCCAATCTGGCTGTAGATTCTTACCTACATTTTGGTTCAAGAAATTTCATTTGAGCAACAATGTTAGAGTGCATTTGTTTCGAAAAGTTTGGCTGACACGATTCAACTGTTTCTCAATTAACTCAATGCCAACTCCAACTGGCATTGCTAGTTCAAATGGCCTAATTATTAATCTTTATAGGGAATGCATGAAGTTGCTGAAAAAAAACAAACATGGATCCGTTTTAGTATTTTGTAAGAGAGTGCTCATTCTGGCAGTGCAGAATAACTGCAGGCCACTATGCACCTTCATCTCTTTTCTTCGACTTATTTTATTGTTGCTGAAACCCATTGATGCTGAAAGGGGAGATGTGCAGGGCCACACAATTGCCTACAACATACCTGATTTATTTCAATGTGACCTGCAGATGAAATGACTTCATCAATACGTGCCATGCAAATCACACCCAGGTTTAGGGCTGAAAAGAATTTACACAATAAATGTGTTTTTATTCACTTTATAAGCAGGTGCAACAGAAAAATTAACTGCCTTAATTGTTTTGGAACACACCTCCCTTGCAGTCAACAGCCTGTTCTCCTTTTGAATAACGATTTAACTACACTTTGAATATCATCCATCTATGAGCTTCAAATTGACAGTTATTTCCCAAGAAACATCAGTCAGACTTGCTCTCCCCTACCATACTAGATTAAAAATTTCAATACTTTTAAGTATGCTATAGCTGTGACGTTGAGATTCTACCAGAATAATGGATGATCTTCAGATTGCCATTACTCATGGTACTGGCATCTGAAGGACACTCATTTGCTTGGATATCTCTCCTTCCTAAAAATAAACACAACCCCCACAAGGAAGATGTTTTACTGTATTCAGTACACACTGAAATATCTTCCTCTTTTACATTCAAATATACATTTATAGGCAAGATAGAAACATGGCATCAGCAATTCATATTCCAGTCTCCAGAATGGCACAATGGAAAATGTAATTTTCATGGAAAATGAAAACTTTCTGCTTATAGTACTGGCAGTTGTAAAATAATCAATTGTACTACATTTTTTTCAATGCTTCAAATCCTATTTAAATGTGTGAGTTGTCAGTCTGCAACTGGGTAGGATAGATGATTGATTGATGCATTTAGTTATTGCTACGTATATTAGTTACACATATATATTTGTTACAAATACAATGAAAAGTGTTGCATAATGTCCCTCCTCTTTGCTGCCATCTTAAACCACAGAAATAAACCAAGATATAACGTATCGAGGTCGAAAAATAAAGAAATAAAGTTACAAGTTCAACATTACAGTTCTTCTTAATTGCTTAGCAATGTACCTGTAACTAGGCTCTTCCTTTCCAACGCTGAAACCATTATCAGCATGAAACAGTTGACTAGCTGAGTCTTTTTTCCATGCCATCACAGCACAGGGTCACCATCTTCAGTCCCATCTTGCCTCTACCGATGACAATGCCATTAGACCATGTTGGGCTGATCCTAGAAATGTTACAATACTATAATTTGATACAAGGAGTGAATTTTCCCTCTGGGAAGTGATCCCTGGCACGGGATGTTTTTTTTCTGAGGTGACTAATGAATAGCTAGAGAACAGTTGGTACACCTGAAGCACTGGTTTCCATCCTGACACCCGAAATCTACTTCTATGCATCTAAAGGAGCCCACCATATGGGAGCCTACAAGAGTCAGCGTATAATTAGTCCTAATTGCCCATTAATGAGATATCTTGTTACTGGGAGTGTAAACCTGGATCCCACCTCTGCCAAAATTACCAGTGATAGGATAGAACCAGGGAACTGGCATATTGGCCAATGTGGCTCATTTTCTGCATTGCCCACTCTCTAATCCTAAATTCAGAGATGGGGCACTGACATCCAGTGAATAAGCAATAATATTTGCCCTGTTATCCAACATGAAATCTAAAAATGCCCCCAATACTGTTCAAATCATGGAGTGAGTACCATCATTGCTCAGCACACAGTTAAGTTCAGGAAGTTAGGTTTTGTTCCAAAATAGTATTTCAACTTTGGGGAAGTGAGAACAACAGGGCAATACACAGGTAGAAAGATAACTTACAGCAGTCTGTGGTATGAGGTATTGGTTCAGAAAAAAATTAATTTGGAGACTGTATCAGCAGCCAATCTGTTAATGTCACACAGTCATGACTGGGGAAAAAAGAGAAATCACACTCAAATTCTAGATGGAAACAAAGAAGTTATATGTGTCTCCTAGACTTTGTTATTCTATCCAACTAGTCAATGTAGCTTATTCCTAACACGATTAAACAACATATGGGTGAGACAAGTGAAAGGAGGACTGGAACACATGTAGTAGAGTGGCAGTGTCACTCAAGTCCCTACCAGGCCTGTTTTACTTTTTTTTTCCTAGCACCCATGTTGTGTGTGTGCAGGTGTCAGACACAGTGAAAAACAGCAACTGCGTAAATCTCTATTATATTCCACAACCAGGAAGAGAGGAAACAACCAAGTGGCTAGTGACAGATAGTGCCCTTCTCAGAGGGCAATGCTGCGTGATCAGACATTGAAGGGGAGGGCAGGGATTAAATCAAAATAAAGTTGGAGGGGGAAATAATGCACTCCACTCCCTGCGGCGCCCACCTCTCCCTGAACAACTCCAGGGTATTGGTGGACACCGCAGTGCTCCTTCTCCAAGGACACCAGGCTCTGACATAACTGCAGAAGAGGGGCAAGCAATCGGCCCTAATGACGACCTCCACAGCCCTCTGCCTGGACCTGTTTATGACCAGTTTGGCCTGGCCCAGGAGCAACCAGGCCTGTTTTTTCTCCTTTATATTTGTTTAAAAAGAATAAGCAGAACCTCTGGCACTCCTGCTTATTTTTTCCCTCCCCCTACATTACTGCCCACCTTTCCTGAAAAATCTTGAGGGTGTTGGTGGACACTGCATGCTCCTTCTCCAGGGACACCCAGGCTCTGACATAACTGTGGACCCCCTCCACGTCCCACTGCCTGGACCTGATATGGCCAGTTTAGCCAGACCCAGGAGCAACCAGGCCTGTTTTATTAAGTAAATAAAAAGATTGGGACTTAATGAGATGAGGCACTTATCTTAACAGCACGTAGATTATAACATGCTAGGAGTAAGTACAGTTACTTTTGCTACTTAAATGTAATAATGAAGACTAGCTGGTAGTGGCAGGTTTTGCAACACATATATCATTCTGATTATTGATGAGTACCATTGCTTAAATACCACAAGGCAACTACAGTGGAGAAAATCCATTGGACTGAGGAGAAAATACATTCATAAGACAAGTGAATTCTGCTTTAAATACTTTACCACTTTCAGAATGCTCAGTGTGTCAGGCAGCAGTTGGAAGTTCTTGAACAAACCAGCAGTCAACGGAATGAATAATAAAGTAGAGACAGCATTCCATAGTAACAGTTAGCTGATAATGATTGGTTCTGCAGTATTTACTCCCACCTGATAAATTGGCAGCTAAAAGTTGAGGAATGTGTGGACAGGTTACACCTTGGTGTCTTATGCATGTCCACCAGATACAATTTATGGGACAGTCTATAAGTGGCCAAGCCACCTGCCAAATCCAAAATAGATTTAAGAGTGATTTCTCCTGTAAATCCGGATTTTGCACCAATTTCACAATCCCTTGGCAAAATTCAAATATTAAGTGAGGTGCTGGTTTTCTTATGGTGGTTCTGTCTAGGTGTAACAGGGCTAAAAACAGCCTAAACAGTAGATTCTCAATGAAAAGTGTGTCCTGAAAATAGTTTGAAGTTATATTTCTTTTACATCCAACTCCACACAAATTGCCCCAGCTGTCTCACCTTAAATGGAGCTAAGCATCATTGGTTGCAATGAATGGTAGGTTGCATTGAACATCCTTTTAGTGTCTGCAACCTGCCATGCTCATTCTTTGTATTCATTGTCAGTTTAAGTCCAACACTAGATTTGTCTTAGGTCTCAGGTTAGTGTGAACTGGTGCTTAACAGCAATTACTCTACTTTTTGGATCCATTTCACTGCCCATTTGTGAATAACATACTATTCAGGGAAGCACATTCTGGAAAGTGGTTTACAAAAGTGAAATTTCACAATGGGCAAGACAACATTAGGAATTTTTCTAGACTTCCCACATGGAAATGTCTGTGCTTCTAATTATGTTATAGACACATATTACAGAGTTTCTGAATTTTATGCAGTTAATTGAATTCCAGATGGTTGAACGCTGGATAACATATTTAGCCAAGCATCAGGACATTGCAATCTTACCGGATAATCCGAAATTTGGATCATCGAATGCCGGATAACCGAGGTTCCTCTGTATAGGAGTTGGGGCATCATGTTGAGGTTGTACAGGACATTATTGAGGCCACTTTTGGAGTACTATGTGTAGTTCTGGTTGCCTTGTTATAGGAAGGATACTATTAAATTGGCGAGAGTTCAGAGAGGATTTCCCAGAGTTTGAGTTATAAAGAGAGGCTGGGACTTTTTTTTCAATAGCGTGTAGGCAGTTGAGGGGTGACCTTATAGAGGTTATAAAGCCATGAGGTGCATAGATAAGGTGAACAAAGATCCTTCCCTAGGATGGGGTAGTCCTAACTAGGGAAGATATTTTTAAGTAGAGAGGTGAAAGATTTAAAAGGGACCGAGGGGCAAATCTTTCACACAGAGGGTGGTTTGTGTGTGGAATGAACTGCTAAAGGAAGTGGTAAATGCAAGTACAGTTACAACATTTAAAAGACATTTGGATAGGACATTGGAAAGGTTTAGCAGGATATGGGCCAAATGCAGGCATGTGGAATTAATTTAGTTTGGGAAAGTTGGTTGGCAAGAAGCAGTTTTCATGCTGCATGACGCCATGGTTTTAAAACTCATTACCTTCAATCCACCAATCATAACTTGAATTGATTAAAGTTAAGTGAACACATTTGTGAACTCATTAAGTTTCTCCTAATTGCTGTCTCGTGAAGGCATATGTTTCAGTCAAGTATCACTGCCTGACAGGACCTATGATTCAAAGTTAGGAAAATACAATTTCATATACTGGCTGTACATTACTTCTACACAAGGCATAACCTTCCTGCTGGCCTTTTGTCTGCCCCCAAACGAGGGACAGCATCTTTTAAATATGATAATATATTGCTGTCAAGTGTGACATGGTTATCAAACTGTTTCGGACAGAACTGTATGGTTTCACCCATTACCTCTGTGAAGTGATCCATAGGGAAGCATCATTAAACACAACAGGCAGCCATTTTGCTGTATATTATAAACACATTTCTGATAGTCTTCATTGACTTATGAAAACTATTATTTACTCAATTATTGTATTTTGTTGTCATAATAATGGATTAGTTTTAGTAGAATCTAAAATCTAAGTAGTTGTCAACCGCTTAGCTCACTAAAAGGATAACTTCATGAATGATTTACATGCAGTGGAAGACTAAAACAATAACAATGATAAAAAAGCACTTCTAACGCAAATTTTCAGAGACCATCAAGGCATCCAAGTGCTGGCTATATAGTCCTATGGCGGTCAGCGAGTCAAGTTACATTTAATAATGAGGATACGTTTTGAAATATCCCAAAACAACATACTTCATGGTTGAATTGGTACACAATGAGAAAATGTTTGTCAGTGAGATCAGAGCCTAAATTCCTCAGGTCTGCTATCATACCATCAACTATATTCAAAGAGCTTGCCAAGCCTACATTGAATGTGTATGGATTTGCAGGCTCCAGGCCAGCAACAAGCCAGTTTAGGGAGTTTAGCATGTAGTGCAAGGATACTGGCAAACAACTTACACCATATGGAGGGAGAGCACTGCCATTGGCAGTCAAGGTCACCATTTTCCTTAGCTTCTCTGTATACCTCTTTCTAGGTTGGAAGTAATCAACTGCAGTCAATGTGCCACCTACATATGTGTGAAACAGGTGACTGATGAATTAGTCAACACTTGCATCTCTTTTTACACTGAATAAGAAGAGTATAATGATAGGGTTGCTAAATGTCAACACATGGTCACATTTTCCAAAATAGAGCTTCCTGCTTCTCTTCCAAAACTGCTAGTTAGTCCCGCCTCACCTGTGCATTGTGATTGTATTTGCTACTTCTTCAAGTACTGTAACTACATCCTCCAAGACACACATATGTACAATCAGTAGGGAGAATACTGAATGATGTGAAGTGTTATTTTGCTATTAATCACCAGCTGAATGCAATTTTCCATTCAAAATCATCAACAAAAACAGATGCCAGAAGGGATCCCTTAAAAACGGGTCTCACTATACATTACATAGAGTCATAGAGATGTACAGCATGGAAACAGACCCTTCGGTCCAACCCGTCCATGCCGACCAGATATCCCAACCCAATCTAGTCTCACCTGCCAGCAGCCGGCCCATATCCTTCCGAACCCTTCCTAGTCATATACCCATCCAAATGCCTCTTAAATGCTGCAATTGTACCAGCCTCCACCACATCCTCTGGCAGCTCATTCCATGCATGTGCCACCCTCTGCATGAAAAGGTTGCCCCCTGGGTCTCTTTTATATCCTTCCCCTCTCACTCTAAACCTAAGCCCTCTAGTTCTGGACTCCCCAACCCCAGGGAAAAGACTTTGTCTATTTGTCCTATCCATGCCCCTCATAATTTTGTAAACCTCTATAAGGTCACCCCTCAGCCTCCGACGCTCCAGGGAAAACAGCCCCAGCCTGT
>NC_057732.1:22543974-22571465 GCF_004010195.1 Chiloscyllium plagiosum | reverse complement strand
ACCACCCTCTGTCTTCTACCTTTGAGCAAGTTCTGCATCCAAATGGCTCCCTGTATTTCCATGAGATCTAACCTTGCTAACCAGTCTCCCATGGGGAACCTTGTTGAACGCCTTACTGAAGTCCATATAGATCACATCTACTGCTCTGCCCTCATCAATCTTCTTTGTTACTTCTTCAAAAAACTCAATCAAGTTTGTGAGACATGATTTCCCATGCACAAAGCCATGTTGACTATCCGGAATCAGTCCTTGCCTTTCCAAATACATGTACATCCTGTCCCTCAGGATTCCCTCCAACAACTTGCCCACCACCGAGGTCAGGCTTACCGGTCTATAGTTCCCTGGCTTGTCTTTACCGCCTTTCTTAAACAGTGGCACCACGTTAGTCGACCTTCAGTCTTCTGGCACCTCACCTGTGACTTGTGTTTATTTGTGAAAATGAATGAGAAAACGGCACAATCGCATGGTCATATTGTTATGGAAGTTAACAGTTCCACCTCATTTTACTCCCCAAGGCACAGTTATACAGGGTGTCCAGACTTGATCACTCTAACAATGATAGGCCTGTTCATTCTTCACCAGGCCCTTCTCCAGTTCCATCTTATAAAAATTGGCTGAACATTGAATAGACCTCAAATTTCAATCTATGATTAACCAATAAGCACTGCTTTCAATGCAGGCAACATACAAATACTGTTACTCATTTAAAACAAAGTACAGTGTTCCTGTAGCCACATAGGCGGTCCATTAATGTTTCTGGTCAATTAAAACTCCCCACATTGTTAAATCACCCACCATTCATAATCTTCTTGCCCCGACAGCAGGTTAGAGGCTGTGAATGGTGTAGCTAGTAATACATTCACTGATGTTTCCACCATCGACAAAGCTCAAAGCAGGAGTCTGATGACTGGCCCATTATGACTCATTTCCCCATGGTTTCTGATAGTGACTCCATTCTTTCCATATAAGTCCATGCAAGAAGTCCCTCTCAAAGCATTGTGGATATTCCTGCACCAAATGGACTGCAGTGGTTCAAGAGTACAGCTCAACGCTACCTTGTCAAGGGCAGGACTTCCTCTCCAATGGGGATGGATGTCCAACACTAAATTAATTACTTCTGCCCCCAGTATATTATCACTGCAATGTAGCCATATTTCTGGTTGGCCTATACTTTGTGGTCAGGGAAAAGTCACAGATAATCCATTTCCGTAGACCCTCTCACCATAAATGTTACCTCAATGAGCGACTGATTCCCAATCAATTATGACTGATTTTTCACAAAAGGACCAATTTGCACATGTAATCTGTCCAATCAAGGCACAGTGGAGTATTTCTGCCCAATTAACCTTCCTTGACCCAAGGGAGTCAAACTCCTAAGTGGGGGAATGAAAAGAGATTTTTAACCCCAAACAGTTTTCAGACAGGATTTGCAAACACACTCAATGACCTATCTAAATTTGAGGCCCAGCGTATTTTAACATCATTTCGCCTATTAATCAGCTGCCATCTAATATAAAAAGAAAACAGCTACTAGTAGGGAGAGCAGGAGAAGAGATTGTGCAACTTCCAAATCCCTGCTAGCACTAAAGCAAGACTCATTGGCAAGCATGGAGGTCACAGCAAAGTAGTTTTGAGAGATTTTGGTAGAAGGGAAGACAAGAGTTCAGGATAATGAAAGTCAATGTTAGGATGCATCAGAATATTTCCTGGGAAGTGACCTGTACAATTCTATGCTGCTGGTCACTAACTATCGGAAGTGGAAGTCCTCATTGTGGGTCGTGTGATTGCAGGAACAGACACTACACTGTATACTTTGAGATCATCTACAATGTGGAAAAAAAACCTGCAAGACCCCCTCCATCTGCTGCCAGGCTTGCAAAGTGCAAATGAGTGTACGAGTGACTTGCTTAGTACATCTGTGTACCACGAATGCTGAAGTCTCCTATAGAACCTGGGTGGGTGTGTAGTTGGGTTGGGGGTTGGGGGTTGGGGGTTGGGGGTGGGGGTGGGGGTGGCAGAGAAAACCTGGAGCATGAAATTTCATCCAGTGTCCTGTGGGGTAGGTAGTTTGCAGGTCAGTCTCAAGCAAAAGATTTAGCTCCTTGTTGAAGTACAGTACATACCTTTTGCCTACACTAAAATAAAGGTTTTTTTTATATTTTTAAGATTTTCAGATGAAAAATTTATTATGTAGTATTGCACATTGACTATGTGAAATCTACTCACAATCAAGCATTTCTATTCTGTTTACATTTTATTCAATTTTCAGCTGAACTCCAAACATTAGTTGCAGGCATGATCTTTCAATACAGATATGCCAAGGAATGTACAAACTATTGTAGTTGCCTAGAATACATTTTATTCTACATAATCAATATAACTATCATTCTAATTTTGTTTTTCCTCTGAAATCCAACTTAAAGTTATTTATAAATGACTGATTTTGTCTTTGAAAAAAAATCAATAGAAACCAAGTTCAAACAGCACTTTGAACAATAATTTTCCTGGTGGTCAATAAGGGAGAAGTACAGCTTCGAAAGGCTGCGATAGATATGTCTTTGATTTAGCAAAACGTTTGTGGCATATTTCTAAATAGTGACAGTGACATTATACTTCTTCTACCTAAGGAATCATTTTCCTTGACATGGCTTTCCAAAGTTGGTGGAAGAGGTAGGTTGAGACCTGCCTGATCTTTGCATGGCATGTATTTCTGACAACTGTCCCCCATGTCCCATTCCCCTCCTGAAAGTGGGTGGCTGTGAAATTGGAAGCCAGTGTTGAGGGGACAGAGTGCCCACATGAAACAGACGTTAAGAACTTTGGATATGCTCATCAAGGGTCTAATTTCTGATTTAGAATCAATATTGTCACATTCAAAGAAAACAGGGCACAGTATTAATTATGTACACTGTGCAGAGTGCCTGGTTCTTTAGCAGATTAACAGATCTTCCAAACCCACCACTTGGAAGGATAAAACCAGTAGATATATGGGAACACCATCATCTGAAAGTTTCTCTCTGAGGCTCACAACATCCTCATTCAGAACCATAACACAGCAATAATGAAGGAATAATAATAGACTCAAACTCCCTTCCTATCAGCAATATGGGTGTTGCTATATGCCAAAAGCTGTGGCAATTCATGAAGGCAGCTCACCACTCTACCTTTTCCAAGACAATTAAGGATGAGCAATTTAGCCATGATCTTCACATCCAGTAAATAAATTATGAGTAAAAGGAACTATTGGTTGATGCCAGGCGAAAGGTAGAAAAAAATGTTTTTTTAAAAAAAGCAGCGAGCACAGTTTGAACTTAAAATGGCCTACAGAAGTGATTTCAATAAGTTTAGCCTGGTGTGATAGTCACAATAGTTCAGAGTCAGAGATTTTCCAGCAGAGAAAAAGGCCCTTCAGCCCATTCCGTCCATTCCAGTCACCAAGCATCAATCTGTTCTAATCCTTAATTTCCAGCATTTGGCCCATAGCTTTGTTTCTCTGTGCATTCTTGGGGTTAATGCTGCAGTTTGGACACACATACACACATGTGTAATTTCATTGAAGCCCAATCTCAATAATGTAAGGAAGAATCTTATTTCCTTTGTCTGTAAGAAAAGGCAAATTCATATCCAAATTCACAGAAAGGTCATAGGAAACGAGGCTTGGGGCTGGGCAGGGATTGTGGGAGATGTTGAATGGAACATTTTAACTACTTGCCTGCCAGGTTTCTGCTGTGCAGCAGACATTAAATGTTGATACTGATCTCAATGCTGAACAAAGAATGAATTCATGCTCCACTTTGTACTATGCAGTGTTGCACTTCTGGCGGACTTCACACCAGAGATCAAAACTTCAACCATTCGAGGATAAGTGACGTGCACGCTTCCCAACCCTAATGGTGAATGCCTCCCTTTTAAAAGATTTAATAAAACAGTATAAATCTATACCAAACTACAGATCCAAAAAAGCCATCTACAAACCGGAAAGTCTTTGTAGCAACCTTTTGAAAAACAGACAGGTTCTTGGAAACGGTTAGAAAAATTTTGATATGCATAGGTCTTTGCAATTATATTTTGCATAGGTTCATTGAAAATTGGGATAAAATCATGAGAAAATTTCAGATTTTTAGCTGCAAGTCTTTTGCACATTTTTTTAATTTAACTGTCAAAGTTACAGAATCACCCAGTCATCACAAAATGTTCTGTTATTCTTTCTAATCTGCATTTCTGAGCAAAGGAAGCCAATCTGTTAAAATGTTCTTTTTTAAATCATCTATTGTGAAAGAGTTGGCAACAGAAGTCAGTCTAAGCAATGCATGATTTGTGTTCCCATGCTGGTGACTTCTGCTGTTTGCACCTGATTCCAGCTTTATGATTGGCAAGAGCCCAAGGGCAAAGACTCGAAGTCGGTGAAATGAGTGCTTAAACCAGGTGTCTCTGAAATTGGCTTCTACTGCAGAATTGTCAGCGTTTCTCTTTGTCAAATTTTCTCCCTTTTCTTCACCTAGTCGAGGCTGTGATGCTTACACCTGATTGAAGTCCAACTCCCAGAGTTGCTGACAGCTTGTCAGTACCTTGCTCAAACGGTCATTCTTCATGTGTGAACTCAGAGGGTGAGTGCTGGCAATCTCCTTTCCTACAGAAAGGGGTTGAGGGAGAAAAGGATCACAGCAGAGCTTAATCCTGCTGTCACCCAATGTCTATAACCTTTACCTCAGCATTTGTAAACCTGCAGCGATTTATCCTGAGAGGAAGCTCCAACTCCTGTCAATGTCAATGGAACCAATTTGAGACCATATGGATTTTCTTCATAATCAGCAGGACAATGGTTAAAATATATTGCAAAATTTAGCACATTTACTTTAAAGTCCCAATTATGTGGTTGTAAATCTCTCTCCGTCTATCTAATCTCTCTCTGTATCTAGATACAAGTATTATATGTGGAATGCATCATTAACTGTGTAAAATTGCCTACTGGATAGGGTAAATGTTAATCTCTTTGCCAGGCAGAAACCAGACAGGTGGGCAAATTAAAATGGCCATAGTGATTTAACCTCCTTAACTGCACTGTCTTCCTACATGTTACAATTTTAACCTTGTCTTGAGCAGGTGAACAGGATACCCATGTAAAAGCAGCAAGGTTTTTCTTTTAAGTATGCAGATGACAATCTTGTTAAGGACTATCTGCAATTTTAGGCTGAAGAATAGACAGGGGAGCAGCTGAGCAGCTGAATGGCAAGTTGTTCCAGAGCTCCTAACATTTTCTCCAGAGCTTCACTGAAAATAGATCTGTACTTGTAAACAGGTTTGGCTAGTCAGAGTGGAAGACGGTCAAAAATTGAAGCTATTTCCTTCTTAAAAATATGTTTCTAGTTGAGCCAGGTTTCTGCTTCTGGGCTCAGGTTTCTTCTATTCTAACTCAGGTCCTGTAAACTGGCATCCAATCTTTTACTTGAATGCCAAGGATGATTGTTTCAGAATCTCTGGTGATCGTGCTACAAAGGTATGTACAGTGTCAGTGTTTGTGCCAGTCCAAATTCATAATACCCCCGTCAGGAGTTAAAGTTTGGGGTTAATGTACTTGCAACATTAAGGATTATCCATCTATCCAAAGGGCATTATGGCACAGTGACAGTGTCCCTGGCTCTAGGCCAGGAGATCAGGACATGATGGCCATTGAATTGTACCCTAACACATCCAAACAGATTAATTTAAAAATATATATAAATGTCCATCATATTTTAGCAACTTCACAAAAAATTATATCTTAATATTTGCCTATGTCCAGAGAGATGGGGGAAAACCCCCAATTGGTTTTGGGCAAATTGTCAATCAATGAATCACACAATATTTCTCCCACTCTTCCAACAGAGAAGCAACAAAAGTATTCAATCGATCAATTTCACAAATGTTTTGAACTGCTTAAGTTGTCTGTTGTTTGTCCAACGAGCTGACTGTGTTTTTTTTTTCAGAAGGAAGGATACCTAAAAAGGAAAGGGATAAAATTTGATTTGGATGATAAAAAGTCAAGGGATTATATTACAGACAATACTAAATAACCATATCCAGTTCAAAATTAGTTGAACGATTTTGATCACTAGAAAATTTATCTTAAGAACCTTGGGTTAAGCTTGCTGACCTTTTAAAACCTTGCTTTCTTTTCCCTGGTTATCTCTTGTAATATATTTTAGATCTCTGTGACTTACCTAATTTCCATGATTACACACTATCAATACTTAGAAACATCATTACTCTTCTTATTGGTTCAATTTTATCCTTTATATTCTTAAACTATTCAAAATGGTACTGGATAATGGTGAATATTGAAGCTTTTCACTATTATTCACTGCAAAATGCAAGTATCAATAAATAAGTCATTCATAAATCATTACAAATCCTACTCTTGTTCTCTGCATCTGATTGGTTATCTCAATCCATCTCCACTTGCTGATGCTTGCGTACCATTAGATTGTTGCTGATTGCTTGTTATTGTGACATTCTCCCCTCACTGTAACAGGAGCTGGTATACTCTCTCCTCCATACAAGCACAACATTTATTTTTTGAGGGTTCCTCACGAGGGCTGTTGTTTTGATTTTTGCATGCTACTTCTTGGTTTTCATGGATGTTTCATTCTCACTAACTCCTTTTATCATTAGGTAATAAAGTCACATTAACTTCTGTAGTTGGGCTAATGTATTTGGACTTAGAAGCAGAATTAGAAATTTTCATCTATTTCTTTAATAAATATCAAGCCCATTAAACTTAAAGCCACAAAACACAAGCAAAATATTAATTTCTTTGATCCAATACTATTTAAAGTGACATAAGACAACAGGCAATCGTTAAGAATTTGTTTTTCAAAAGAATTGACAGTACCTTTACATAGGATAAGCTATCAACCTAAAAAGACTAATGCAAACTGAAAGGTTATAATCCAATGTGTAGCCATTGCACATTCACAAAACTGAAATATTTTTTAATATCATCTCAAGTTACAGTCAGATTTAAATTTAATGATTGATAGAATTCATTGAAATATCACCCATTATATTCCTCAACATACAATAGCATGTGTATACACTTTCTTAAGCAACAGATACCACATTCATTTGCAAGTGATTTGTTAAATCCATGATGCCAGTGTTTTTCAGTTCTTGATTAGCTAAGTATTCCTTCATTAACAGTTCTGATTTGGTTTTCTCTTGAGTGCAGTCTCTACCCACTCTCCATCCTCTTGGATCCTGCACCTATCCTGCTGCCTTGGCCACCTTGCAGCATTAGCCTCATTTTCCCCCAAGCTCCCTCGAAACCTCCCCATCTTCCCTTTCAAGCCTCTCCCTAGGACCCCTTGCATCTCCTCAATTCCCCTCTGAGGCCTCCATTTATTCCTGCTACCTACCAATCCCCTAGACCAGCAAACAGACAGAACACTGGGCAAAAATGCAGCTCTCCTACCTAGCCTTGGCAAAACAACATTTGGCTCTTCAACTACCTGGGCTTGGACCTCAGTACTCTGCTTTCAGCCTTTGGCTTCTTGTGTCCCCCTGTCGACTCCTTTACTGCCAGCACTTACTATTGCTGTTTGTTGTACCTCCAATCACAGGCAACTCCTCTATGTTCGTAGGTTCTCTACTGAACTCATCAGCAGGAACCACAGGAGATAACCAGTTCATGGTTGGAACAGCTGGTCACTTACTCACGGTGCATCTTTTTTTTCTGATTGGTCAACCATTACATTAACTTGCCCAGGCAATTTTGGGATTTTGAGGGTGCAATTGCCCGGCACCCCCATGAACTTTAAACCTGGAAATGCTGGCAACTATCAACCACATTTTTTTTTCTTCATTCATTCACAGGATGAGAGCATCACTGGCTAGGCCAGCATTCATTGCACACCTCTAGAAGGCAGTTAAGAGTCAACCACATTGCTGTGTATCTGGACATACATGTACGCCAGACTATGTAAGGATGTCCTAAAGGACATTTGTGAACCAGATGGGTTTTTTCCAACAATCAACAATGGATCCATAGTCATCACTAGATTCTTAATTCCAGATATTTACTGAATTCAAATTCCACCATCTGCCTTGGCGGAATTCGAACCCCAGGTCCCCAGAATGTTGTCTGGGTCTCTGGATTAATAGTCCAGTGGTAATACCACTAGGCAATCACCTCCCCTGTCTTCTCAGATCTCCCCTTACTCAGTGTCAGCCATTTGTAATGCCAGACCTGAAGTCATTTTTAAAGTCAGCTAGGCCAACAACATGTAATAGAGAGAAGAATGGAAAAGAAAACAAACTGAAGTACCAAAATGAAATCCCAAGAAAGGTAAGAAGAAATACACAGCAAGCCAAAAGATTGATTTAAACAAGGTGAAGTCAATAAGAATTTGAAGTCGGCAGAAAGAAAGAAAGATAGAGACATGAGACAAAATAATGTCAAATGTTAATGACAATTTTGATTTCAGATTTATTTTTCCCACTGTAACATTATAAAACATCTATCTTTATTTCATATGAAAAGAAAGATGGGGGTCTGCATTGCTTGATGTATATTGGTATCTCCTTCTCAGTTTTGAACTATTTTGAGTGAATGTCAACATTTACTATGTAGGCAAAAGTACAATGGGCATGCTTGTATAAGTCAGAATTTAAGTTTGAATTGCCATTAACAGGTTAAAACCTGAACCCTTGCTGTTAAAAATGGTCATACCTTTAATAAGGCAACATGTCAAGGAATCTCCTTGACTTTAATGAAAGCACTCTATTATGATCCTTGATAATTCAGAGGGTGAAGGGAGGAGGGACTGAGATTTCTTTGTGACAGTGCATCCATCTGATACACAGTAATAAATTATTGTGATTGTTCCTAGCCTAGATGAATTACCTTTTGGGAATAAGTACACTGACAAAGAAAAAACTACATTGCTGTTAACCATCAGTTATACTGACGAGGGAATCATCTGTGATCTCACAACTCTCAATTACAAGGACTGCTGTCTAAATTAATCTTTAGCAAAACTTGTAGAACTTTCCTTGTGAGGTACTTTTTAATTAGAAGTAACTTTCAATAACATTATTATTTACTAAATGTATGTAGAATTCACCATTGAAATGCTTCCCAATTACAACCATTTGCCAGGATAATTTGAAACCAAGGCTCTGTTCTTGGTTTCACGTGAAATCGCTGATGTGAATAAAAATAATGCAATTTAATAACTTGAGGAGTTAATTTAAAGTAATTCTTTGGAGATGGCAGTTGGGACTCATCATCAATTTTGTGCTAAAACCTCAGTGCTCTGAATGATGGATGGGAAGGAGATGGACAGTGAAAGGGTGCAAGGCTCAGCTCATGATAGAACAGTCACCAAAACAATTTATATGGAAGAGAGAGAAGGGGCTTCAAAGAAGAGCAAAAATGGATAATTAAAGCCATTCAAACTTCAATTAAACAAGTGAAATTAACATTTTAAAAGCCTCATTATTATTCATTATCAATGATTAAACCACCTAGCTGAAATGAGGATATTGTTGCATTCAAACCAAAAGATAAAGAACAGTTTTCAGAATTTAGGTCATACCTTAGACAATTATTGTTAATGACTGGAATGAATAATTATAATGAAAAAATAATCATTGATGCATATCACAAGCCAGTGTCACATTGCATTTTAACCAAAATGGATTTAATTGTTTTTGATGACAGGTAGTTATCCCAAATGTTGTTCCCTTATACAGTTTTGAGGGCATGCTTGGTACTGTTTCCAGTTTTTAATTTGGGGATGGCATGGGTGGAGGAAAGGAATTGTTCAGTACTTAAACATTTCTCACAGGTTATTGTAAGTGATGCCTCAAATCTAGCGAGCAGCAAGTTCTTGTTCTATGGCAAGTTTTTTTTTAATACTAAAGGTATAACATCTTATTTGGAAAAGTAAAATAAAAATTTGAATTTATATAGTACCCATCAGAGACTCAAGATGTCCCAAAATGCTTCATAACCAATTGCGCGCTTTTGATGTAAAATTACATTTATAATTTAGAAAATGCATAATAATAAAGAATTGTAGCAAAGCAATTAATAGAATTGTCTCCCAATAATTATACACCAATATCAGTTAATAGAAGCCTGGGTAACCAAATCAGTAACCATTGGAATTAACAGCCAAGAATTATTCACTTGGGAATAATATAAATGACAACATCCATCTGGTTTGGATACTATCCCAAAACTAGAAAGCATTTACTGGTACTGATGAAATACCTCCCATTGTTTTCAAGGTATGTGCCCAGAATTTATCCCTGTATCTTTAATCTCTTAATTCCAAGCTATGCATCACTGTTTTTAAATATTTGCTTCTCTCCAAAGTTATATTTCTGGAAGCTTTGAACTCCATACATAAAGTTCTACTAATCTCTGTTTTATTAGTGTTAAATGTATTATTAATAATTTTTGGGAACATACATATGGCACTTTCACCCACAGGGCTCTGTCATGATTAATGAACTTCTTTGATTTTTTTTTATCTGTTAATATCTGTTATTGTTCTTCAGATCTCCCTGATGCTGATAACCTCCAGTCCTCCTCCAGAATAATTGCTGAGTCATTACATTTTGACCTCCATCAAATCCAGGAGTTAAACTTTGAACTACTTGGTCTTTCTTCATCAACTGGCATTTTGATCATTACCTCCTCTGACCTCAAATGGAAATCCTGTATCAACTCCATTTCTGAAAGCAATTCTCACAAAAAGATTCTTTTCCGTTTCACTTCTCTTTTCACCGAACAACTTATCATTCTCTATGAAGCTGAAATTCATCCAAAAAGTTGTCTGATAAAGGATTAAGTACTCAACTATATCCTGACTCTCTCTTCCTCTTCACAAAAGAATTCCTTTGCCCTTCCCTTTCTATCAATATTCTATCAAACACTGTGGCATATCTTAGTCTTTTGCAGCACCTAAACATTAAATTGAAAATAGTTTTCTTCCTCTTCCTTAAATGTTAAGATTACTTACAGTGTGGAAACAGACCCTTCAGCCCAACAAGTTCACACTGACCCACCAAAGCACAATCCACCAGACCCATTCCCCTACATTTACCCCTTCACCTACACTACAGGCAATTTAGCATGGCCAATTCACTGAACCTGCACATCTTTGGACTGTGGGAGGAACTGGAGCACCCAGAGAAAACCCACGCAGACAGGGGGAGAATGTGCAAACTCCACACAGTCAGTCGCCTGAGGCGAGAATTGAACCCTGGTCTCTGGCGCTGTGAGGCAGCAGTGCTAACCACCGTGCCACCATTCCGCCCACTGTAATGCTACTCTAACTCATTCTTTCCAAAACTTAGCTTGCTTTCCTTGATCTTTAGACTTCAAGCTTAGATTACCCAAGGAATACTTGCTAACATATTGTTTTCTATGTTTCTTTTTCCAAACTTACTTTCCCACCAAGCTTCATATCATCTGCAAACATGGGTACATTACATCCTGTCCCATCATCTCTGTCATTGATACGGATTGCAACAAACTAAAGCCCAAACACTGACTCTTGCAGTACTTCATTAATTATGTCCTATCATTCCTAAGCAGATGCATATTTTTGTTGTTAGTTTTTTTTTTGCTTTTTTTTAACTAATTCTCAGTCCATGTAGTATATTACCTCAATTCCATTAGTCTTAGTCACAGACTGAAAAAGCTGGCAAGTCAGAGTAGGCTCTCTTTTCATCTTCAGTCAACTTTCCAATAATGTAAGGGAATGTTGGAAGATGACTCCCTCTGATTGTTCTTCTCCTTTAATTGCAAATCTTTCGCTCATTTACCTTCCCCCATGGATAGAATTCATTTGGTGCCAAATGCAGAAGAATACCTTGTATCCTATTGACTGGTAGACTAACCAATGTGATTGACTCTAACAGCCTTAGAAATGATCGAGAAAGCCACTCAGTTGCAGAGAGAAAACTACAAAAATTTCAAGAATGCTGCTCACTGCCACCTTGTCAGGGGAAATCAGTGATGAGCAACAAATTTCAGCCGTCAGCAATGCTCACATCTCATGAAAGAGTTTTCTGGAAAAATAACTTGCACTTATCAATTAATTAACTTTCGACACAAATACTCCAAATCACTTTTGAGAGTTTAAAATGGCATGCCATGACTTGAGATTTCTGACTACTGTAACAAGAGTATCCTACCATAAAATATGTTAAAAATGTAATTATTGGGAAGGACTGGAAGACATAAATTAATGGGTGGGAGGGAGAGGTTTGACAGCAGATACTAGAGATATGCAGCAAGAGAAACAATAACCCAGATGGCTGCAGAAAGAAGAATTGTGTCCTTGGCTGAAGATGACAAGACAGAGTTTGATTTACTCACTTTCTGTACAACTGCAGGTAATAAGACAGCCCAATGACATGGGATATGATGGCAAATTCATTGCTATCTTTCAGTAATAGTAGTTAAATGGAATGAGTATGTTTTGATTACTGCTGGTATTCTCTATTTTGTGCCATGAAGTAAAGCAGCTTATGTTTTATGCTTGATTTTACTTCCCTAAATGTTTATTTGGTTCACTTGTGGTGAGAGAGATTTTAAAAATGGACTTGTGAATAACAAACTAACATGTTACAGAGTAATGTTGTTTTTAAATTCAGCTACATTGTTCTTAAAGTTAAACAGTTATAGTGGAATCAACTCCCAGAAAAGGTAAAATGCTGAGAGAACTTCTGGGTATGACTGATACCACTAAAATTAAACAGGTTGCTAAGTCCAACTTGAATTCTTAAAAGTGATAAACCTGACCTCTCTTAGGGTTGAATCTTAGCAAAAATCAGTTAAATGTCAATGTTGGTGAGATTCCTGGAAGGTTTTTCGCTGATTAAGTGAAAGGGGCCACAAACACTGGTCCTACTCAGCAGGCAATATGTTGTTTCAACCTATGATAGCAAGAAGGAAGACTATCAAATGGGGACAGCCAAAGTACCATGACCAAAGTACAATGACTCACAGGGCTGTGCAAAGAGATGGGAAGAAATGGATGGAAATTTGGTATTGCTGAAGGTGTTATAATCAGGGAGCTAACAGCACTGTGTTCATTTATGAATAACAGTCTCAAATGTTGTGTAGTCTACTTGGTATTGAGTTAAGGAATGGAATTTTGAAAGGGACGTGAATATTCAAGTAACCTTGGTAGGTAGAGAGAGAGATTCCATTGAGGCAATATCAAGAATTAGGAGTTAAGATCTAAACCTCAAGCATTCTGATTATTTCTGACTATGACCTGAAATGTGCAAATAGGAACAGAGTCAGAGTAATCCGAAATAATGCACAACTAAAGGACTTTTATGGGGAAATATTTCTTCCTTCATGAGATGCTAGGGCCTCTACTAAAATATCAAGGAGCTGTACTGATAGGAAGGGCTCCATTTAAACATTTAGACTTAGTATCTGAGGAGAAAAGGATGGCACAGTGCCTCAGTGATTAGCACAGCTGCCTCACAGCACATTTGTGTGGGTTTCCTCCCACAGTCCAAAGATTTGCAGGTTTGGTGATTTGGCTATGCTAAATTGCCCATAGTGTCCAGGGCATGTGCAAATTAGGAGTGTTAGGCTAGGTGGATCACCAATGGGGAATGCAGAGTTACAGGAATAGAGTAGGGATTGGGTTCTCTTCAGAGGGTCAGTGTGGACTTATATCTGAATGGCCTACTTCCACACTGTAGGAATTTTATAAATAAGGAAAGTACATAGACTTAAACAAGTAAGATGGGAGAGGAATATACAGGAAACAAAATTTCAAATATAAAACAAACCAGTAAAGGAAAGTGCATATATTTATAGAATAAACAAAGCTATACCACAGGAGTGTAAAACGTTAGTTAAAGTTAAAATACAAGGAACTGGTGTTAAAAAATAAGTTATTGGCCTATAGGAGAATGCAAAGTCTTTGCAGTAAAACAGGAGCTGGAGACAAATCTGACAAATCTACTTTGCGATGAGATGTTATGGATTCTGAGACATGGCAACAGAAAAGAACAGGACTGAGTGGGAAATATTACTATACATAATATATTTAGAAAAAATATAGATGGGAAAGCAGCGAAGGTTGTAGCTACTATTGTTATGAGTGAGATGGGACAATTGCACTGTCTATCTCCAGTCCCACTACTTCATGAGTCACAGCATAAATTCATTGCTTTACCTAGTACCTGACATGGTTAATTGAATTTTTTTCTACATTAGACTTTGATCATATTTTATCAACCAGGATTCTTTAATAAACACAAAATTATTAGTGTATTTATAAATAAAATTTATATAATTAAAATGTAAAACTGATTAGCAGCAATTTGTAGTTCAAAAATAAAATGTTTACCTTTCTACATAACCTATAACACACTCATGCATATATGCCAGGTAGAGGGATAAGATGGATTTCTTTCTGCAAAGATTCACTTTGGGGTGTGGTCAACTAAACCTTTCATTAATAATAGTTTAGTCCTTGAAGTTAAAAAGAATAAGCTGTGGAATGTTCAGATGTTATTGATCTGGCACACGTAGACATTAATTGTATCAAACCAAACCAAATTGAGATGAGCTTTGATCTGATTGGATCTCTAATCAACTGAGTTACATCCCTACACTACCTTGGCAGTATGCTGACTCAGTGGTTAGCGCTGTTGCTTCACAGCACTAGAGACCCAGGTTTGATTCCATCCTTAAGTAACTGTTTGGTGGAGTTTGTATGTTCTCCCCATGTCTGCAGTGATTTCCTCCCATGGCCTAAAGATGTGCAGGTTAGGTGGCTTGGCCATGCTGAATTGCCCTAGAGTGTCCAGGATTGCGCAGGTTAGATGGTTAGCTATGGTAAGTGCAGAGTGACAGGAATTGAAGAAAGATACTCTTCGGAGGGTCAGTGCAGACTTGATGGGCTGAATGACCTCCATCTGCACTATAGGGATTCTAAGTGTTCTCAAGGGAATGATGTCTGGGAACTAAGCATAATAGTCAGGATATACCAGGTCCGACTTATGTTTTCAAGGTCCCACACAGACATCAAAAACTGATATGGGAGTTCAAAGTGCTGGTCTGATTGTATGTTGTGGTTTTACTCACATTCTGACATTTTTATAAAACAGCTTCATGTCTTTGAGAAGACTAGCAAAAATGTTGGCCTACACATTGTTTTGGTATTTCAGATTCCTACATGTCTTGCCATAGGAATTCCACAAACTATCCTTAACTTTTCTTGATTATATTTAGGCACTGTTATTATATGGCAAACCACCGTATAACTCTTTCCTTGCAGGTCTATAAGGAAATCGTCTCTTCCTCATCAGAACCCCATTATTGAAATAGTAGCATCCTAGAACTCTCATTATTTCAACTCTTGTTTGAGCCAATTGGCCATCTTTAGCTAACTCCAGACCAGCTGGCTGCACCTCAATCAGAGAATATTTAATAACACTTCTTTCATATTATCCAAACCGTCAAAGAAAGTTTCAGGTAAGTGAATATCTGTCTGTGGTACCATTACGTGGGTCATTACACACAAAGGAAAATGTCTTGAACCTTTTCCTGAAACTGCTCTATCTCCTTGACATCACTTTTGTGACTGTGTTGTGTATTGTTACCTCCCTTCTTTTCTCAATCACTATTACCTCACTTTCAATTCCATGTTGTTCATGTTGAGTGCTTCATTGCCAGCCCATCACTTTACATTATGACCAAGATGGGAGAAGTGCACTAGCTTCCTCTGGTCTCACTACTTCCTGAGTCACAACATAAATGAAAAGAGTTCTCTCTCTGCAGAGTCTTAAAGGGGGAATAAAAACTTTTGGCCAATAATGATTAAAATTTGAAGACAAAGAAGTATAAAATGCGGAATGCTTAAACAGCTGTTGATCTGATATTCTGGCACCCACTGACAAGTCAATACATATAGTTGTCCCTGTAGTCTTGGCAGATACAGTTTGCTGAGAAAGCACAATATTGAAAAGATTTGGAGGAGCTGGTGTTGGACTGGGATGGGCAAAGTTAAAAAATCACACAATACCAGGTTATAATCCAACAGGTTATTTTGGAGTCAATAACTTTTGAAGAGCTGCTTCATCATCAGGTGATTGTGAAAAGTATTGAAACGTATTCCTTATGCTCATGGGAACAATCAGGTTTCAGAATGGATTCACAGCAACGATATTTGAGGAGAAACATAAGTGAGATGAACTGGGCGGTCTTCCCGTAAAGAACATTTATTATCTAACTGAAAGCCAAACAATCTCCGAACAAAATATTGTTCGAACAACAAAGCTAACAGCTATAAAACCCGGAGAAGTGTTTCTTGAAGTGAGTCCAAGCAATCAGTTTAAGACATGTGATTTCTCAGAAGTGTCTTTTTAAAAAGACTATTGTAATGTCCTTCCATTGACATTTAAAAACAAAGTATTACCACAGTACTTGAAATAAATCCTGATTTCTAGAATTCCTCATGGCCAATTCATCAGAAAGTATTAAATATGACGCCTTCGTAACACTGAAAGATAGTGGGGAAAATACACTGTGATAGCGGAAAAAAGTGGCACAGCTGTCAGTAATGCAGAAACAGAATCTACTGGATAGAGTTAAGAGCAAACAAAAGGATCAAAGTCAAAATCATTAACATAAATTGTGAACCCCATCAGTGGTGTGAGCACTGATCCTTGTGGAACACCACTTCCCACCTTCTGCCACTCTGATTTACTACCCTTTCCTCCCATTCTCTTGTTTCCTGTCACAGTCAGTGAACAATCCATTTTGTTTCTTGTCCCCAAACTCCATAATCTCTGACATTATTCATTAGTTTATCCTGGACACCTTACTGAAGGCCTTTTTATAAATTCAGGTAAACGTTAACTACATTGAATATTAGAAACAATACGATGACGCTTAAATTATATAATAGGAAGGATCAAATAAACTTTAAAAACCCTAAAGAAAATAAAATCACCTCCATTTTATAATATGCTCGGAAAGAGATAGCAGAGATACAATTATACGATTTAACATTTTATCATTAAAAGCTGTAGTGGCAGATAACTAGTAAATATTTAATATAATATCGGTATTTAAGAAGAGATAGAACACAGAAAAGGAATTACAGACCATCAGCTTAACAATGGTATTAGAAAAATAATGGAATTCCCACTAAAGGACAACACAGAAAAGATATATAGCAACCAAAAATATAAAATCAATGTAGCAGTTAAGGATAAATAGCAAAGTGTGCTATTAACCTCGCTATAATTTTGACAGCAAATAATTGATAACTTTTAAAATCAACTTAAGGGATACATAGCAGATTGAAGTTTTATTTTTGTGTCACAGCTATCTTCAGAACATAAATGTTTACCATAGACCTGATTTGAAATGGAAACCACTTCATAAATCAACAGGATAAGAGGTTACTATGGGTGTTTAACCATTGAATGACTTTACCACTGAGCCCAACTGTCAAATAATGCTCAGTGAAGTACAAATGTAGGCCACACCTACTTTAATTTGCAATGTAGTTACATTTCACTCTTGATGCCAACAGGTATCATTTTGGGAATGCCACAAAAGACTGCTCGGGAGTCTGGATGCAACATTCTCAAATCAAACAAAAACAGCGCTGTGCATGTGAATACTTATTGATTGGATGCTGTAATGGCAGCAGAAGATTGACAGAAACTCCCCTTCCATCCAAGTTATGTCTGCTCATCTGAAAACTTCTCAAGGAAGGTTTCACTGTGAGTAGTTAAATAGAGTGTGCAGCAGACCAATGTGTTTTCTATGTTCAGTTGATGCAATATCAAATTGAGACAGTTTCAGGTGCCCACAAAAGTCCCACAGTAACTGGATACATTTCACAGGGGCTGCTGCTTTCTCCCTACAAGGCAAAGTTTTTGAATGGATTGTCCATGAAGATGAATTTTAAGGGCCTTATCTATTTTTATAGATTTGCCACAAAGAACAAATGGCCAAATGATGCCACAGCTTGTTTGTCAAGCACTTTCATTGCTCTAAACCAACCCACATACAAGAACTCTAAATAGGACATTTGTCATTTTAATGAAAGTGCACACATTGTTGTAATTATTGCAAATTAGTGACACGACAGCTAGTCATCGAGTCATAGCAATGTACAACACATAAACAGACCCTTCGGTTGAACTTGTCCATGCCGACCTGATGGTCTATATTAATCCAGTCCCATTTGCCAGCATTTGGCTCATATCCTTGTAAACCTTTTCTATTCATGTATCTATCCAAATGTTTTTAAAATGTAACTGAAACAGCCTTCACCACTTTCCCTGGCAGCTCATACCATATACACACCAATCTCTGTGCAAAAGAGTTGCCCTTTAGGTCACTTTAACATATTTTCTCTCTCACATTAAACCTATGCTCTCTAGTTTTGGACTCTCACAACCCAGGAAAAAGGCTTTGTCTATTTACCCTATTCATGCCCCTCATGATTTTATAAACCTCTATAAGGTCACCCCTCAGCCTCCGACACTCCAGGAAAAACAGCCCCAGACTATTTAGCCTTTCCCTATAGCTCAAACCATCCAACCCTGGCAACATCCTTGTAAATCTTTTCTGAACCCTTTCAAGTTTAACTTCATCTTTTCTATAGCAGGGAGACCAGAATTGCACACAGTATTCCAAAAGTGGGTCTAATCAATGTCTTGTACAGCCACAACATGACCTCCCAACTCCTCTAATTAATGCACTAGCCAATAAAGGCGAGTGTACCAAAATCTTTCTTCACTATCCTATGTCAACCCATGACTCCACCTCCAAGGAATTGTGAATCTGTACCCCAAGTTCTCGGTGCTTGCAACACTCCGCAGGACAAAATCCAGAATCATGAGCAAATTCAGTCCACGAATTTGTGCTTCCTCACATCAAATGTTGAGTCAAGTGAGTTTCATTGATTGCTTCTCCTTAGGGGTGGCCAAACTGTGAAACATGCCTCAGAGGGAATTACTTTATAATTATTATTTACACTGCCTAACAATACCCACCAACATAATGTGAGGAACAGAATCACAATTCTAAGATTCCAAAGGTGTGTTCTACAGAGCTGCAGGGAGGGATGTGAGCCACTTTACATCTGTTCTTTGCAAATTTGTGGAATTTTAAAAAGGATCAGGAATTATGAGGTGGAATTTTTCCAGACACTGAATGACATGGACATTGTGAGAAAGTTAGGAAAGTTGAGATGACTAGCGAAGAATTTCTCAATATCAAGAGCAAGAAGTATCATTTTTGAACCAAGTGGTGAATGGCAAGAGTGAGCAGTGAAAGGCTGACTTGTATGTACTAACATTCTCTCTATGACATCCAGCTCATTGAGGATATGCAGTGTTTTATTCTCTCACCCACTAGATTGAAACAATTCCCAAGATGAAAGTCAGAGTAGGGACCTGGTAACGCCACCTTGCCAATTTGTTTGTCGCGACCTCCCAGTGTATCATCATGTTCTCAGTGTGTACTTCATGTGCACCCTCTATCCAGCAAGACCTCCATGTCCCCAATGGTAAACAGGGATGCCAGTTAACCTCTGCCTGACATGTCCTGGGCAAATAAAACAAACACTGCAGGGAAGCTGAAGAATGCCAATGCTAACGGGTGCAAGACTGGACATGAAGAGGGAACTAGCATCAGGGATCCTGCAAAGTTGTGGCAGATGGTGAATGTGAGAACGCATGAGCAGAATGCCATAGTGGCACAGGCATAAGTAACAAGTCAAATTTGGGAAGAAAGTATTATAAATCCCATTACCACTTATGGAGAGCAACCCGCCATGAAACTCATTAAAAATGACACCTAGGTGATTCCTTGTAAAATGTATCCACTTCTATTTAAGAGCTTAATAATTCTAAGAATTTCTACTGATGACATTGATTGAAATAGTTGCTCAGTGGTTAGCACTGCTGCCTCCCAGCACTAGGGACTTGGATTCAATTCCAGCCTCAGGCAGCTGTCTGTGTGGAGTTTGTACATTCTCCTTGTGTCTGTGTGGGTTTCCTCCAGGTGCTCTGGTTTCCTTCCATAGTCCAAAGATGTGCACGTTAGGTGAAGTGACCATGCTAAATTGCTCATAGTGTTCAGGGATGTGTAGGACAGATGCATTTGTCAGGGGTAATTATAGGGAAAGGGCTCTGGTGGGTTGCTCTCCAGAGGGTTGGTGTGGACTTGTTGGGCCAAATGGCCTGTTTCACACTGTAGGGATTCTATCATAGTGTTGATCTTTCAAGAGCATCTGTTCATTTTTGAAGGAACATGAAATAATGTCGGCAGTTAAGCATACTGCAAAATACAAATATTGCAGGTGAGAGCCATTCATGCACCGGACGGTGTACTTGTGGGGACAAACCAACTGCACATTAATGAAACAGCCCTTCCTGTTGTTTATTTATTGATGTTACCATGAAGAGTCTGAATGGTTACATAGGTTCCATGTAAAGTGCTCAGTACTCCTGGGGATCCTGCCAGATGGCAGCATCTCTGTGAACTTTTCCTGGGAAAGTGATGAAGGTATTTCCCCTGGCAAACATGGAACCTTGAATATGATATTTGAAGAAATTGCAGATTGTCTTCTCTGGTAGATGTCTCCATCCTTAATGTATTGCAAAGCAGCTCAATGCTATGGTGAAATCAGAATGTTGTCCAAATGTATGAGTTTGTTTGTGAATTAGGCTGTCACAGATTACATAATGCAGTCATTGCACATACATTAAAATGCAGGGGTGCAAGACCAGAATCTCCAAATTTGCCCATGAAAAAACAAAAACAAATGGTCTATACATGTGAATCCCAGGGTAGTGGTATGAGCATTAAAATGCTTTGTACTTGCAGATGATGTCTCTTTGGAAAGTGATCCTTCTCACTTCGATCATTTATCTGCATGCAACAAGCTGAAAGAATGAATCCTTTCTTGGTTAGGTGCTGTTTGATTTACAGCAATTATACATCAGTGTCGAACAGCAAAGTTAACACTGGAATAAAAAGGGAGCACTGGCGAATGGATAAAAAAAGCTTGAGATGTTTAATGCCAGACTGCCAATTGGAACTTTAAAATGCAGACTGCAAATCACAACTCCCTTGAGAGACACAAACAAGACTTGCTAATCAGTCTTGCACCTACTTTTTATCGGCAAGGCTAAAACCAACAAACAGTTATTAGAAAAGATCATCAGAAAGAATCTGTCACCTGGCTAAGGCTCAGGTTCAAAGAGTGTTTTAAGATCACCTTATGTAGCTTCATTCCATCATACAAGTGATGGATCACCACAAGCATCTTGAGGCCATACAGCTAACTGGATACCTCAAACTTACAAATAACACTATAACATGGAATAATTTTGAAAACTCTTCAAATTCACCTGTGCAGTTGTAACTTTCTGAAAATTAGCTTTAAGGAGAACTGCAGATAAAAAGAAATATCTGATTCCAATGCGCATTGGCGTTTTTAAATCTTCTTTTGGGTTCTGATTAAAATTGGACAGATTTTGATGATGCTCCAACTCTGAAACAACAATAACAACAAGGAGTCTGTGTCGGCTTTGGTCTCTCTTCGTTTTTATATATTTAAATAAGCTCTTGATATTACTCACAAGTTTGCCCAAAGTTTATTTTATTCCTCTTTTCTTTTCGAGCATCTTCTGCTGGTTTTTTAAAAAAATTCCAAATTCTCTGGCTTACCACTCATCCTTGCCACATTTTATGCTTTTACTTTCAATTTGGTGTTGTCCATAACTTCCCTGGTTAACCATGGCCTGCTTCCTAAAATTCTCCTTTCTAACTGGAATATATCTTTGTTTGAGTCATGAATTATTGTCTTAAATGTGTGCCTTTGTTCCTCAACTATCTTTGCTGCTAAGTTCCTTTCAAGTCCACTCTACCTGACTCTGCCCTCATTCCATTGTTATTACACTCAAGTTTAACACAGTTATTTCCAAACCAAGTTTCTCACTCTCAAACTGGGTTCTAAATTTTATGGTCACGGTTTTCTAGGTGACTTTTTACACCAAAATCATTTATTAAACTGCTTCATTGTACATTTCCAAATCCAAAGTAATCTGATCCTAGTTGGTTCCACAATGTATTGCTCTAAGAAACTGTTCCAAATACACTTTATAATTTCTTCCTCTTGGCTATCTCTGCCAATTTGACTTCTTGCCATGATGCATGGTGCTAAAGCACTTTAAATTAAAATTCTAATCACTTTATAACCTCTCCTTGCATACACATACAGACAAATAGAAAAGAAAGATAGGTACGCAAACAGATATTGCTGGAAAAACTCAGAAGGTGTGGCAGCATCTGTGGAGATAAAGCAAAGTTAACATTTTGGGTGCACTGACCCTTCTGCAGAAGTGTTAACTCTGCTTTGTCTCCACAGATGCTGAGTTTTTCCAGGAATTTTTTATTTTGATTCTGATTTCCAGCATCTGCAGTTCTTTCAGGGGCTTTTTTCAGGAAAAATACATTATGGACAGAGGATAACTGGGAAGTGGTTCAGTTGTTCTATTCATTGGTTGCTGAGATTAGTCTTGTGATTCTTCTGCTGGTTAGAGTGTTGTTTTACAGTCATTTTCCATCAGATACTTCCACTGGTTTGCAAGAGACACAAGGTGGCTGGTTCATCTATAAATGCTCAATTTTGTCTTATCAGTTAAAAGTCACAGCTTACAACAACTGCTGAAGGAAAGGTTGACTGATTTTCCTCAGGTTTAAAATGGGTTTTGAGTACAGAAAACACACAGTCAGCTCTTGAGCTGGTGGCAATCAAAACACATCTCCCTACCTTGTGCCCAGCCCCAAGCTATTCAGTTACCTGAGAACCAATCACACAGTTCTTTATAAGCAAAATGCTTCTGTCATTGGTCTATGGACTAGTGACCAGTTATCAATCAACTCTGTACAAGGCAAGGACTGATTAGGGATAGTCAACATGGCTTTGTGCATAGCAAATTATGTCTCACAAACTTGGTTGAGTTTTTTGAAGAAGTAACAAAGAGGATTGATGAGGACAGAGCGGTAGATGTGATCTATATAGACTTCAGTAAGGCGTTTGACAAGGTTCCCCATGGAAGACTGATTAGCAAGGTTAGATCTCATGGAATACAGGGAGAACTAGCCATTTGGATACAGAACTGGCTCAAAGGTCGAAGACAGAGAGTGGTGGTGGAGGGTTGTTTTTCATAATGGATCCTGTGACCAGTGGAGAGCCACAAGGATCGGTGCTGGGCCCTCTACTTTTTGTCATTTACATAAATGATTTGGATGTGAGCATAAGAGGTACACTTAGTAAGTTTGCAGGTGATACTAAAATTGGAGGTGTAGTGACAACAAAGAGGATTACCTCAGATTACAACAGCATCTTGACCAGATGGGCCAATGGGCCGAGAAGTGACAGATGGGATTTAATTCAGATAAATGCGAGGTGCTGCATTTTGTGAAAGCAAATCTTATTAGGGATTATACACTCAATGGTAAGGTCCTAAGGAGTGTTGCTGAACAAAGAGATCTTGGAGTGGAGGTTCACAGTTCTTTGAAAGTGGAGTTGAAGATCGATAGGATAGTGAAAAAGGCGCTTGGTATGCTTTCTTTTATTTGTCAGAGTATTGAGGTCATGTTGCAGCTGTACAGGACGTTGGTTAGGCCACTGTTGGAATATTGCGTGCAATTCTGGTCTCCTTCATATCGGAAAGATGTTGTGATACATGAAAGGATTCAGAAAAGATTTACAAGGATGTTGCCAGGGTTGGTGGATTTGAGCTATAGGGAGAGGCTGAACAGGGTGTAGATTTGCTCGCTGAGCTGTAGGTTTGATATCCAGGCGTTTCGTTACCTGGCTAGGTAACATTATCAGTGGCGACCTCCAAGTGAAGTGAAGCTGTTGTCTCCTGCTTTCTATTTATATGTTTGTCCTGGATGGGGTTCCTGGAGTTTGTGGTGATGTCATTTCCTGTTTGTTTTCTGACGGGTTGATAGATGGTATTTAGATCTATGTGTTTGTTTATGGCGTTGTAGTTGGAGTGCCAGGCCTCTAGGAATTCTCTGGCATGTCTTTGCTTAACCTGTCCCAGGATAGATGTGTTGTTCCAGTCGAAATGGTGTTTTTTTTCTTCTGTGTGTAGGGCTACGAAGGAGAGAGGGTCGTGTCTTTTTGTGGCTAGCTGGTGTTTGTATATCCTGGTGGCTAACTTTCTTCCTGTTTGCCCTACGTAGTGTTTGTGGCAGTCCTTGCATGGAATTTCGTAGACAACGTTGGTTTTGTCCATGGGTTGTACTGGGTCTTTTAAGTTTGTTCGTTTTTGTTTGAGAGAATTGGTGGGTTTGTGTGCTACGAGGATTCCAAGCGGTCTTAGTAGTCTGGTTGTCATTTCTGAAACTTCTTTAATGTATGGTAAGATGGTTAGGGTTTCTGGCTGTGTTTGGTCTGCTTGTTGTGGTTTGTTCCTGAGAAATCTGCGGACTGTATGTTTTGAGTATCCGTTCATCTTGAATACGTTGTATAGGTGGTTCTCCTCTGTTTTCCGAAGTTCGTCTGTGCTGCAGTGTGAGATGGCTCGTTGGAATAGTGTTCTGATACAGCTTCGTTTGTGTGTGTTGGGATGGTTGAAACCACAACGCCATAAACAAACACATAGATCTAGATACCATCTATCAACCCCTCAGAAAATTAACAGGAAATGACATCACCACAAACTCCAGGAACCCCATCCAGGACAAACATATAAATAGAAAGCAGGAGACAACAACTTTGCTTCACTTGGAGGTCGCCATTGATGATGTTACCTAGCTAGGTAATGAAACGTCTGGATATCAAACCTACAGCTCAGGGAGCAAACTTACACCCTAAACCCCAACCTGAGCTACAAACCTTCACAAACCTTGCAAAAAAGAGGCTGAACAAGCTGGGGCTGTTTTCCCTCGAGTGTCGGAGGCTGAGGAGTGACCTTTTCGAGGTTTACAAAAGTATGAGGGACATGGATAGGGTAGATAGACAAAATCTTTTCCCTGGGGCCGGGGAGTCCAGAACTAGAGGGCCTAGGTTTAGGGTGAGATGGGAAAGGTGCTGTGAGGCAGCAGTGCTAACCACTGAGCCACCATGCCTTTTGCAACGCTAATCAATTCGCAAGGACACCAGTCACAGCTTGCTTCATGTGCAACCAGTCCCTCCGAAACAAGTCCCTTCTACTTCAATATTAATGTCAGTGCCTCATGAACTGAAAACCATTCCACCCACACCATCCTTTGAGCTACATATTTAACTCATTTATGTTGTTTACTCTTTGCCAGTTTCCCATGATTCAGATAGTAATCGAAAAATTAATACCTTAGAAGTTCTCAATATTTAAAAAGTTGAACTCTGCTCTGAAAAGAGTTTTATTCTCTTTGAGTAAAGGTAAGAACATGTTGGAGTAATGCAGCTCAGGTCTTTTTTCAGGTACTTTTATATATGACTGGAGAATATTTCATCTTTAGTACTTTCAATTCAAAGAATAATCATATGATAATAATTAGAGTTAACATGCAAACCAATATGCAAACCTGGCAAAAGTTGATAGTTTGCTTGAAATTGTTGATACAACCCAAGGCAGGTCATAAGCAACATTGAATGTAGACCTAATGGAGCACTTGGATTGAAGTGCTTGACTATGACACAACATGCTCATTGTTAATCTTTATTGGAATACTGGGTAGAATCCTCAAAGAATCAATTTCATTACTGAATGGCAATTTGAAAATGTGTCCTGTGAAGTCGATAGACTCAGTACTTACACTGGGAGGGAAACCCAAAGATATGAAAAACATTCAGGTCCTGTCAAATATAAGGCAAGGACTTTTGTTAAGTCTTTATCTTCACCTCCTGCCCAACAACAGACCAGATTTGGAAGCAAGTCAAGAGATCTATACCAAGGATTATGGAGAAGGGAAGGAAAGATCAAAAATAAGGGCCTGGGTTATGACCGATTACATTGAGAGAGATTGGAATGCATGGAAAATGATTAACGGTTGTGTAGAAATTATGGGTTAGCATTGGGTTGCATGAAGATTGGATTTCAGGGAGAAATCTTGGAGATTGCAAAGAAAGAGGTAGATTGTGGCAGGTAACTTGGCAGGCCTATGTGTGGGTCTAATGCTCTCCAACTGCACCCAGACCACAAGCAGTGTTAGAAAATTATTTACTAGTAGTTCTCACTTTGCTTCAGCAGATGGGTTTGCTGAGACCTGGGAGAGTTGGCCTGCGGTCAATCCATTCAAACTCATGTTAAATGTTGGTATACAGCCACATTAACAGATTAAAACCATTCACGTACCACTAGAGAGCAGGTTAATCAGCCAACCTCTAACTATCTCCATTTAAACCAGACACTCATTCACAGCAGATTGGGGTCCAAGTTTCTGCTTTTTAAGAATTTTGGTTTTTAATAAAACAGAAGACACAGGAGCAGAATTCGGCTGTTCTGCCAATCAAGTCTGCTCTGCCATTCACTGAGATCATGTCTGATCTGATAAGCCTCAATTCCATTTTCCTGCCTTTTCTGCATAACCATTGATTCACTTATTGATTAAAAATTCATCTATCTCAGCTTTGTATACTTACTGATCCAACCTCAGCGGCCCTCTGTGGTAAAAAAATTCCACAGAATTACAACCCTCAGGGAAGAAATTCCTCCTCATCCCTGTGTTAAATGTGTGGCAACTTTATTTTGAAAGGACGCCCTCTGGTCCTTGACTCACTCACAAGGGAAAACAACCTTTCTACATCTGCCCCATCAATTCCTCTAAGGATCTTCTTTGTTTCAATTGCCTCTCATCTATATTCCAATGAGTACAGGATCAATCTACTCAACCTCTCCTCATAAGACAGACCCTCCATACCTGGTATCAGCCTAGTGATCACCCAAGTGAACCTTTTCGGGATGGCCTCCAAAGCCAGTACATCATTGCTTAGAGAAGGAGCCGGAAAATGCTCACAGTATTGATCTTAATAGTGCCTTGCACAGTTTTAGTGAAACATGCCAGCTTTTATATTCCATTCCCTTTGGGAGAAAAGGCCAACATTCCATTTACTTTCCATATTATTATTATAAGATGATCAAAGTTTGTGAGAAGATTTGTAGCTCGGGTGCTCATTGCTGTGGTTCTGTTCGCCGAGCTGGAAGTTTTTGTTGCAAACGTTTCGTCCCCTGTCTAGGTGACATCCTCAGTGCTTGGGAGCCTCCTGTGAAGCGCTTCTGTGGTGTTTCCTCCGGCATTTATAGTGGCCTGTCCCTGCCGCTTCCGGTTGTCAGTTTCAGCTGTCCGCTGCAGTGGCCGGTATATTGGGTCCAGGTCTATGTGTTTGTTGATGGAGTTTGTGGATGAGTGCCAAGCTTCTAGGAATTCCCTGGCTGTTCTTTGTTTCACTTGCCCTATAATGGTAGTGTTGGCCCAGTCAGATTCATGTTGC
>NC_057732.1:22533112-22543063 GCF_004010195.1 Chiloscyllium plagiosum | reverse complement strand
TCATAGTTTGGGTGAAGATTTGTAGCTCGGGTGCTCGTTGCTCATCCACAAACTCCATCAACAAACACATCGACCTGGACCCAATATACCGGCCACTATAGCGGACAGCTGAAACTGACAACCGGAGGTGGCAGGGACAGGCCACTATAAATGCTGGAGGAAACACCACAGAAGCGCTTCACAGGAGGCTCCCAAGCACTGAGGATGTCACCTAGACAGGGGACGAAACGTTTGCAACAAAAACTTCCAGCTCAGCGAACAGAACCACAGCATTATAAGATGAACCTGATTGATAGCTTATTGTGATTCATGAATGAGGACTTGCAAGTCTTTTTGTTTTGTAGTTTTCTGCAGTCTTTCTCCATTTAAATAATATTCAGCTCCTCTACTCTTCCTGTCAAAGTGCATAACTTTGTACTTCCACACATTATATTCCACCTGATATGTTTTTTGTCTCCACTTATTTAACGTTTGTCACTCTGCAGATGCTTTGTGTCATCCTCACCACTTACCTTCTACATATTTTTGTGGCATTGACAAACTTGGCTAAAGTACCTTTATTTTCCTTAACCAAGTCATTCATATATATTGTAAATAACTGTGGCCTCAGCAGTGATTCTTGTGGCATAGAACTAGTTACAGATTGCCAGCCTGTAAACTCCCCCCTTATCCCAACTCTTGGTCTATGATTAGTTAGCCAATTCTCTATCCACACTGATATACTACCTCCAATGCCAAGGGCACTTATCTTCTTAAGCAACCTAATGTATGGCACCCAATCAAATTCTTTCTGAAAATCCAAATATATTGCATCCACTACTTGCCCCTTATCCATCTGGCTTGTTACTTCCTTAAAGAATTTTAGTAAAGCTGTCAAGCATGATTTCCCCTTCATGAAGCCATACTGACTTTTCTTGATCATAATATACATTTCTAAATGTTCTGCTATTACATCGTTTATAATAGACTTTAACAATATAGATTGAGCTGACTGGTCTATCATTACTTGATTTATTTGTCTCCTTTCCTTTTCAGATAAAGGTGCTTCATTAGCAGTTTTCCAACCCTTTGGGACTTTTCCAGGATCTAAGGATTCCTGGAAGATTATTACCAGTTCATCCACTTCCTCTGTAGTTACTTCTTATAATATTCTAAGATGCATCTGATCAGGCTCAAGGGACCTATTCATCTTCAGCCCCATTAGGTCCCCTGCCACTTTTTCTCTATTCTATTCCCTGTCCTTTTACCACTTAAAAAATATTCAGCAAGTTTTTAATGTCATTAGTATCCTCTACTATGAAAACTGATGCAATGTATTTATTTCAGCCATTTTCTGTTTGACCATTATTATTTCACAAGACTCAATTTCTAAAGGGGACTACATTCAACTTTGGCTTGTCTCTTCCTTTTTTCTTTATTTAACGGAGTTCTTGCTCTCCATCTTGATATTACTTGGACGTTTACCTGAAAGTCTATTTTTTCCACTTGGACATCCTTAACTTCCCTTGTAAACCATGGTTTGCTTACCCTCCCTTTTTAGAATCCTTCTTCTTCACTAGCATACATCTTTGTTGTGAGTCATGGACTATTTTCTTAAATGTCTGCCATTAATCGTCAACCACTTTTGCTGCTAAACTCCTTCACCAGACCACTCCAGCCAGATCTGACCACATTCCTTTATAATTGCCCTTATTTAAGCTCAGCACAGCTGTTTCCAACTCAAGTTCCTCCCTCTCATACTGAATGCTAAATCCTACCATGTTATGGTCATTGTTTCCAAAGCAATCTTTTATGTTGACATCATTTTTTTAAAACTTGCCTTATTATCCGTCACCAGATCCAATATGGCCTGATCCCTGGTTGGACCCATAATATATTATTCTAGGAGATTGTCCTGAAAACCCTCCCCACCACTTATCAGATCATCCTGTATTGGTCAAAATTATATCCCAATATGTGAGGATAGAAGTGCAATTGGACATAAGAACACAAAAAATAGCAACGGAAGTATGTTATATGTCCTGTCAAGTCTGTACCACCTCTTTATGTTTAATGTAAACCGGACAATTCATTACAATAAATGTAAGAGGAAAAATAGCAAGTACACAAAGATATAGGTGGCACGGTGGCTCAGTGGTTAGCACTGTTGCCTCACGGTGCCAGGGACCTGGGCTCGATTCCGGCCTTGGGTGACTGTCTGTATGGAGTTTGTATGTTCGCCCCGTGTCTGCAATCCAAAGATGTGCAGGTTAGGTGAGTTGGCCATGCTAAAATTGCCCAAAGAGTTCAGGAATGTGCAGGTTAGGTGCATTAGCTAGGGGTAATTGTAGAGTGTATGGGTGGAATACTCTTCAGAGGGTTGGTGTGGACTTGTAGGGCCGAATGGCCTGTTTCCACACTGTCGGGATTCTACGATAGCTCACAGTGACTTCAAATCAAATGAAAGAACATGTGAAAGCAGAAGACAATATATTTATAGAAGCCTCTTCCAATATGTTAATTTTCATATTCTATTGATTGTAATTCTGATAGTTTGGAACTGACTTTGTTTTTCCTTCTAACTCAAAAATAATTTCATATTGATTTTTGAAGAATTAACATTATCGCCAATTTGGAAACTTCAATATAGTCATTCTGGCATTTAGTAAACTGAACAGTTGGTAAGTCACCTTGTCTTATAAACCTGAAGTATCTCACAACATGCACTTCCAATAATCCCAAGTAGCAAATTATTCGACATGCACAAAACCAAAGTGGCTCACCATCACATCTGTCCCTGAACTTGTGGAAGCTCAGTCAGGCGCAGGATTACATGAATTGAGAGCATGCTGATTTAACTTTTTTAAATGAAAGCTGGTGCCTTTAAGTAGTTTCAGAAGGGACAAGGGCAACTCAATATCATTGCAACATAACCTGAAGTGTCACACCTCAGTGAACTTGCATTTTTCCACATCTCTTAGATGTAGTTTGTAATCAGCCTGTGCATTTCAAGCATTTTCTAACAGAAGTTCCATAATTACCTTTGGCAATAACAACAGGTCAATGTTTAACACATGCATATAACATTCCTCTGTTTGCGATTGTAACATGTTGAAATAGGTGAGTTAATGCCCTTCATTTAAATTGTAGAACAGAGAAAGTTAGTCAAACATGGTCATTTATTTGCCTGCTGTTCCTACCAGCAATAATTTGTGGCCTACATTGCTATTTGATTCTGTCAAAAAAAGATTTATCCTCCTACACTGGAAACAGAAACCAATGCACACTGCAATTATTTAAATACTTTGGGGGTGGTATGATGAGCCAGGGGTGTTGAATTTTGAGCTTGTAGTTGAACTTGACGGCAAGGTCTTCCATCTACTATATCTTTGCTGATTATTCATATAATTCCTGCTAAATACCAGTGAGTGTTTGCAGTTCTAGTACAGGTGGTATAAGCTTTCTCTATAAGGTCATAAAGAGGTTGCTTAATGTGAGCTGTAAATAGCAAATTGTAAATAACTAACACAGTTACCGAACATGAACAGATGCAAAAATCACCCACAAAGAGGCCAGTTCTCTACATCAATTATTACAGTAAAATAACGAGAATCTCCTTTTCAAAAAAAATCAGCTAAACATGTTACTATTATAACCACATGCCTTCTTTCTTTCTACAAGTGCAGAATGCCCAAATAAGGTCACTATTCGCAGCAGGAGGTCTTTTAAAATAATACTGTGAGCAGCTTCATCTTAATACTTCAACTCTATCTGCACAAATAATTTCAATTCTCAGAAATGAATCACCTCATTGAAATATTATTTGCTCATGTAATGTTTGAAAACTGAGTTGGGAAGAAATAACATCTGAGTAATTGCTCCTAATGTTTTCAAAATGACCATCCAGCCAATCTGATTCTTAGCCACTCGCAATCTGCAACACCGGCACATTGTCACATGTTGCCCAAATCTACACATGTTTTTGTCACAGAGTCGGGAAAGAAGATTTTTAAAAATTAATTCACAGGATGAGGACATCGCTGGCGATGCCAGCATTTATTGTCCATCCCTAATTGTTAAAAGTCAACCACATTGTTGTGGGTCTGGAGTCACATGTAGGCCAGACCAGGTAAGGATTGCAGTTTCCGCCCCTCAAGGATATCAGTGAACCAGATGGGTTTTTCTTGACAATCGATTCATGGTCTCAGTAAACTCTTAATTCCAGATATTTGTTGAATTCAAATTTCACCATCTGCCATGGTGGGATTCAAACTCAGCTCCCCAGAACATTACCTAGGTCTCTAGATTAACAGTCCAGTGATAATACCACTAGGCTCTTGCCTTCTCCCTCGATCCAATCTGTTTTCAGATCAGAAAACCATCTCTGGAAGGAAATTGAATTAACTTAAGGTTTTTCATAGGGGTGAGCCCACACTCAATTTGGAGTTAGGTTTCCTGTCCATTTAGAACAAGTAGGGTTGGTTAAGAGGAAGATCACATGAGGTTTGGACATATTCAGACCCCCTGAGACAACTGATTGGGGAAATAGGCTGATTGTTTTAGAATCATACAACCTTTACAGTGCAGATAGAAGCCATTTGGCCCATTGAGTCAGCACCGACCCTCCAAAAAGCATCCCACCCAGACCCAGCCCCCACTCTATCCCTGTAACCCAACATTTACTGCTGATTGTTTTAGAATCATACAACCTTTACAGTGCAGATAGAAGTCATTTGGCCCATTGAGTCAGCACCAACCCCAAAAAGCATCCCACCCAGACCCAGCCCCCACTCTATCCCTGTAACCCAACATTTACTATGGTTAAACCACCTAGCCTACACAACTGTGGACACTATGTAGCAGTTTAGCACGGCCAATCCACCTAGCCTGCACATCTTTGGACTGTGGGAAGAAACCGGAGCACCCAAACCATGTGGAATCAAGGAGAATGTGTAAACTCTACACAGACAGTCACTCGAGGCAGATTCAAATCTAGATCTCTGGTGCTAGTCACTTAACCACTACGGTTAAAGCCTTCCTTCATGCCAAATGGAATTGAGAGCTACAGGCTGGGCACTCGAAGTTTTCCATATTAACATGAGAATTCCAAGTACTCAGAAGTTTATCCCTCAAGCTACAAGCTGATTAAATATACTCATTAAAACATGTCCATGGTAAGCTCAGTTTAAATGATATTTGTAGCTTGACAAACTTAACGCTTAACCGCTGCGATGCATTAGATCGACAACTGTCCCAGGATCACATTTGCAATTGCCTCTGGGTGATGAGAGAAAATAAAATCCTGCAGCTTTCTGTGTTTCAATTGAGATTCTGATTGTGTGACTTGGCAATTTACAGCGTGCTTAACCATACTGCACATACCAAGCTTCCACCACTGCTCAAATTGTCTCATCAGCATATTAATTCAAATACAAGCATCAGCAAGATGACTTCTCATTCACACTGCTGCTGATTTTAAATTCATTCCATCGTCCTTAACCATAATTTGTGCTTGTGTCAAGTCATTTCTTTTATCTTTTTTAATGCACGGCAGATGACAACTCCCCCTTTGGGCAGAAAACAATTTATTGAGACCTGCATCATTTCTAAAACAAGAGTTCAGCATTGGCTTGTCAGATAGATAAGGCCTGGAGCTCCATTTAACAAAAAGGAGCAAAATGCTTCCAACTTAGCAGCCAAAGCTTCAAAATCCAGCCTTTATTTGCAGCTTCTCTGAAGAAACTAGCTATCTGAGTCTATCGTTTTTTAAGTAGCATTTTCACCTTTCAGAAAACACCTTCTGCCCAGAAATTCATACAGCCGGCTGTAATTTAATGTAATTCCATGCTCGTGCTCTCATGCAAGAATTTATCATCTGTCATATGGTCAGTCGTTCCTGCCAGTCAGCTCTACAATACTGATCCCCCTCTCACACAAAATGGTTGATGTGCAGCACAAATCTATTGGACTGAATGGCCTATTTCCATGCTATATAATTCAATGTTTAATATTAAACAAGGTTATATGCACTTAAAAGGCTATTCTTCCAGTCATTAGCAGAGCTTGAAAAACATAATGAAAACAGTGAAAGCTTAATGCCTTGCTTTAAAGCCTAGCAATTCAGAAGAAAAAGGGTGAAAATTATCCATAAAAGAAATCCATGGATTGTTTATTATTATGTTAATACTTGGCTGCACTCAGTATTTTCAATGAAGTGCCTGGACTTCAATATCATTCAGATATTAAAAGAAAACAGCACAGTTCCTAACATCTCATGGGGTAACTACCCAAATTCTGCAACATGTGAAGGAAAACTCCATTCCAATCAATTTGGAGCTCTTTTGTCTTTGCACGTTTTTCGGTAGAAGATTGCCATCTAGCAACTGAACTGAGAATAACAAGATAATGCATCTCCACAAGCACTTGTAAGGATGCTCATGCCTTTAATCCTATTAATATGATTTAAAACTAGGGCCTCAAATGATTACAAATTGGTAGGAAAGAAATTTAAAAACTCCAAAGTTAATAAATGTGAAGCTTTTTTTTCTAATTATGTATGGAAGTGTGGATTGCGGAAGCTTCAATTCAACCCCTGTCATAATTGCTGACCAAACCGAAGTTGTCTTTAGCATCTGGGCAATAATCTAGCTGAATGGATCAGCCGACGTTATCATAGCCTATCCAATCTTCATTCCACTGATTTCTAACACTTTGCCATCCACCACAGAGAAGAATGGAAAATTGAGAGTAAACTATTGGCAGGATGATATTGTACTGTACAGGGCAGGTTTACTCAATTGGCTGGATGCTTAGTATGTGGTACAGAATGATGCCAATAATGTGGGTCTTCATCTTGCCTCTGAGAGTAGACGCCCACAGCAAACTGACAAAATCTGGCAAGAGGGATGACTGAGGTTGAAGCATTAGCAGACAACAAGCCAAGCAAGCATCTGCCTTCCTTCCCACCCGAAATAGAATACATACTGTATGTAGTCGAACAGTAAAAAAGGGAACTTGCAAATCTGAGAGTAGTTGGATCACAATAGGTCACAGTAGCCAAGCAGTGAGCCTGCATGAGGTGAAAGAGAGGACAGGTGGGAAATCTCATATCCATAAAAATTGCTTTCTCAATGATATAAAAGCACATTTTCTCTGAAAACAACATTTGATGTTCTTGATGAAATCACTAATCTTGCAATTCTGTCACCGCAAGACACAAATTGATGTAGCTTTTGCATACTTTTAATTATGGTCCAAAACTTTCTCTGTGGGAAAATCTGGATTCCTGCAATAGTAACAGAACTTCTTTCCCCTTAAATAAAAATATGCAAATCTGTCTTCCAGCTTACATCATTTTAATGGCTTCCAATACAATTTGGTCAACATTGGAGCAACATGGATCACATCTGGAGGCATTGCAGGAGAGATTCAATTACTTCAGTCAAGAAAGTGCAATGGAAGTGTCTATTAGTTCTACCTTAATTTGTATGAGGAGGACCAAAACATAGAGTCATAGAGTCATAGAGATGTACAGCATGGAAACAGATCCTTCGGTCCAACCCGTCCATGCCGACCAGATATCCCAACCCAATCCAGTCCCACCTGCCAGCGCCCGGCCCATATCCCTGCAAACCCTTCCTATTCATATACCATGGCACTGGAAATCACAAGAAGCTTAAAGGGAGCTACTATTGCTGTATGCAGTGTCTTTATTTTCTATGAGAAAATAGTCCCAACCTTACAGAGAAGTAATTTTGCATGAGCTTGCATGAATATACTCCCACAAAACTGCCATATTTTTAACATTGCATTTTCTCAAATCTTGCTGCTCTTCTGTCTAAGTTACATTGGGAAAAGTGTGAAAGAAAGCACAGGCTATCATGTTTTGATGGAACTCAATGGAAAAGACAGCAACTTACTTTTATAGAATGACTTTATCAGAGTGAAACATCTCAAGGTGCTTATAATCAAAACCTGTCATAGATCCAAAGACAGCAAATTCTGAACGTGACTAATAGCTTGATCAAAGAATTAGATTTTATGAAATGTCTTAACCAAGGAGAAACAAGTAGAGAGGAACATCAGTATAGTGAAAAGGGGAATGCCAATATACATTATTAATCCATTTCACTCTGCAATTGTGGATCAATTTTACTACCAAAATATAATCTGGATGAATTACCATACTAAAAGGATAATTGCTGATTGGCAGTATAATATTTTCTCACCCATAATTTGGGTTTTCTTTATTGATGCTGTGTAGCAAGACAAATGGGGAACATACCATCTCCAGACAGATCCTAGTGGCATTTGGCACCCACATTGTCCAGTACAAAGTCTGTACTCTGATAGAAAATAAGAAGGTACAAAACCTAACAGGACATATCTAATCCACTGAGTGAGCCGACAAGGAGTTAGTGAAATTTAACCATTTAAGCTGGTGGAATTCCATTATAAATCAAAGTCAGAAATCAAATAAGCATCTTTCGCATTCAGGTGATCTTCTGAAAAGATTGTAGCTCACTTGTCAATTTTAATATAGTTTTGAGTAAACAAATATGCATGTGCAACAAAATCTTTAGAAGGAACTAAAATTTGTCCAAATGATAAGACAATTTCAATGTTTTCTTTTTAAAAGCCCGTACGTTAATAATAAATGCTCAAACCTTCAGCTTACAATGTAAATGTTAGAAAATTAAAATGCACTCAGGGTCAACCAGGGATTTTAGTTAGAAAGTAGTCAAATGTAAGGTTTGTTGAAGAAAGAGCAAATTTTGACTCCAGCCCAGTCCTTTATTCGAAGTGCACACTACAGTAATGATTGCGAACAAAGTTCAGTATTCAGATTCACAACACCACTCTCAGTATAAACTTAATCCCATCTATATCAGTGCCGGTGGGAAGAAAGGGATAACTTACCTGCTTAGCACAGTGTGTGTTAAGAAGCTTGCTTTAAGACCAGTTTCATTATTGAGATTAGAAATGTTTGAAGTAGAAAAGGTCACTTCTGTATTAAAGTATTTTGAGATCAGACAATACTTTTCAATCCACCAGTCAATGTGATTAATGGAGCCTCATGAATTACATCAATAAAGCACGATTATCCTATTAATCTAAGCCAGACATCTAGGCCACTATTTAAATATATTTGCCTTTTGAACATAAACAGTTAGCCCTCCAATGCAGTTTTAAATTCTTATTTTGAGTGAAGTCTTATGTACAGGTTCTTGACGATAGCTCATTATTTATAACTTACAAACATGGAAACCAGATAAATGTCATATTCTCAGTAATCCTTTAACTGATCGGACTGGGCTGCAGTGAGAGTGGGCTCTGAAGTATAGGAAGCTCCAGTGAGAGTGTTAACCGATCACAAGGGTTCCTAGTACTGATCCCTGTGGAACATCTCTTCTGGAGATGTCAGCACCTGCCTTGCCAGCCATTTGACTACTTTTTTTCTATTACTTGCACTTCAATTTATTTAAGACCATAAGACATAGGAGCGGAAGTAAGGCCATTCGGCCCATCGAGTCCACTCCGCCATTCAATAATGGCTGATGAGCATTTCAACTCCACTTACCCGCATTCTCCCCGTAGCCCTTAATTCCTTGTGACATCAAGAATTTATCAATTTCTGCCTTGAAGACATTTAGCGTCCCAGCCTCCACTGCACTCTGTGGCAATGAATTCCACAGACCCACCACTCTCTGGCTGAAGAAATATCTCCGCATTTCTGTTCTAAATTTACCCCCTCTAATTCTAAGGCTATGTCCACTGGTCCTAGTCTCCTCGCCTAACGGAAACAATTTCCTAGCGTCCACCCTCTCCAAGCCATGTATTATCTTGTAAGTTTCTATTAGATCTCCCCTTAATCTTCTAAACTCCAATGAATACAATCACAGGATCCTCAGCCGTTCCTCATATGTTAGACCTACCATTCCAGAGATCATCCGTGTGAATCGCCGCTGGACA
>NC_057732.1:22516634-22531893 GCF_004010195.1 Chiloscyllium plagiosum | reverse complement strand
AGCTCACCTCGAACACCATGAGCCCTCACCTTATCAAAGGCCTTTTGGAAGTCTAGATAGACCACATCCACTGGGTATCCCCGGTCTAACCCACTTGTCACCTCTTCAAAGAATTCCAACAAGTTTGTCAGGCAAGACCTCCCCTTATTAAATCCATGTTGACTTGTTCTAATCTGACCCTGCTCTTCCAAGAATATAGAAACCTCATTCTTAATGATGGATTCTAGAATTTTACCAACAACCGAGGTTAGGCTAATTGGCCTATAATTTTCCATCTTTTGTCTTGATCCTTTCTTGAACAAGGGGGTTACAACAGCGATCTTCCAATCATTGGTGACTTTCCCTGACTCCAGTGACTTTTGAAAGATCTCAACCAATGCCTCCGCTATTTCCTCAGCCACCTCCCTCAGAACTCTAGGATGTAGCCCATCAGGGCCAGGAGATTTATCAATTTTTAGGCCTTTTAGCTTTTCTAGCACTTTCTCTTTTGTAATGGCAACCCATTCTAACTCAGCCCCCTGACTCCCTTTAATTGTTGGGATATTACTCATGTCTTCCACTGTGAAGACTGACGCAAAGTTCTCCTGCTATTTCCTTATCTCCCATCACTAGGCTTCCAGCATTAGTTTAAAGTGGCCCAATGTCTACGCTTGCCTGTCGTTTGTTTCTTATGTATTGAAAGAAACTTTTACTATCATTTCTAATATTACTGGCTAGCCTACCTTCATATTTGATCCTCTCCTTCCTTATTTCTCTTTTTGTTATCTTCTGTTTGTTTTTGTAGCCTTCCCAATCTTCTGATTTCCCAGTGCTCTTGGCCACTTCTCCTTCCTTATTTCTCTTTTTGTTATCCTCTGTTTGTTTTTGTAGCCTTCCCAATCTTCTGAATTCCCAGTGCTCTTGGTCACTTTATAGGCTCTCTCTTTTTCTTTCATAGATTTCTTGACTTCCTTTGTCAGCCATGGCTGTCTAATCCCTCCCTGGATAATCTTTCTCTTTATTGATTTATTGCTTCATCATAGAGATTTATAAAATCATGAGGGGCATTGATAAGGTGAATAGCATAGAGCTTTTCCCAGGGGTGGGGAAGTTCAAAACTAGGGGCATAATTTTAAGGTAAGAGGAGAAAGACTTAAAAGGGATCTGAGGGACAACATTTTCCATACAGAATGTGGTGTGTATGTGGAATGAACCACCAGAAGTCGTGGTAGATCCAGGTACAGTTACAACATTTAAAAGACTTTTGGACAGGCATATGAATAGGAAGGGTTTAGAGGAATGTGGGCCAAATGCAGGCAATTGGGACAAGTTCAAACTGGGAAACATAGTTGGCATGGACGAGTTGGCCTATTTCTGTGCTGTATGACCCTAACTCTGTGAAAACAATTTTGAAGGTCTGCCTTCATTACAAGCTAGGAGAGTTGGCAAAGAAGTGGAATACAATGTGGGCAAGTGTCAAGTTATGCTTTTTGGTAAGAAGAATAGAGGCATAGATTATTTTCTAAATGTGGAAAGGCTTCAGAAATCTGAAGCAGAAAAGGGCATCAGAGTCCCAGTTCAGATCCTCTTAAGGTTAACATGTAGATTCAGTTGGCAGTTAGGAAGGCAATTTCAATGTTAACATTCATTTCAAAAGGACCAGATTACAAGAACAGAGATATATTGCTAAGGTTGTATAAGGCTCTGATCAGACCACCTTTGGAATATGGTGAGCAGTTTTGTGCTCCATATCTAAGGAAGGATGTGCCAGTGTTAGGGAAGGAGGTTTAGAGGATGTTTGCATAAACGATACCGGGGACAAAGGGATCAACATATGGAGATTGGTTGAGGGCTTTAGGTCTGTATTCAAAGGGGTTTAGAAAGATAAGAGGGGGAGTCTCATTGAGACTTACAGAATACAGGGAGGGTAGAATTGAGTGGACATGGAGAAGGTGTTTCCCGGAGTAGGAGAGACTAGGATCTGAGGGCACAGCTTCAGAGTGTAGGGACAACCTTTTAGAAATGGGATGAAGAAGAGATTTTTAGCCATACAGTGTTCAATCTATGGAACTCATTGCCCAAAATGCTGTGGAGGCCAAGTCATTGCATATATTTAAGACAGAGAGAGAAGGAGTTTTGATTAGTTAGGGGACCAAGGTTAGTGGGAAGGCGGGCGAATAAGGTTGAGAAACATATCAAGCATGATTGAATGGCAGAGCAGTAATGATGGGCCAAATGGCCTAATCCTGCTTATATATCTTGTGGTCTTATGGTTGAGATTTTACACACTGCTGCCACTGAGCACTGGTGGTTGAGAGAGTGGATGCTTGTGGACGCAGTGCCAATCAAGCGGGCTGCTTTGTCCTGGATAGTGTCAACTTCTTGATATTGTTGAAGATGCATCCATCCAGGCATGTGGTGAGTATACAATCACACTCTTGCCTTGTAGATGGTGGACAGGCTTTGGAGAGTGTGCAGGTGAGTTACTCGCCACAGTATACCTAATCTCTGACCTGCTCCTGTACCCACTGTCTTTATCGGATAAGTCCAATTGAGTTTCTAGTCAATGGTAACCCCTGGGATACTGACAGTAGAGCATTCAGTGATGGTAACATCACTGAATGTCAAGGATTGGTGGTTAGATTGTCCCTTATTGGAAATGATCATAGCCTGGCACTTGTGCAGTGCAAACATTACTTGGCAGCCCACATCTGGTTATTGTCCAGATGACGTTGCCTTTGAACATGAACTCTTCAGTATCGAGGTTACCATTGACTAGAAACTCAATTGGACTTACCCTATAAAGACAGTGGGTACAGGAGCAGGTCAGACATTAGGTATACTGTGGCGAGTAACTCACCTGCACACTCTCCAAAGCCTGTCCACCATCTACAAGGCAAGAGTGTGAATGCATACTCACCACATGCCTGGATGGATGCATCTTTAACAACATCAAGAAGTTGACACTATCCAGGACAAAGCAGCCCGCTTGATTGGCACTGCGTCCACAAGCATCCACTCTCTCCACCACCAGTGCTCAGTGGCAGGTGTGTAAAATCTCAACCATAAGACCACAAGATATAGAAGCAGGATTAGGCCATTTTGCCCATCAAGACTGCTCTGCCATTCAATCATGCTTGGTATGTTTCTCAACCTTATTCGCCCGCCTCTCCCACTAACCTTGGTTACGGAACAGGTCAGAGACTAGGTATACTGTGGCGAGTAGCTCACCTGCAGACTCCCCAAAGCCTGTCCACCATCTACAAGGCAAGAGTGTGATTGAATACTCACCACATGCCTGGATGGATGCATCTCCAACAACAGTCAAGAATTTGACACTATCCAGGACAAAGCAGACGGCTTGAGTATCAGAGGAATTGCAAATACTGATGAATATTGTACAATCATTGGTGAATATTCCCACTTCTGACCTTTCAATGGAGGGAAAATCATTGATGAAACAGCTGAAGATGGTTGGACCTATGGGCCAGATATGATCCTAACCAGCAGAGACTTTGCCCCCTGACTCCTATTGCTTCTGGTTTGCTCGGGCTCCTTGATGCCACACTCAGTCAAATGCAGCCTTGATGCCAAGAGCTGTCACTATGACCACACTTCTGGAATTCAGCTCTTTTGTCCATGTTTGAACCAAATCAGGTCAGGAGCTGAGTCCCCTGGTGGAACCAAAACTAGGTATCACTGAGCAGGTTATTGCTGAATGCATGTTGCTTGTTAGCACTATTGATGACACCTTCCATCACTTTACTAAGAGTAGACAGTAGAATTGAGTGTCAGCTGATGGGACGCTAATTGGCTGGATTAGATTTAGGCTGCTTTTTATGTGCAGGAAATCCCTGAGCAATTTTCCATATTGTTAGTAGGTACCAGCATTGTAGCAACTATACAAGGGCTTAGCTAGGGGAGCAACAATTTCTGGAGCACAATTTTTCAGTAGTATTGCTGAAATGTTGTCAGGGCCCAAGGCCTTTGCAGTATCCAGTGTGTCCATCCATTTCTTGATATCACGAGGAGTGATTCAAAATGGCTGAAGACTGATATCTGAAATGCTGGGGACCACTGCAGGAGGCTGAGTTGGATCATCTGCTCACACTTCTGGCTGTAGGATATTGCAAATGCTTTTGACTTATTTTGTACATTAATGTGTTGGGCTCTTCCATCATTCAGGATGGAGGTATTTGCGAAGCCTCCTCCTCCATTGAGTTGTTTAATGTCCACCACTATTCTCGACTGGGTGGCAGAACTGCAGAGCTTAGATTGATCGGCTGATTATGGGAACACTTAGCTCTGTTTATCACTTGCTGCTAATGTTGTTTGGCATGCAAGTAGTCCTGTTTGGCAGCTTCACACAGTTGACACCTCATCCTCAGGTATGCCTGGTGCTCTCCTGGCATGCCATCCTGCACTCTCCACAGAACCAAGGTTGATCCCCTGGCTTGATGGTAATGGTTGTGTGGGGGATATGCTGGGCCATGAGGTTGAAAATTGTGCTGGAGTATAATTCTGCTGCTGTTGATGGCCCACAGCACCTCATAAATGCCCAGTCTTAAGTTGCTAGATCTGATTGAAGTCTGCCCCTTTAGTACAGTGATAATGCCACACAACATGATGAATGGTATTCTCAACTTGAAGGCCAGGGGGCATTGCCTCCACAAGGACTGTGCGGTGGTTACTCATACCAATACAATCATGGACAGATCTATCTGCAGCGGGCAGATTGGTAAGAATGAGGCCAAGTATATTTTTCCCTCTTGTTGGTTCCCTCACCACCTGCCGGTGACCCAGTCTAGCGGCTACGTCCTTTAGGACCTGACCAGCTCTATCACTTCCATCTTTATTTTTAATTACATTTGCAATTTCCTGACATTAGTTATTTTTAAATTATTAGATAATTTCTTCTAAAACAAAGAAGGGTTTAATTAACGGCAGACTCAATTCTATTTTAAGGTTTGCCGATAATTTTGGGTTAGTTAGAATATAAGAAAAAAGAGAAAGCTGTACCGGATAAATTGCCTTTCAGATGATACTACTATATTAACTAAATAAACACCTAAAAAAAATAAATTCCTATGTTTTATTTGCTTATTCCTTTGCTGAAATTTGCTCATACATTCCTGGAACTGATCAGAGAATAATGCCTGCTGTTAGACTTGCCCTGGACTTGACAGTATGTCGCCCAGAAAGTTGCTGGAAATGAAAGATGTGTGCCCCCTACAAGGTATCAGAATGAGCAGGACAGTAGCAGGCTTTTTCTATAACCAATCAGATTGAACAATTGTGAAATAGATAGCTCACAGATCCAAATGGGGACGTGTACTTTAAAATGGGTGAATTCAATTTCAAATCAAGTGATTGGATTAATTGAGAGAGAAAAAAATAACAGAAAGAAAAAGTACATAAAGCTTTTTATTTTAATTGCTGTTACTAACAACAATTGAAATCTGAAGAAATTACAGTTAATGTTTTTAATTTCGCCTTAAACTTCCACTCCCTCCATCACTAAGAGTGCAAATATATAAAGCTGTGTCATCAACAAGGCTTCTTCATCAACAGCTTATAAATCTATGATTTCTTAACACCTAGAGGGACAAGGGCAGCACTTGCATGGAAACACTAGCACCTGTAATGTTCCTCCCAAACCATGCACCATCCTGACTTGGAATTATACTTCTGCTCCTTCATCGTTGCAGGGTCAAAATCCTGAACTCCTTTTCTAATAGACTACAAATGTACCTCTGCCACATAACCTCCAGCAATTCAAGAAGGCAGCTCATCACCACCTTTGCAAAGGGAATGTGGAGTGAACAATGATTGTTGGCACAGCCGATTTTGTGTACAAATAAAACAAAAGTGAACTTTTAGCACCCATGAAATAATTAAAGCTAATCATTATGTTAGAAGTGTAGAGACTTGAAATGGCTTATCGTCTGCAGAGTTTATTTGCCACTGTTGTACAGATATAGAAAATTTCTGTTGATCGGTGCATTTACATAGGAGGCAATGTCTTATTTTCATGAAGGTGATGATAAAATGTCACATCTCCAATCGCAATCTCTTGAGTTTAAATGTTTAATTGTTCAAATGTCCTCTGCAGTTGAGTATTTATTTATAGTAACAGAGCATCAGCGTGATAAAAATATAAGATGCTGGAGAAACTCAGCAGGCCTGGCAGCATTTGTGGAGAGAAATAAAGAGAGCTGATGTTTCGATAAGACTCTTTGGAGCAGAAGGTCAAATTGAACTTGAAATGTTTATTCCATTTTTATTTGAGATATCCAGTAAATGTACTACTTGGTTTTTATTTGAGTGTTCTATCTTTGTCTGAAAGTCAGGTGAATTGGAGTACTGTGCATACTGAGTATTGGGTGGCACTACTATCATATAAAATTGAAGAGATTTTGAACACATCTAGCAACTCAAGGTTTGACATCCATGAGGTGTTCAGTGACAGCAGAATTTGATTCAAACGCAACTTGTGGTCTCATGGCCCAGTATATTTCCTACCCTACTGTTACCATCTACCCAGGCCATCAGTTCTAGTCCAATGAAGATCACTGGAGATGGTGCCAGGAGCAGCACCCGGCATATCTTAAAATAAGGTGTCAAGCTGGTGAACTATAACACAGGACTATTCACATGCAATAACTATAGCTAAGCAGGCTTACAACCAACAGATCAGACCCAAGCTCTGCACTCCCACAACATCCACTTGTCAATGGTGCTGAACAATTAACAGTTCACTGGAAAAGCAGGCTCCATAAATATCTCCATCCTCAATAGTGGTGGAGCCCACATATCAAAGCAAAAGATAAGACTGAAGCAATAGGATCCATGGTCAATGAGAAGTGCCAAGTAGGTTATCCATCTCAGCCTCATCTGGAGGTTGCCAGCCTCTCAGATGTCAGTCTTCAGCCAACTAAATTCACTCCATTGTAGCACATCATAAATTTAGCCCCACTATTATGAGATTCATGCCAAATGTTTTTTTTAAGTACACACGGTACCCAAATTTACCTGACTTTCAGCAAGATTGATGGATCTTGGTTTCTGTATTAATCAAGAATTATTATTTATTACAAGTAACTAGACCATAGCTGGAGGTTAATAGATATAGGTTATTGGTATATAACGCGATTAACAAAAACTTGAATCATCTTATCAACTCCGCTTTCAACAAAACACACACACACACACAAACAAATCAGGAAAATAGATTATTAGGAGAGGTCAGAAAACAGATCAGTGATCTTTGCTTCCTGGTTCCAATATTAAGATGATACTGGTTCGGCTGGTCAGACCCATAATTGTTCAGATGTCTTTTTTCTGAAAGCTTTCACTGGTTTGTTAAGAAACACAGAATGACTGATTCACTTGGAAAATGTCTCTGATTTATGAATTCAAAAGACAGGGCTCACAGCAATTGCTGCAGTGCAGGGAACTGGTTTTCTTCAGGTTCAAGCTGCGGTTTTGATTGCAGAAAATATGCAGTCCATGGGCCAGGAGATGTTCTGCACACTTCTTAGCATCGCACTCTCTGTGTCTCTGTAACTCTAAGCCAAACAAGAACCAATCGCACTGTTGATGGTAAATAAGAGCTCCCTGTCCCTGTATTTTAAATGTCACTAGTCCACAGACCAATCATCTTCTTGTTGTCAACCAAGAGCTGTACCAGTTCAATGCCTTGACGTTAGATTGTCTGCAGGCTGAACTTCAATTACTGTTTGTTCAAACAATTGTTTACAATGATTGCCATGGGTGTCATGTTACTTGCTTTACAAAACAAATATCACCCTTACAACATATTAGTTTCCAAAATGGTTCTTTCTCGTTTCAGTCCACAGTTTTAAAAAAACACTCTTTTCATACCAAACTCAAAAAGGGGAGAGAGGGTGATTCCCCTTTTCATTAATCAGACTGCTTTGAAAAGTTAAAAATCACACAACACCAGGTTATATTGGAACAGGTTTAATTGGAAGCAATAGCTTTCAGAGCACTGCTCCTTCATCAGGTGGTTGTGCAGTACACAATTGTAAGACACAGAATTTATAACAAAAGTTTACAGTGAGATGTAGCTGAAATTATACATTGAAAAATACCTTGATTGTTTGTTAAGTCTCCCATCTGTTAGAATGACCATGTTAGTTTCACTTCTTTCATATGTAAATCACAAAATCTTTTTTAAAAGTTTCATTCTCAGGTTAACTTTAACAATTGGTGTCAGCCCAGATAATGTGTTGAAGGTGGTCGCCCTCGGTGTGCTGTTGTCTGTACCATAGTGTTTAGACTAATTCTAATCTAAAAAATGGGTTATCAGAATCTTACATGGATTCCTGCAGTTTTTGAGCAAAGTACAATGTAACTCTGCAAGTACACATTCACCCCACAAACATATTTGTGTATGTGTGCATTTGTGTGTTTGCATGTGAGTGTAAAGGGGTCTAAGTCTGTGAGAGGGTGCATGTGTGAGTGTGAGAGTGTGTGTGTCTGTAGGAGTGTGTGTGAGTGTCTCTATGTGCATGTCTGCGTATAGGAGTGCCTGTGTGTGTGTATAGGAGTGGCTGTGTGTGTGTGTATAGTGCAATGGTGGTCACCTGTAGTGTGACATAAACCCAAGGTCGCGGTTGAGGCCCTCCCTATGGGTAATGACACTCTCACCGACACTCTCACAGACACTCACAACCCCCCACCCCAGACACACACACACAAACATGTTTGTGGGGTGAATTTGTACTTGCAGTGTTATATAATATTTTGCTCAAAATTGCATGAATCCAGTAACACTCTGTTAACTCATTTTTTAGTTTAGAATCAGTCTAAGTATTATGGCACAGACAGCAGTGCACAGAGGGCGACCACCTTCAACACATTATCTGGGCTGACACCAATTGTTAAAGATAACCTGAGAATTGTAAACATATGGCTTAGTGCGAGGCATTCAGAAGCCTTTAATGATATATTTGTTTTTTTGCGCAAGAGGAGGTCATGTGGAGACTGTTTCGCGCGCAAGAGGAGGTCACGTGGAGACTGTTTCGCGGGCAGAAGGAGGTCACATGGGGTCAGATATCCGGGAACGCGAGAAGGCGGAGAATGGAGTCAGATCAACAGCCAATTAGAAGACAATCCCACCTCAGTGATTGCATGACGTTCTGTACTGTATAAAAGACTGGGTCAGGGACAGGAATAGGTCGGGCTTCGTGAACTGACACACTTTGCTGTTTGTCAGGGAAGGGAAGACCTAGACCCAGAGGTCTGTATACTTTATCCACTTACTGCTAAAATAAACTAAGAGTTTGAGACCGAATATCTTCTCCTATTGCTTCATTGAAAGAACACGCAGGACTCGGCTCACACATAGAGGAAAGTAAGCTGGTAGATTGAGCCCAAGTCCAACAGAATGTAACTTTTAAAAAAAGGTTTTGTGATTTACATATTAAAGAAGTGAAACTAACATGGTCATTCTAACAGATAAGAGACTTAACAAATAATCAAGGTATTTTTCAATGTCTAATTTTAGTTACATCACACTGTAAACTTTTGTTATAAGTTCTGTGTCTTACAATTGTGTCCTCCACAACCACCTGATGAAGGAGCAGCGCTCTGAAAGCTCGTGCTTCCAATTAAACCTGTTGGACTATAACCTGGTGTTGTGTGATTTTTAATTTTGTACACCCCAGTCCAACACCGGCATCTCCAAACCATATTTTGAAAAGGTCCAGCAGTCATAGCAAGCTCAGAGTCAATGTGAATCTGGGGTAAAATGTTGTGCTGGTTGGAATCATTCCTTACACAAAGAAAGATGGTTGTGGTTCTCCAAGGCCAGTCATCCCAGCTCTAGCACATCTTTGCAGCAGTTCCTCGGGTTAGTGTTTTCGGACCAACGATCTACAGCTGCTTCATCAATGACCTTCCCTCCATACAAACTGACAAACAAGGAACAAGCCCTTTGAGCCCACTCCATCATTCAATAAAATCATTTTTAACCTCAACTCTATATTTCTACACACACAAAGGTAATAGGGTTGAATTCTTTTTCTGATATTTGTAATAAGACCATTTAAAATAATTCTTCTATAATGTAAAATAGTCTATTTTTACTCTTTTGATGTGTAATGAATTTTGACATTCTTTGTTAAAAGTACAGCCTCATGCAAATATGTTGAGTGACTGACCTCCACAGTGACCAAATTACAAAAATAAAATCTGCAGTCTATTGCTTCAATCAAGATGGAATCCAACCATTGCTTTTTGAAATTCTGCACATGTAACTCACTTCCTTATTTCCCCAAAGCCGGTCCACCATCTAATCTGAGTGTAATGTAATATTGACTGGATGGTTGCAGCTCCAATAATGTTCAAAAAGCTTTCCACCATCCAGAACAAAAGTATACTTGTTTGGCACCCCGTATATCACTTGCACGTTCACTATGGACACACTCAATGCTGAAGAAAGCAAACTGCATTAAAAGCAAATAAAATGGGAGTGTTTGTTACATAAAACAGCAATGGAATTTGTTTCTTTCAAATGCTCACTGACAGACATCTTTAATGAAATACCAAACGTGCTTATGAAATTGCCATCAAAATATCCATAAATATATTTCACATTCACTATACTGAACCAAGAAAGCACATTTCTCCCTGAGTTACCAATTTACCCATGTAAAAGATACAGTGTTTTGATATCTATTGTGCATATTTTTAATGATGTAGATAATTATAAGGAGAAAAAAAATACATTTCTACATTTGTAAGTGGAATCCAAGAGGAAAATATAATGTTACCTTCAATTGAATAAAACTTTTTATGCACTTATTCATGATCTAGTTTTCATATTTTAAGTGAAAAGAATAGCCACACATTAAGTTATAGGAAGGGAGAAATATTCGCATACATGGGTTAACTCTGGGAGAAGTAGGAGAGGTAGGCAGGTAGCGCAGGAGTCTTCTGTGGTTATTCCCATTTCAAACAAGTATGCTGTTTTGAAAAATGTACAGGGTGATGAATGCTCTGAGGAATGTAGCATGAACAGCCAAGTTTCTGGGTATTGAGACTGGCTCTAACACAATGAGGTATATCGGGGTCCAAGAGATCGATTGTGTTCGGGAACTCTCCAGTCTGAGGCACAGACAGACGTTTCTGTGGCCAGCAGCGAAAAATCAGAATGGTGTGATGCCTCCCTGGTGCCAGGATCAAGGAACTTCAGAGACAATGCAGAATGTTCTCAAAGGGAACAGGGCACAGCAGGAGGTCGTTGTACACATTGGATCCAATGACATAGGAAGGGAAAAGGACGAGATTCTGAAGGCAGAGTACAGAGAGTTAGGCAGGAATTTAAAAAGGAGAACCTCAAGAGCAGTAATATCTGGATTACTCCTGGCGTTACAAGCTAGTGAGGGTAGGATTAGGAGGATCGAGCAGATGAATGCATGGCTGAGGAGCTGGCATATGGGAGAAGGATTCACGTTTTTGGATCATTGGAATCTCTTCTGGGATAGAAGTGATCTGTACAAGAAAGACGGATTGCACCTAAATTGGAAGGGTCAAATATACTGGCAAGGAGATTTGGTGGAGCTGCTCGGGAGGAATTAAACTAGTAAGGTGGGGAGGGGGGGACTCCAGGGAGACAGTAAGGAAAGAGATCGATCTGAGACTGGTACAGTTGGGAAAGGGAGCAAGTCAAACACTCAGGACAGATAGGGACAAAACAGAAAACAAGGTAGGACTGATAAATTAAACTGTATTTATTTCAATGCAAGAAGCTGAAACAGGGAAGGAAGATGAACTCAGGGCATGATTAGGAACATGGGATATCATAGCAACTACAGAAACACGGTTCAGAGATGGACAGGACTGGGGGCTTAATGTTCCAGGATACAAATGTTCCTGAAAGGACAAAAAGTGAGGCAAGAGGGGAGGGGGACCAGTGTTTTTGATAAGGGATAGCATTACAACTGTACTGAGAGTGAATATTCCTGGAAATACATCCAAGGAAATTATTTGGGTGGAACTGAGGAATAAGAAAGGGATGATCACCTTTTTGGGATTGTATTATAGACCCCCTAATAGACAGCAGGAAATTGAGAAACAAGTTTGTGAGGAGATCTCAGTTATCTGTAAGAATAATAGGGTGGTCATGGTAGGGGATTTCAACTTTCCAAACATAGTGCCATAGTGTTAAGGGTTTAGATGGAGAGGAATTTGTTAAGTGTGTACAAGAAAATGTTCTGATTCAGTATGTGGATGTACCTATTAGAGAAGGTGCAAAACTTGACCTCCTCTTGGGAAATAAGGCAAGGTAGGTGACTGAGGTGTGGAGAGCACTTTGGGGTCAGCGACCATAATTCTATTTGTTTTAAAATAGTGATGGAAAAGGATAGACCAGATTTAAAAGTTGAAGTTCTAAATTGGAAGGAGGCTAATTTTGGCGCTATTAAGCAAGAACTTTCAAAAGCTGATTGGGGGCAAATGTTTGCAGGTAAAGGGACAGCTGGAAAATGGGAAGCATTCAGAAATGAGATAACGAGGGTCCAGAGACAGTATATCCTGTTAGGGTGAAAGGAAAGGCTGGTAGGTATAGGGAATGCTGGATGACTAAAGAAATTGAGGGTTTGGTTAAAAAAAAGGAAGCATATGTCAGGATAGACAGGATAGATTGAGTGACTTTTCAGTGGAGGATAAAGGTAGTAGAAGTATACTTAAGAGGGAGATCAGGAGGGCAAAAAGGGAACATGGGTAGCTTTGACAAATAGAATTAAGGAGAATCCAAAGGGTTTTTACAAATACATTAAGGATAAAAGGATAATGAGGGAGAGAATAGGGCCCATTAAAAATCAGTAAGGCAGCATTTGTGTGGAGCCTCAGGAGATGGGGGAGATTCTAAGTGAGTATTTTGCATCAGTGTTTACTGTGGAGAAGGACAGGGAAGATATAGAATATAGGGAAATAGATGGTGATATCTTGAAAAATGTCCTTATTACAGAGGATGAAGTGCTGGATGTCTTGAAAAGCATAAAAGTGGATAAATCCCCAGGACCTGATCAGGTGTACCCTAGAACTCTGTGGGAAGCTAGGGAAGTGATTGCTGGGACCCTTGCTGAGATATTTGTATCATCGATAGTCACAGGTAAAGTGCCAGAAGACTGGAGGTTGGCTAACATGGTGCCACTGTTTAAGAAGGGTGGTAAGGACAAGCCAGGGAATTATAGACCGGTGAGCCTGACATCAGTGGTAGGCAAGTTGTTGGAGGAAATTATGAGACAGGGTGTACATATATTTGGAAAGGCAAGGACTGGTTAGGAACAGTCAACATGGTTTTGTGCATGGGAAATCATGTCTTACAAACTTGATTGAGTTTTTGAAAAAGTAACGAAGAGGATTGATGAGGGCAGAGTTGTGAACATGAACTATATGGACTTCAGTAAGGCTTTCAACAAGGTTCCTCATGGGAGACTGGTTAGCAAGATTAGATCTCATGGAATACAGGGAGAACTTGCCATTTGGGCACTGAACTGGCTCAAAAGTAGAAGACAGAGGGTAGGTTACTTTTCAGACCGGAGGCCTCTGACCAGTGGAGTGCCACCAGGATCGGTGCTGGGTCCACTACTTTTCATCATTTATATAAATGATTTGGATGTGAGCATGAGATATAGTTAGTAAGTTTGCAGATGACACCAAAATTGGAGGTGTAGTGGACAGCAAAGAAGGATACCTCAGATTACAATGAGATCTTGATCAGATGAGCCAATGGGCTGAAAAGTGGCAGATGAAGTTTAATTTAGATAAATGTGAGGTGCTGCATTTTGGGAAAGCAAATCTTAGCAGGACTTGCGCACTTAATGGTAAGGTGCTAGAAAGTGTTGCTGAACAAAGAGATCTTGGAGTGCAGCTTCATAGCTCCTTGAAAGTGAAGTCTCAGTTAGATAGGATAATGAAGAAGGCATTTGGTATGCTTTCCTTTATTGATCAGAGTATTTAATCTGGGAGTTGGGAGGTCATGTTGTTGCTGTACAGGACATTGGCTAGACCATTTTTGGAATATTGTATGCAATTCTGGTCTCCTTCCTATCAGAAGGATGTTGTGAAACTTGAAAGCGTTCAGAAAACATTTACAAGAATGTTGCCAGGGTTGGAGGATTTGAGCTATAGGGAGAGGCTGAACAGGCTGGGGCTGTTTTCCCTGGAGCATCGGAGGTTGAGGGGTGACCTTATAGAGATTTATAAAATCATGAGGGGCATGGATAGGATGGACAAAGTCTTTTCCCTGGGGTGGGGGAGTCCAGAACTAGACGGCATAGGTTTTGGATGAGAGGGGAAAGATATAAAAGAGACCTAAGGGGCAATTTTTTCACAAAAGAGGGTGGTATGTGTATGGAATGATCTGCCAGAGAAAATGGTAGAGGCTGGTACAATTGCAACAGTTAAAAGACATCTGGATGTTTATATGAATAGGAAGGGTTTGGAGGATAAGGACCGGGTGCTGGCAAGTGAGACTAGATTAGGTTGGGATATCTGATCGGCATGGATGAGTTGGACCAAAGGGTCTGTTTCCATGCTGTGGTTCTCTATGACTCTATGACTCTCAGTTAAAATCCCACTATCAGAACTCTGACATTTTTACCATTATCATTAATGCATAAATGAAATTTGTTGCATGATTTTGCCCAAAGTTTATAATAATATTTCTTCTTACTTCAACATTATGTATGATCTTATTATCTAGATTCACTTGCTTAAAATGCAAGTTTTGAACATTGCTTCCTGTGTTCTGCCAATGCCCATAGTGCAGGACCCTATAAATTAGTTACAATCACTGGATTTAGGGCTGAACAGGGAACTATTATAATGCAACTGGAAAGACATTATAAATTCAAGCACATGCACCCACTGTATGGACTGGACTAGAAGAAACTCTTGGCCCTTCACTCGAAGACACAGTGTACAGTTACTCACAACCTACCTCAGCCTTGCATTGCCTTGCTTTTATACTCATTGCCCCCTCAGCCAGAGATACTGGATAGTTACTGTATGCACGCTGTCTTTAAGGAGAAAGTGAGGACTGCAGATGCTGGAGTACCAGAGTTGAAAAATATGATGCTGGAAAAACACAGCAGGTCAGGCAGCATCTGAGGAGCAGGAGAATCAACGTTTCGGGTGTAAGCCCTTCTACAGGAATGAGGAAGGTGTGCCAAGCAGGCTAAGATAAAAGGTAGGGAGGAGGGACTTGGGGGAGGGGCGTTGGGAATGTGATAGATGGAAGGAGGTT
>NC_057732.1:22413516-22516141 GCF_004010195.1 Chiloscyllium plagiosum | reverse complement strand
CCTGCAATCTTCTTCCCGACCTCTCCACCCCCACCCCCTCTCCGGCATATCACCCTCACCTAAACCTCCTTCCACCTATTGCCTTCCCAACACCCCTCCCCCAAGTCCCTCCTCCCTACCTTTTATCTTAGCCTGCTTGGCACGCCTTCCTCATTCCTGAAGAAGGGCTTATGTCTGAAACGTTGATTCTCCTGCTCCACGGATGCTGCCTGGCCTGTTGTGTTTTTCCAGCACCACATTTTTCAACACTGTCTTTAAGTGCCATTTAGACTGACACAAGCCAGGACGCAGTTATCAGCAGGCCTCAATCCAGTCAGCCTTTGTTCAGGTCCAAGCTCAGCTTGGAGCAGTCAGAATCATGATCCACTACTCACAAGAGGTGAGAAACCGAAAGACAGATGGCACACCACAGTCTACACTCTTTCTATCCTACTGCGAGATTCTAGAATAAGACAGACAGGTATTATGGGAGATCAAAGTGTGTGGCACAAGCATTATCATTGTTACAGGTGTGGAGTTTTCCCAAATGAGTGATGGGTAGCGCTGATGGCATGCAGGGATAGTGATGTCACAGGCTGAGGTGAGTGAGGTTAGTGATGGAAGATGCTGCAAGAATTAGTGAAAGGAGAAAAGCAAGAGATTTGCTAGGAGGTAGATGAGGTAGCAGAAATAGGGTGAGTGTCAGGTATCAGAGAGAAGATAGTGGCAGTAACTTTTACAGTGGAGAAGGACATTGACCTTTTCCCACAATGCTGGTCATTGCCCCCAGACAGTTGAGACTGTTGTAACCTGGGTGACATGGTCTGGTGTGCTGGTCACCACTGCTCATCTTGGGGAAAGAGAATGTTTGACCTGTATACCACTCTGTCAGGAAGGAGTCCCGGAACCATGGGGGCATTGTTTCCCCCATCTGCCTCAGCCAGAACAGAAGTCAGGAATTATGTACTTAGCCAACAAACTAAGATTCAGCCTGTAATATTTTTAATTGTGCAATAGCAAGGTGAAGAGAACATATCACAGATTAGGTGTTATATCTAAGAACAGAAAAAAAGCTTAAACACTAAAAAGTTTGAATGCATCTTGACTTTTAAAATTTAAACTTGAGAAATTTCATCCCATGGTTTACAAGATTTAGAAAAATTGAGATTTTTGAAAGTTCTGTGAATGTAAGTACAAACAATCTGGAATAAGTTTAAAACTCACATGTATGGTGAATACTTGGAAAGCAGAATGTGTTTTCAGTATTTATATGTTGATTCTCACTCAGTAAAGTTGCATCATATATGCTACTCTTAGTGCATATATCCTATCATTTATGCTACTCTTAGTGCAGAATGATCACATTGTGGATGGTACACTTGTCAATGCTGCAGATCATGATTGTTACTACCAACAAAACACCCAAAGGCTTTTTCTTTATATGTTATGTGAAACAAAGTTAGGGAATGTTTTCAAGTCAATAATCCCATTACATGCACTTGACTGCCTTCTATAAATATACAAGACAATTTGAACCTTTCATCATAGTCAATCACTCACTGACAAATAGGATTGTCCACCTCGGGACATTTGTGTCAGCGTTCATGGGTGACAAGACTTTGTGTGTCTGTTAAGCCTCATCCTCGATCTGCATTTCTGGTGCCACATTTGGCAGTTGGTTCCAGGAAGTGGAATTAGTTCTTGTACTCAAGATCATTGGTATTCCTTTTCCTCTTGTTCCTTTGCCGTACGTCCTCTTGCTGAGAGGTGTTCTCAAAGAATTTGGTCCCTTCATACAGGAGCTTCCTCCAAGAGAGTTTCTTCTGAATGACTGTCTCCCATGCATTGACATCTATGCTGCATTTCTTGAGAGGTGAATCTTTGAAATGCTTCCTTCGTTCTTCTATCATTCAAGTGCCTTCCATGAGTTGGGAGTAGTAGGTTTACTTTGGAGTCAGAACTCAGGCATCCAAACTACATGTCCAGGCCAGCAGATGATGATCATGGCCTCGATGTTGCTACTATTAGCTGCATGGAGCATGCTAATTTTAGTATTATATTGAAAATCACTCTGATCTGCCAAAGATGTTTAATAGACTCTATCAGACAAGGTTGGATCTTGAATTTGACAACTTCAGAAGAACAATTTGAACTAATCTCTGTTCTTCACCTCACTTTGACATCAAAATTAGATTCCCTACAGTGTGGAAACATGCCCTTCTGCCCAACAAGTCCATACCGATCCTCCAGAGAGTAACCTACCCAGACCCATTTCCCTCTGACTAATGCACCTAACACTATGGGCAATTTAGCACAGCCAACTCACCTGACCTGCATATCTTGGACTGTGGGAGGAAACCAGAGCAAACCCACCCAGACATGGGGAGAACGTGCAAACCCCACACAGACAGTCACCCGAGACTGGAATTGAACCTGGGACCCTGGTGCTGTGAGGCAACAGTGCTAACCACTGAGCCACCGCACCATACCCAAGCCTTGATATCCTGCACACTGTGGGAAATGAACTTTCTCTTGTTTAAATCTATATTTTGTCCAGAAATCCTGATTCAGTCGGAGTTAGCATGACATCAAATATGGCCTTTTCTATCAGACTTCTGTCAAAGTGGCTTTTATCATGTTTGACTTTTAATAGAAAACAACAATAAAACTCTTTAAGAGCCAGAATATTGGACCAGGGAATTATCCAAAGACTATCTGATGAAAAGGCCAGGTATAGATGGGTCAATATCATGTCACACATCTAATCTATGCTAAGTTTAATAATAAAGCATCAACAGGGTTTAATGGCTGCAAAATATGCAGGAACTATAAAGCTGTGAACATGTCAGGGTGGCAGATTTCATAAAAATGAGAGATTTGATTTGTGGCCCTTTAACGTCTACAGGAATTACCAAGCAAGTTTGGTTTCATGTGCATGTGTTGTGTGTCAACATCAGGCCGGCCTTCAAAAGGAGAGACAAAGAGCTAATATATTTATGGGACATAAAGAGTTACTGGCCTCACTTATGTGAATGTGAAGAGTTATCGGTCACTTTAATGAGGATGTAAAGAGTTATTATGGAAATTTATAAGAATGTGAATGGGTATGTGGAAGGTTTATGATTGTAAGAAAGGAACATTGTCAGGTTGGTTTCAAGGATGTGAAGTGTTACCTGGCAGCTTTACACTGATGTAAAAGATCATCCTGGCAGGTTTGTGGAGGTGTGAACAGTTATCACGTAAGCAATAATCGAGAACACGAGGATGCAATTGAGTGTAATATTGATTTTCTTTCTATTCCAACTAATTTTTGTATGTAGGCATTAATTTCAAAGTTGCCACAATTTTTTGTTAGCAAAAGAAAATAACTATATCTTAAATTAGGTAGAAAAGAAAACAAAATAACAAGTCAGCCCAGGAAGGTCATTCTTTTAAGTAGAAGACCAATATTCCTCAGCAGGGAAACATTTTCTTGTGATTTTGAGATAATCCTACCAAAGAGAGACTGTCCTTCTCAGCAGCAAAATAACCATTATCACAGCACGGAGACAGTTCCATTGTTAAATCCCTGCTGCAAAGTCTACTCCTTTTTAAAAGCATTCAATAGCGCAGAAAATGGATCAAATTGCACACAATCTGTGGCTTGGTTTGAATCGCACAATAATGATCTCTACAAAAAATTAAGTTAAGACTTGCATTCATATAACATCTTTCAAGATCTTATGGCACCTTATTTGCGAAAGTACTCTTTTGAGGTGCAATGATTGTAGTAATAAATGTATGAAATGCACTGCCAATTTACACACAGCACGGTCACACAAATAGCAATACTACTGAAGAAATAAGCATTAGCTGAGTGTTCAGGATGAAATGCTCAGCTCTTCACTGATGCCATGGATTCTTTTTGTCCATTACAGATAGCAGATAATGTCCTAATTTACTGTCTCATCTGAAAGTCATCATTTCTGCACATTCAATGCTGCACATTCACTTTATTGCATTGAAGTGCTGGTCTCAATTTTATGTTCATTTCCAAAGCCATGATATTCAATAAGGCCCACATTGCTGCAGGGATCATGATGTAGGACCGACACACATCTGTTGCTTCCATTGTAGGAAGCACAAAAACATTATGCAGTCTGTTCATTTACAAGATTCGTTGCCAATGTTAAACATATCATCCAGTGGCTGAATGCCTGAGCAGGGGACACAAATCCTAAGAGGCTAGTTTGAGTTCAAGCCAATGTGTGGTATTTAAAACCAGTCTATACCATTTAAATAGGATGTGTGTTTTGACTGAAGCAGATATTAGAAGAATTGCTTGTGGGTAAAAAAAAAAGAGGGTGAGCAGGAAGAAGAATAACTATGGAGCAATATCAAAGAGTTCCAAGGTTCTCCAATGTAACATAAAAGACCTTGGCACAGAACCTGAATAAAAAGAGAGCTCCTTAATCCACAGGGAACTAGGAGAACCTCCAGATGGACACTGCACTAACACCAGAACCAGACGAGGTGTCACGGTCAATGGTAACAGTGTAGAAGTTTCCAGACAAGTGAGGTAGTGTGTAGTTTTGGTTGAAGTTCATTGCAGAACTGACGAAAAGGCAGTGCTCAGAATTTCCAAGGAGATAGTAAAGGCAGCAGTCGCATGTTAAGGCCATGAGATAGCAACAGAAGAGTTAATTTTACAACATGAGCAACACAAGGGGCTATATCCTTAGAAATTCTGAGCAGTGCTGTACTGTCAGCTCTTCAATGAACTTTAGCAAAATCTAAACATAGGCTCACTTGCCTGGAAACTTGTATAAAATTGGTTTGATTTATTAATTTCATAATTTAAAAATGGAAAGCAAAAGATAATGTTCTGCAGATAAGGACTGCAGGATATGGATACAGTACAGCAACTACTTTAATGACTTCACTCACAAGTGTTCAAGGTCAGATCTCTCACCCCATGCCTCACCACTTCCTGTTGAATTCACAGACCTTAAGCAGCAGTGCAAAGCTCCAAACAATTTCCATAATTCAGCAACAGCAAGGCAATATCAATTGGCATCTAACCTGAAAGTTGATGATGATCTTTTTAAGTACCAATAGTTGGGGTTCCTTCCTTTGGCTGAAAGACATTCAGCAGCCCGAGGTTACAAGAATTAGCTGGAGCATTGAAAAATAGCAGTGCTGAAAACAAACCAGAGGTACATGCTGATGAACTTTGCAACCTGTTTACTCTACATATTTTCAATGGATGCTCCCAAGACATGTACTCATAACCCACATAAAAGGCTGTTCTGCCATGTTCAGACCCACTGAGTGCACATGACGCAAAGGTCGTTTGGACAAGAAGTAGTGCATACAACACTAAAAATACAGGCACAATGCAACAGAGCTTTACAGTCTACAGGTAGAGTTTAATTGTTCCACCATCACCCCTGAAGCTGTCACTCCCCCTCTTTCTCCTCACCCTCCAAAACGAAAAGCTGTGACATACTGGAAGACAGAGGGAACTACATAAGTTGTGTGAAATGGTGTGGGATAGACAATAGATTACCATCCAGTTTCCCCCATTTAAGGATGAAATTGGTCAGGTTGTCCTTCCTAGCTACAGATCAAATTAGACCCTAATATGACTAATCAAATGTAAATTCTGACAGCCTCCTTGTGGGTTCATGGGACAGTGAGTTCTCTTGATCACTCATTACTAAGAGAGATATTAGGGCTCCAAAACATGGCTGTGACAGGGCTGCCATATGTATTCAGGTTGCTGGAATGGTCTACCATGCAACTCTATTGCTCTGCAGTAAGACATTAATTGACAATCTTATGACTCAGAAACAAATAGAAATAATAACTCTATCCTTAAAACAATCTGAATATGAAATAACCCAATAACATTGAGGCAGCAGTTACATGCTGAAGTCATGAGATAGCATCAGAAGAGTTAACTTTACAATAAGAACAACACAAAGGACTATCTCCTTAGAAATTCTGAGCACTGCTGTACTGTCAGCTCTGCAATGAACATCAGCCAAAACTAAACATAGGCTCACTTACCTGGAAACTTGTACAAATTTGGTTTGGTTTATAAATTTCATAATTTCAAATGGAAAGCAAAAGACAAGGCTCTCTTGAACAGTTGTAGCATTTTGCAGACATAACTATTGCAAAAGCACACACTTCCTTAGCAAGTCAGAGAAGAATAACCTCTACAGCAAGTTAACAAGTATACCCAGTGAAAGTCAAGGGACTGGACATTCTATTAGGAATACATTAGTAAAAAGATATAACATAGAACATAGAACCGAACAGCAAAATACAGCCCTTCGGCCCACCATGTCTGTGCCAACCATAATGCTGTTCTAAACTAATTCCATCTGCCTGCACATGATCAATATCCCTCTATTCATGTCTCTGTCTAAACACATCTTAAATATTGCGATAGAATCTGCTTCTACCACCTCCCCTGGCAGTGTGTTCCTGGCAGACGTGCCTCACACTTCTCTTTCCCCCTCTCACCTTAAATCAACACCCCTCATATTTGACATTTCCACCCTGAGAACAAATTTAAACTTTTCAAACAATTGATTCCCTATATAGCAAGTGTAACACTTGGAACAACAAAGTCAGGTTTCTTACCACTTACTGACTCTGTGGCATCACAATATCAGATGCCTTTAAAGAAATGTTAAAACATTGTAACTTGAGTGGAATACACTCATGATACCATTAAAATTCTTTCCCCGTTTCACACTAACTTAAGATATTAATTAAGTGAATGGTGATAATGAATTCAATGAACAATGGCAAATGTGCTTTCTATTGGGAAAATGGTAATGCTGTCAGCACCTCCCTGAAAGAAAATAGGAAGCTTGCAATCATTTGTTAATAAGCAAGAAACATATTCATGTAAATTACTTCAAAACACATTTTTATGTCACACTGGATGTGTCATCAAAAGTCCATCCAAACTAACATACTTTCCTGCAGCTTTGCTCTTTTCTTCCAAAATGAAACAGATGTTACGAAGTATCTTTCAACAAAGATGGATATTATCTTTAGTCTTTTCCTTCCACATGCGTCTGGTGTATAACTAACTAATTAATGACAGACTGATTTTAACATCATTTTCAAACAGCACCAACACTATGTGGGGGTCCATGCTCAATAGGATACCTGGCATCAACTAATACCACATAGGCCATGGCACTGCTTGGAAACAGCCTGGACAGTTCCAGAATTGCCAGGCAGCTGACAGGATCATGAAGGTAGAACCTTTGATCCAGCCTGGTCTTATATTTGGTTAGTGAAACCTGCCTGCCAAGCAAAAATGCTTTTGACTAGTTTCTGCTTGAGAATGTATTGCTTAGCAGTTGTTTTGTCAATCAGAAAGAGGGATACAAAAATAAACTGTCCTGCTCTGCATCTGTTGTGTAGCATGTCCACTGAGTGTAGAGCAACACAGGTTCTAGCTGCAAATCATGAATACATTTGTCAAATCTTAATGCTGAAAAAGCATATTGTTGATGCAAAATGGGGGAAGATAGGAAGTTACAAAAACTAAATTTCTGAGATAGCAGAAGAGCTGATTTTATGCTGACTGTCACAGAAGACCTCAAAATACATTGGAAATTTTACTGATTTGTAAATAGAAGCACAACATTCTCGCATTCTCTCTATGACCACACTTTCACTATAATGATTCATTCACACGAATGAAGAAACATTCAACACACCTTTCTATTGACATGACACAGGTTAATGCTACTAAGCTTAGCATCAAATTTCAGACTTGAATCAATTTAATCATGTGCAAAAATATCAAGATCGTAAACATGTTGCTTGAAAGAAGGAGTTCATTAATCAATTCAGAATCATTCATTATTTCTGTAAGCTACATAAATGTTTAAATCATTTGGAAATACAAAAATATAAACTTCCAAAGCGTAAAATCTTAGCTTATTGAATCAGATATAATCACCATGCTATTTAACTTCTGGCTGTTTATGGCAAATATTATAATTATTTAACAACTGGGAAATCATGGTCACTGTACACCTGAATGTCTGACATACTGAGTGTTTCATAATTTATATTTCAAATCTAAGCACAGATGACACTGGTTTCTCTGTATGTAAAAGGTTTTATTCACAATGCTTTAACATGCTTACCCCATGCAACATTCTGGCTTCCAACTCTTTCTACAGTATAGCTTTGTTTTCATTTTCCCAAGTCCACATCATAGACCATTTCGTCGAAATAGAACAAAGAAATATATTGTGAAATAGATCAGTCACCAGACTCACATGATCAAGCGCATAAGAATTGAACACCTACTGAATGAGAAGTGAATCTCTCCTCTGGCTCAGAGTTGTAAAATTACTTCCAGGGTGGTTTGTGTTCATAGAATCATAGAAACCCCACAGTGTGGAAACAGGCCAGTTGGCCCAACAAGTGCACACCGATCCTCTGAAAAGTAACCCAGCCAGACCCATTCCCCTACCCTATTGCTCTACATTTACCCCTGACTAATGCACCTACCCTAGACATTGCTGAACACAATGGGCAATTTAGTATGGCCAATTCATCTGAGTTGCACATCTTTGGACTGTGGGAGGAAACGCGGAGAAAACTCACTGCTTTAAATTTCCATGAATCCAGGTTTCAGATGTACAATCTGCCCTTTCAGTTATGTTAATGAGTGGCATTAGACCTATTTAAGGGCATCCTGAAGAAATCTGTTGACTCCAATATCAGGTACCCTGTCTGCGATGATACACTGTAGGGAATCTAAAGTTGTATTGAGTCATATATAAATCACCTCTCAAAACGTGAGAGAAGCTGGAAGTTTGCCCCATTCAGATTAGCCCAGAGACCAAGTTCAATTTGATAATCAGTTGAGTATCACTAAACCCATCTATCATCAGGCAGCGTTGTTGTGATTTTGCATCCAATGCTAATATTTTTGTAAATGATTAACTTTCCTGAAGCAAATGATCAGTAAAATGAATGTATCCCAAAAGACAAGACAGAGAAGGTTTGGCAAATGTTTCCTGTCATTGCAGGATACAAATCTGCCAGTCATGTATTTTTGTACTTTGTCAAAAGAAATGGGGCCAAAGGTTTATTCTAAAGGAGTTTATTTCTATGAAGGCAGAATACATGCATGTCAGGAAACAACAAATCCAGAAGTACTGTCAAAAACTGACAAAATTTATCCTAAGTGTCAAAGTAATATTGAAATGACAGGCAGCCAAAGCATTCATATTTACGGCCCAATTTTTACCATAATGTTTTTGCCACACTAAAAATGCTGAAGTTGAGAAACCCAGCCCAAAGCTTTCATTTTCACAGGGTTAGGGCGAAGTTGGAAAATTAAAGTTCCTGGACGTAGCTAGCCATTTAAATTATCAGCTATCTCCATTGGGATTGGGTTTTGAAGTTCCTGGTATCTGGAACCCGAAGCGAAAATTAGACTAGTTAAGAGAAATTCTGTTAGCAGTGCATTTCTTTTGGATAGCCAGCTTACCTCCTTGGAGAGTTGACAGACCTCTCAGATAAACTTCCAGGACATACTGAAGGTATAAGTCAGGAATTCTTTGAGGTAATGTGTCAGGTTTACTTTTGGGGATGAGGGGTCAGGAGGGGTTTGGGGTTCTTTTAGATTGTTAACTGTAGTGATGATTACCTGTAAAAGGTCAATCAACCATTGGGAACTGCCCAATATGTCAAACTTGTTGGAACTTTCAGCTTTATTTCTTTATTTCCTATTTAAATCTAAGGAGGTCTGCATTGTGTAACCTTGAACCATATTTTGTATATTTTACACTGTACTATAATTACTTCAATGTTTAACTTTTAACCATGTTCTTTCTTTCTATGTTGTTCTTAAGATTCTGCACCTAGGTGCTTGCCCCTAAGATGGTGCCTTATGTGGTGACATTATACACTTTTTAACCATCTCCTATATTTTTGTACTTGAGTACACATGACAATAAAATCAAAATCAAATCAAAGAAGTATTGACCTGTCAAGTCCTGTTAAGAGATATTAAGAATTATCAGGACTTTTAAAAGTATTGACAATATTAAGGAGTGTCACATCTTTACAAAAAGTCTGAACAAGAGTCAAAAAGTGTATTTATGAATGAGTTCGCTTTTCTCAAAAATATTTAGCAAGCAATATAGAGCTTTAAGGAATGGAAGTATATTTTTCTCTTACATATACAAGTACTTAAGGATATTCAATGAATTGGTTTAGTAGGTAAAGAGGAAAGGGTGCTGGGTGGAAGAAGACACTATGTTGCCATAGGGATATGTGGGGGACGAGCAGGATGTTGGAAGAACACAGCAAGCTAGTCAGCATCAGGAGGTGGAAAAGTCAACGTTTCATGTGTAATCCTTCTTCAGAAGGGTTATACCCGAAACATTGACCTCAGCTACTGATGCTGCCGAGCCTCCTGTGTTTTCCAACCTCCTGCTTAACTACAATTGGGATATATGGGGCCATGGAGGAACGGGATAGGGCATTATGTTGCATGAACTGGTTTGGATGGGGCATGGAGAATGGGGAGGTGGGAAGCACACAGCCTGTCTTCGGAACTTTTAGCCTCCTCTACACTTTGCAGGTCACTTGTCCCAAAGCCCAATTAAGTCTACCCTCCCTGTCAAAAATGGCCATTGTTAAAAGTCAGGTTTGTGGGTTGTGGAGTTGAAATTTCTCCCACTTCTGGGAGAAGTAACTGATCCAGGTACAAAAATTGGGGCCTTTGTCTCATACTGAAATGGCAAGTATTTCAAAAAGTAAGCCATTGCATATCTTCTCTTTTTAAATATGCATAACATGTTCTTACAAAACCTTATGAAAAGATGTACTTTAAAGGTTCATAAGGTGTTGGAATCAGATGATCTGAAGTATTATGGAATGACTTTCTGTACTTTAATCACTTGACAATTGCTATAAAAGCATTTAAACATGTTCCACTGATGTCAGGAAATGAGTCATTTTGATAATAATCCAAACAAATTTCAGGTACAAATTAAAACAGCGTTGTGCAGCAAGGAAATTCCAAGAGGGCAACATATAAATGAGATTTAAATTAATTTCTTTAATCTGTTTTAATAGCAATGTAAGTATGTACACTTGTGCAGATGCATAAGATAATTTAATAAAAAGTTGCAACTCAAAAACATGTATGCATAACTGTAGCAGTTATCAGGATTCAGGCACCAGAAAGTTGAATATTAACTATTTAAATAATGGAGTAAATCATTTTGATTGCTATCTGTTGGAGTAGGTAACTATGGTATATGGAAGCATATGTTGGATGGTGTATTGGAATGTTTTGTTTTGAAAATTGACAGAGGAGACCTTTGGGACACATTCAATTTAATGTGACATTCCAAGTTCAGCAGCATAAATAATAAGTGAGAATCTTGATGATGTAATCAACAGATACCTGGCTTACTTTCCGGGTTTCATATCTGAGACAAACCGACTCTAGCAATTTAAAATGTTATACCTTGAGTTACTCTGATAGTATCTGCTTGGAGAAGACATACAAACAACAATATACTTGCAATAATTCAACATTTCTGCCTCATGGAATGTTCTTCCAAGCATCTAAAAAAAAAGCACTAATTAAAGAGTAACATACCCCTAGCTTTTTACAGTAGTGATAGTGAGGATCCAAATGTTTCCGAGCACAGCTTTCAGCTTATGATTCGGGCTTTAAGAAAAATGATCGTGAGGCTTATCTGCAAAATGACATATACTGACCATTTTTAAATTGGTGCCTTTTCGCCCTTAAGGTAAATATTTCATATTTAAGCCTGACATTTATTCCTATTTTTTTTTATTCCATTATTTTTACACTGTGCAGTGATAACAATAAAACGGCTATACTTTTTTAGTAATCTGGTAATCAGATGAAATGGAATCCTATCACATTCTAGACGGCAATAATAAAAAAAACTCATCACATTGGGTCTTCCATTTTCAGCAAGGGTTTGGGTTACCAGAACTATGTAATGCATAGGAAGATGTATCTAGTTGAGTCTTGGCTATTACTATCATTACATCTAGCAAGAAAAAATTATGTCCCTAGGCAAGCAAAGGCTGTAGTATTAACTCTTTCTATTGTAGTTGTAACTGGAGCAGAAGATGAATTTCTGTATTGTCTGCCTGGGGCTATATTTGTTGTGAGGGCAGTAGAATAGCCTGAATTTGAATTAACTTTAGCTCACTGAGCAGCTTTTCTTGCTCTTAATTTATTCACAGCTGCATAAACCATGGGAACAGCTTACATGTGTGAATAGGTTTAAACTCAGAAATCAAATTCATTGCTGCATTAGAATTCTTATTATGGTATCGGGATTTCAAACTTTTGAGTATCTGCTAACTTCTCAGTTTTGGTCATATATTTCACATCCTACTTTTCCATGGATATCAGCAACACCTAATCATTGTTATCCAGATTATACAAATCAAAGTCATTAATATTGAATTTATCGAGAACCTTCGCCACGACATATGAAAGATCCTATCTTAGATTGTACAATCCCCACATGCAATGTCAGATCCTTCCCTGCCATTGGCCACATTGGTAACTGGTTCGAGATTGCTGTCAATTAACTAAATCAGTTTGTAGATACAATCTGAAGTTAAATCTTAAAAGAAGCAGCTGATATTTGCTATCTCCTTGCATCTGACTTATATGACATGAAATTCCTGTAAAAGAATTTCATGACATATAAGTTTGGCAGAGGGAAGATGGAGGGAGTCCAGTCAAGTGTATGCATCATAATCTTGACTGGTTGTAATAATCAGAATAAAGAAGTCGTGAATTGCATTTAATGGCTCCGAACAAATAAGACAACCTAACATATTTGGTACAGTGATAAACCAACAAAGAGAAGTGGTGGAAGGTTTCAGAGAAGAACAAATTCAAAAGCAATAAGAAAAATGTCAAGAATGTCAAGTGTTTAGTGATTTGAGCAAGAATAAGGAAATGTGTCAGGAAGGACAAAAACCTTAACAGAGTGAATAAAAAAAATCATGCATAAGGTGGTATCAGAGAAGCATTGAAAAAAAGCTAAAGCTAAAACTATAACCGGATGCATGACATTTTAACAACAAAGTAGATTAATTATTAGCACTGTTAGAAATAAAGGGATTCATTTAATATCTTTGTGGAGATGTGGTCACAGATGACTAATGTTGAGAACCAAACATTCCACAATATTGACTTTCAGAAAGAAAAGACAAAATGGAAAGGTGGGGCCTAGGATAAATTGTTATTACTCTATCCTTTAATACCAATGGAGAAACAGGACAAAGCTAATTAAATATGAATTTTAATGGAACAAAAAAAATAAGAAGCAGAAAAGAGATTAGAGTAATTTGTATGGTTTCTCACTGTAATAGCAGTAGTGGTGGTGGACAGGATGCGTGTGACAAAGTGAATACAGTACACAAGGAGGAATTAAACTTTCATTAATGCTGGGCAAACCAAATTTATGATATTGGTGTGTTGAGGACAAGTATGGGAAATAATGATCATTTTCTAGATCACAGTATTGACAAACCAATGAGGGATTGGCTATTTTAGATCTAGTATTGCGTAAAAAGGGTTAATTATAAATCTTGTAGTAAAGAGGCCTCTAGGGAAGAATTATCATTATATTATAGAATTTCTTTTTGAGTTTGTGAGTAATTTAGTTAAATCCAAAACTGGGATCGTAAATCTAAACTAAACACCCAACATAGATATGAAGCGACATACAATTAAGATAACTAGGAAATCAGATTAAATGTGCAGTGTTTAGATTAAAGTTAAGCAATGGCAATAGTGTAAACAAATGCAGAAAGGAAATACATTTTCTTGAGAAATCATTAAGAAGGGAGCAGATGGAATTTGTGGAAAAATGTGAAGCTATCCACTTTGGAAGGAAAATATAGAAAAGCAGAATATCTTTTGAATAAGATCCAGAAATGTTGGCATTCAGAAGGATCTTGGTATCTCTGCAATGACTCAAAGAAAGTCAACATGCAGGCAAAGTGAGCAATTTGACATAAATTCTATGTATTTAAATACAATGAGTAATATAATAAGTAAACTTGAAGAGGGTTAATCTGGTTCTTGAGGAGTGTGATAGGGTGAATGTTGCATCTGGGGATGACGTTTGGCCTGGTTGGGGAGTCACTCACTAAAACCAAACGGTAGATCTTTTACATACCCCTGAACAACATGGACAATGGTGAGAAGGTTGGGAAAATATAGCGAGAACTGAAAACTGAGATTTTTAATGTCAAGAAAGTTTGAACAGCTATGTGAGAATCCTGCTGGAAGGCACCAAAGGATCTATTTGCATGTATTAACATCTCACTGTTTCCTAATCACATTTATATTCAAGTTGTTATTTCCCCAGGTAGCAAAGAGAATTGATCACCGAGATCACTCCAGCCATTGATTTCAACTAGAAAGAAGATCCATGGAGATATCAGGTGAAGTTGATGCAGTTCACCAGCTTCTTCTCCAGCCATCTATCTTGGTCAGCATTCCCCAACATCGCAGGGTTCACTCCAGGAACAATAACTGCACATACCGTTCATCCAAAAAGACAGTTATCAGCAAAGCAACAGCCTCACCACATCATCATGGCACATTGCACACTCACTTATAACATGGCTCAGCACCTTAATGCTGCACTTTGGAAATCACTTGACACCTTTCATTACTAATGTTCTGCTGGGCCACGGGGTATACAGGGTAGGCATTTATTTCACCCATTAAGGAGACAACTATTTTTAGTAGTTATATTTCCCCTTTATAGACAGCCTCATTTATAATTTCACTGATAATTTTTCAGATTTGATACATTCTTGATCATTAGAATCAAAAAGCACAGAAACAGACTCTTCAGCCCAATTTGTCCATACCAACCAGGTTTTTTAAATTGAACTAGTCTGCTTTGTCTGCAGTTGGCCCATGTCCTTCTAAAATTTTCCTATCCATGTTCTTGTCCAAATGACTTTAAAATATTGTAATTGTATTCACCTCAACTACTTCCTCTGGCAGCTCATTCAATATAACTACAACAGTCTGTGTGAAAAGGTTGCCCCTCAGGTCCCTTTTAAATCTTTTCCCTCTTACCTGAAACTTATGCTTTCTATTTTTGGACTCTCCTACCCTGCGAAAAAGACCTTGGCTATTTACCTTATCTATAGTCTTCATGATTTTCTAAATCTTTATAAGGTCATCCCTCAATTTCCAATCTTGCAGGGAGAAAAGTCTGAGCTAATCCAACCTCTCCTTATAATCCAAATCCTCCAGTCTTGGTAACATCCTTGTAAATCTTTGTTGCACTCTTTCCAATTTAATAACATCCTTCCGACAGCAGGACAAGCAGAATTGTACATAGTACTCCAAATGTGGCCATACCCATGTCGTGTAACATGACATTCCAACTCTACACTGTACTTATATGCCTGTTGACTTTGAAATCTAAATTCATGGTTCTCCACTTATATGATTTATTTATATATTTTATAATTAGTTAATCTGAGTAAACAAACATATTAAGAGAAAGAATTTTAGTAAATCATTCAGGCAACAGGTCATCTCTCTTGTGTATGTAAAAGTTAACAGTGATACATTATTGCGTGTTCTCCACTCCTCATCATGATTGTGTAAATTGTTCACATAAGTTTCCTGTTTAACAGTGCTAACTTTTTATCAAAGTCAATTTCTAAGCACAATTTTCAATCACCCAAGTAGCCATTCTGCATTCTTAAGCCTAACAAAATGGATTGAAAAGCTGTTTGAACATACAACTTCACCCGATATCAAATGGATCTTCTTTCTACTTGAAATCAATGGTTGGGGATTAGTAGGACATAAGACAATTGCGCTGTCCAATAGCACGGAAACCACAGGCTACATTTTCCTAGCAGGAGACCAGGAGCTGTTGGAGCCTGAGGCAGTGACCCCAGTGACAGAACTTGTTGGATGAAAGACCACAACCTTACCTAAAACTAATCCTGAGGCTCTACCTCCAAACCAATGGCCCTCCTAGCCATCAGCAGTTTCATTCTCAGCTCTGCAAATGCTAGGAATGCCTCTCCATTGTGGGTGTCCTCAGGCTTGCCTTTCTCCTTTAGTCGTGCCTCCCGTAATGGAGGGTTGCTGGTTATCTTGTGCTTTGGACTACCATTCCTAAAATTAATGGCCCATTAAGGGCAGTGAAAGTGCTGGTAGCCAATTAAGAGGCCATTGGAACACGGAGCTTGCACACTTGGCATCACACCAGTACTGAAACTCATATCACGTTAATCATTTTGTAGTAAGAAAAACATCTTTTTGGATTTTTGCAGCATCCTGTTAATAGAGAAAATCACTCATGGATTTACTGCACACTAGTGCTGTGAGACAGCTTGTTTCACCTATTGTTCACATAAAACAAAATGTTTCTCCTACCATGCAAATGAATAATGTGAAATGGGTTTCAGCACTGGTACTACACTGCAATAAAGATTGCTCAATATTTTAAATCATAGCTGCAATTCCTCTTATTACTGGTCCTCTGAGTGTTACAGCTGAATTTATTGCATACTTAGGTCCTACCTAATGGCTCATTTGACTTTTTAAAACAAATATTTGCAGTGGTGGATCATTAAGGATCAGCAGATTATGCCACACTATAATGATTATCAAAGAATCTTTTGGGTGAAAAATATTAATAAAGTATAGAATAACAGCAGATCCAGAAGTTGTTAGAGAGCTTTGGGATTTCAATGATTTTGCAAACCATTTATATTTCACTCTTGGGAATAACATTTTCAGCTGAATCTGCAGCTATATCTACACTAGTCAGGTATTTATAAGATTTACATTAAGGTTGAAATGTATGCAAGAGGTAGTGCAGTATTTATTTGTGCTATATTATACATGGAGCTACCAATACTTCTTTGGTTACCAGTGGAATCTTGCACCCAATATGAAACAAACACTGAAAATGCTGGAGATGCTCAGCAGGTCTAGCAGCATCCATTCTTTGTCCAGCCAGTTAATGTTTCGTGCCCAGTTCCGAAGTAGAATCATACTGAACCCTACATACTGTGTTTCACTCCATAGATGCTCCCTTCCCTGCTGCAGTTCTCCAGCATTTTCTCTGTTTGGTTAAGATTTCTAGCATCTGCAAGACTTTACTCTTGAAATACTCCTGGTTAAGTTACAAAGTTAGAATCTGCAAAACTTAATTTACGTAAAATCATGACCATAGAACTTCAATGAACTACCATTGTCAAGAATCATAAAAGTTCTTTCTCTATCCTTCTTTACAAAATGCTCTTTGGTGTTTTTAATAATGGTAACTTCGCGTAGTTTAATTCATTCAGCTGAAATAGCTTTCTTTTATTCAAAATAAATATTAATAGTAAATATATCATCTGCTTATGAGTAATCTGATTTTAAGATCTCTGAAAAATACAGTAAAAACCTATGTGAAATTATTTACATATTTCAATGATATACACCAGTCAGTTTCTAAGTAACTTTAATATCTTTTGACATGAAACAATTTCTACAATGTAACAATCAGACTCAAAACATTAGCTTGCTCTGTCTCCATGGAAGCTGCCTGTCCTGCTGTGATCTCCAGCATCTTTTGTTTTCAGTACAAATTCCAGTGGTTTTTTTGCTCCTGTTTTTACAATGTGCCTGATGAGTACCTGAAAACCTAAGGAAATTAGTGCAATTTGAAGTGCCATACAAAGCAGTTCTCTGCAAATCTCAAAATTTTGACCTGCAACACATCTGTTTGTGGGAAATACCTGATTCAGGTCAATTCAAATTTATGACAGCAACCTAAGATCATGGAAAACACAAGCCTAAGTGCCTTCAGATGTGATTCAACATGTTCCAGATCCCCTGAACATTTTGCTCTGGTTCAGCCAATTCGGCCAGCATTACATTCATAGAATCTTAGATTCAGTGTAAACAACTGGAATTTCTACCTCATAGTGTTTAACTTACTCCAATATAACAATCTTACGTCAAGAGAATCTACTCCCTCAAGCAAATCTCAAGAATTGAATTACTCCTTCACTTTTCTGATTTTGCTGAAAGTACTAATTTGCTTCTGTGATGTTGATTGTTGCTCTCACGTTAAACCAAGTGAATATTGAGCTCCACGGTTGAATAAACGATGCTATTATCATCTAACTAGCTCTTATTAAAATGAGCCACATATTTCTGCATGCATTAGACATGGATATACTAATATACTGAATTTAATTATTTCAAAGGGCACTAGCCTCTCCTTAAACTGCCAGGCAAAGTAACAATAATGCTTTCGTAAGTACAGATTTGTTACATTTTGTTCTCGGTATAAGTTGGCAAGGCTACATTTATTGGGTCCAACCCGGGTTTGTACAATTGTATAACTTGTTAAACCACATCAGAATATATCAAGAATTATGCACAGGGTCTGATTGGGAGAAAATTGTTGAGACCAGGTTGGATAGAGTTGACAGTTTCTATTCTTGGAACAACATCAACAAACCAGCCAGGTTTTGAAACATAAAACATAAATTAATGGGCTTTTTTTTCTGGTGCTAACCCACAAAAAAGTCCAGATACATTAAAATCAAATGTACAACTTGTCATGGTGATAGGCGAACTCACTATATCAGAGTTGTTAGTTCAATGCTAGCTCATTGCGTTCCTACATTCTTTCAAATATTCACTTAATTAACGATGATTACAAGGCATCACAAATTTTGGACATCCTAATTCATTTCAGATACTGTACCTGGAATGCATGCATATGGTCTTAAAAAATTCTCAAAGGCTCAATGTTTCTGAACATAGGCCACCCACTGCATCGATCAATATAAAGCAGTTCTTAATACAAGGCGTTTCGGGCTATTCCACTTCTGTAATTCTTTCAACTCTAAAAGTTTGTTGATATAATTTTTGATTGCTGCTGTTATACTTGAGAGAAGGCTTTTTTTTTATTTATCGTGCCATTTGAGTTTTCAGTTTGGTGTCTTTGGAATGTAGAGATCCAATTACTAGACTGAGAAGAACTAATCGTCAAAATAATTTATTAATGAAAATGCTAAAGCTAGGTTACAAGAAGTTGAGAACCATCCATTTTAAAATGTAAATTTTAAAATGAATATTAATGTTAATTGACCATTCACTTCATCTTAAATTAGCAATGATGAATATTTAATTTACTCAAAGACAGTAGACTTTACCGAATTAGCAATCCCACTGGCAAAATCTGCTGAAAATCTGAGAAAATGTCAGTGGATGCTAACATGGGTACCAGGTTAGTTTTCTGAAACTGGCTTCATTAATGCAACAGTACACTTGTGAAAATCATTGTCAAGGGCATCTTTCTGCAGTTAGTTCCTGGAACGTGTATATAATTATTCTGTAACTACAATTGAAATTACAAGACTTTCTATACCATTCCAAATATAAAATTAAGAGGTATCAGAAGATTTCTGTATTGTGCACCAAGTGGCAATTGATGTGTTTTGAGAAGTTTTACTTCAATGCATGTATATAGAGAGGTACAGAAAGGTCAGTCGAACACACCCTTATGACAGCAATGTCCTTTCACAGCTGGAAATAATAAAAGGGAAGTTCGTGCCGTGAGAATCCCGTTGAGTAATTTACAGTTGTTGTACAATGCAATGCATTGAGCACCTGTAGACGATATTTATAGCAGACAACATCAATCTCTAAACAAGTATGCTCTGTCCCTTCAGATCTGACACACTCCATTGAAATAAAATCGCTTAACTTTTGTCAAAAGCCTACACTATATATTTTATTATTGCATGAAATTCCAACAAGAAAACAAATTAGAACAGAATTTTTAAAAAATCAAACTCAAAACATAATCAAAAAATCTTACACAAATCCTGTTGTCAGCTGTCTGCATTGGAAAGTCAGCCAAATATAGCTGAGCTTCCCATCTGTGCTTTAAACTGAGTTGTCTGGCAGCAACTTTAGATGATCACTCTAAGCTTCTACATCCTAGAAAATCTAATTTGAAAGCGGAAGAGTGCCAGTGTTCATTGATTGTCATCTGAGTTAACAATACATCAGTTCTAGTACACAGTAACTCAGAACCTCAGGACACAGAATGCCTAAGTCACAGCACCAACACAGCACTGTCGAGCAAAGCATCTGCTGTCAACTCTGAATTTGTAAATAAACTCCGACAACTGTACACAGAAATCCAGTCCCCCTCCTGCTGAACTAAATTCACCAGACCCATCTTCACAAGGCCAACATATATGCTTAAGTAATCATATAGCCTTTGGTTGTTTCTCTTTATATGGGGTGATTGACATCTTTTCAAATGGATTATCATAAACAGTTCAGGTTCTGCATGAAGGGCTTTTGCCTGAAACAATGATTTTCCAGCTCCTCGGATGCTGCCTGAACTGCTGTGCTTTTCCAGCACCACTCTAATCTAGAAACTGGTTTCCAGCATCTGCAGCGCTTGTTTTTACCTAGGTTCTGCATATGTGCCAATTGTCTCTCCATACAAATTGAGCTATGGACAAAGAATCTGGAAAAGTTAACTCCACAGCACACACCAATCGTAACACAGGACTCAGAGCTGGGCGAACAGGTTATGGTTAATCTTCATCTGTAGGCATTCAGACAAACTAATCTTTTATGTCATCCACATCAATGAAGACTGTTGTGATGTCTGGCTATATAACAAAAACATATTACATTGGATGATTAAATTAGCATTTTTTGTACCTAAAAGTACTGAAAACTTGACAAAATGTAAGTCACTACAAACATGGGGACCAGGTTATGAGCTCCAACTGGCTCTTTAATGCATTTGTTGACCACATTAGCAAGGGCCTGCTAAGCAGTTAGCTCCTTGAACATACATAGATAGACTTCTATCATGAATCACAACTGATTTAGTGAAATCTATAAGACTGTCTACATTGTTATACTACCAATCATTTCCCTTTTAAGTACATCACATTATTAAAATTGTTCATCACCCAATTACATTGAATATGTCAGAGTTCTTGCCATCATTTAGTATGCACTGTCACACAAAGCAACTTCAGGACTCTTGACCATAATTTTGAGGAGATTCCAGCAATGACTCAAATGGATGTAAACTGAAATATGAACTCATTCAAAGTTGACATCCTGGGATTGTAGGAGAAACAGCTCACTCTTTTACAGCAACTTAATGAAACATTGAAAGGAGCTTCTCAGAGGAGTGGTGCAGGCAATCAGATAGAAAGAAGATAAAAATAAGGGAAGCTATTGACAGAATAGTCAGAGGTACATTATCAAGAAAGTTTTCATTGCATGGAAAGAGATAGTGAAGTGAAAGGTTTTAGCAATTTACTCCCGGATACAGGAGACCAGCTAAAAACAACTAAACACTCTGCCATTCTGGTGCACAGAGGAAACAGGTATGTGGTGGGGGTTTGGGGAAATTCATACACAGAAGTTCAGAATTGAAAGAGTAATGTGTGTGTACTGAGCCATAGGATTTTAAAAGACTGCAAGCAGACTGGAATGAGACATAGAAGAACTTCACACTTAACACTTTGAGGGTAATGTGCTGGTGGGAATGGGAAAGGTCAGTGGAGTTTCCAGCAGCACACATTCAGATCAGCCTTTGGGCAAGATTAAATGCAAGATCAGTAGAATGTTGGATCACGTGGAATATTTACAAGGTGGAGCTTAGGAAATGGAGGTGAAGATATCATGTTTAGAATATGAAGGAGGGAATCAGTGAAAGAGGAGGAAGCAGAGATATCAGTCAGCAGTACTGAGAAGATTTAGGTTTGTACTTTCCATGAATGTATTCTGATTTTGAGATTAGATTAGATTCCCTACAGTGTGGAAACAGGCCCTTCGGCCCAACATGTTCACACTGACCCTCCAAAGAGTAACCCATCCAGACCCATTTCCCTCTGACAAATGCACCTAACACAATGGGAAATTTAGCATGGCCAATTCACCTGACCAGCACACCTTTGGACTGTGGGAGGAAACCTGAGCACCCGGAGGAAACCCACACAGACAGTCACCCAAGGCTGGAATTGAACCCAGGACCCTGCTGTTGTGAGGTATCAGTGCTAACCACTGGGCCACCACTTCACCCTAGTTGTGCTTGCTCTCAAGCAGATCAGTGAGGCTGTATAACATTGAGGTTATCATTAACAAGAGTAGGAAAAGGAACAATCAAATGCTTGAACTACAAAGTGTCTGTAGAAAAAGCTTGAAAAGGAAGGTTATCATCAATATACTTAGAGGTTGACTTCATGACTGTGGATGACATCATTTAAAATGGTATCTAAATGAGGAGTGAAATAGCCAAGGGTTGGACTTTGGGACATGCCACGTGCAACAATGCAGATGCAAGGGAAGGTATCATGGGTAGAACAAATATATTTGCTGTAATGGGAGTAGTAGGAATAAAACCATCATAAGATGCCATGGGATGGACTACAGAGGAATGATATTGAATGAGCATGGATCACTATGATCAAAGGAACTTTGCCAAATGCTCCAGAAATGTCGAGGGTGTGAAGAGACAATGTGATCAAAGTTGGCATGTGGACTGAAATGTAAAACAGAATTCTACAGTTTAATCATTGAACTTTATATATTGGTTTATCAATTTGACATTAAACTGAACAATTGTAAAGGATAATGTGAACATTTGCCATTACTGTAGTTCCCACATTTATGGATGTATAAATATACAGGCTTACAGTGGGAACATTCCAATCCTAAGGAATGGCCAAAGTCATATTTTCAGAAATAAAGATTCTCAGCAGTTTAAGCAGTCTAACACTTTAAGCTCATTAACTGATTTGCAGGCTTAGTTGATTTAAATTGCAAGCTGGACTTGGAATCCAAATGCTAAATCTTAGGCTCTTTTGGTTAAAATTAACTTCATCCGGTTTAGTGGAGGGTTTCTCTCTGTCTGGCCTAATGGGTTCATTTGCCAGATCTTACCAAAGTCATGTCATTAAGAATCTACATTGCCCTTCTTGCCCAATTCTACCTCCATGCCACCACCACCTGTCATACCAGGAACAATTCAGCACTGTCTGGATATTCTGAAATGGACTGGGATCCCTGGAACTGATACCATCTTTAAAAGCCCATTGTTCACCTGAGAAAGCATTGTCAATCCAGTGTTGCCCTACATGGTTCCTGACATTTGCCCTGGACATGGTGAGCAAGGGGAAATAGGGCTCTTCACTTTGCAGGCAGGAATTGGAGGTCCCTCACCAGAACCAGCAGGAGAGGTCACAACACCAGACCAGGCAAGTCTGGTCCAAGGTTGCTACCTGGGTCAGTGTAATATTAGCCATCTGGAGGAATGCACAGCAATGTAGGAAGAAAATAAATGACCTTCTCCACTATGCCACAGTAAGTGCCACCATCTTCTCTCTCATGCTCACTCCATCTCTGCTACTAAACTACCTCCAACCAAAGCTTATACTCTATGGCTCTCACTACTGCCCGCACCATCCTCTCTCAACCTTGCCCACTAATCCTGCATACCTTCAGTGCCACTTGTTCAATCACTCCAGACACCAGGAGAAGACTAGCTTGCAAAATGACAGAAATAGTCAAGATGGATTATGGGATAATTGACATTCAGCTCCTTACCCTGAATGAGGAGAGTTCCTGAACCTGACCAACCTAAATGGCTGAAAGGACCTTTCCAAGCGCCTGGGCTGGTATCAGAGACTGCATTCGACTTACTGTGCTGGGACCCTGATTAAACGTGATCTCCCTTGATTTGACTAGGGACTGCTGACAATCACAACAAGCTTCCTGGCTTTGAGTCTGCAAGGTTCTGCAATCAAAATCCTAGAAATCCCTCATGAATGGCATTGTGTTTCTACCTCAAGTAAATGGACTGCAGCGGTTCAACTAAGGCAGCTCACCACCATCTTCATGGACAGTTAGGAATGGTAAATAATGCTGGCCCAGCCAGTCACACCCACACCCATGAGTGATTGAATAAAGGGCATAACAAATAGCAGGACTGTGGGGACTGATATTTCCAGCTGAATGGTAAGGTCAAAAATGACAAGGTTAGGGATGCTGTGAGCATCCAGGTTAACTCAAAGAGTGTGAGGGGACAAACCAGAGGTGCGGCCTGCTCCAATTCATGAGCTGGATGAAAGTCTCTGAGCATGATGTGTCCTTGCTGCAGCATTATGATAGTAGCTCCCTTTACAAGCAGGGGTGCAGCAACTAAGTACAGAAGTGGATTGTAATGTGGATCCAAGATGTGCTGTGAAAGTTCTTAGAGGCTGGCACATGTTGGAGGCCAATGTTTGTGGCCGTAGAGTGAGAGTGTAGCTGGTGCCCATGGAGCATGCCCTGAGATGCTGCTGGATGGTAACTAATATGGAGGCTCTTCACAATTAGTGGTGAGCTGAAAATGAGGCTGGTACACTCCCATCTCGAGAATTCTCAGCATTTAGTTTGCTCACAGCAGATAGTAAGATAGGAAACTGTATATTAATGTGGTGAGATATGCAATTAATAAGGTTGCTGCCAAACAACAATCTCCCTCAATAGGCAACTTGTCACTACCTAGTGAAAATCTTACCTTGACAACAGGAACTTAGTTAAAAGATGCAGCAAGTTGGTCCTGACATTGAAGTAGGTCCCACTGAAACTCTCTCTCACCACATTTCTCGCCATAGTCCACATCATTCAGTCACCTAAAAAATTCCACCCTGAGTAAGCATCAGTAAGTAGATCAACAATTGACACCAATATTGAAACCGGAAATCTAAGTGCACAGAGCAGCAAATGGTGTTGTCTGTGTCAGAAATCCCATTTATTTGGCATTTAACTTTCTAACCTATGTTACTGTGCATGAGCACTGTATGAAGAACACATAACAGATATAGGTAATCCCAAGAAATGAAAGGACTTCATATCAGACATTTTGTTTTATTTTCATTCATTCATTCATGGGATCTCTGTTTAGGCCAGCATTTATTGCTCATCCCTAATTGCCCACAGGTAAGTTAAGAGTCAAGTGTAGGTCTGGAGTTACATGTAGGCCAGACCAGGTAAGGATGGCAGTTTCCTTCCCTAAAGGCCATTAGTGAACTAGATGGGTGTTTCCAACAATCTGCAATGGTCATCATTGGACTTCTAATTCCAGATTTTTATTGAATTCAAATTCCACCAACTGCCAGGGCTGGATTCAAACCCAGGTCCTCAGAACATTGCCTGGGTGTCTGAACTAAACATACAGCGATAATACCACTAGACCATTGTCTCTCAGTTTTTGAAACAGTAAAATGATAGACTGTGCAATATTGCTAAAACTCACTTAAATTCTATCGCTGATTTATTATAACTTTAGTGCTGTAAACGCACATCATCGAGCTCTTACAGAGAGCTAGCAGTAGGTAAGTGGGCTGAGCGACCTGTGTTGTAAAATTCTGTAAGTCTAATTTGATGGAAATATTACAACATTAAAACTCCAATTAACAAAATAATTGTAAACACCTGTAAGATGATACATTTGGTCGAGGCTGATATTACACAGGGATCCTTTCAACCAGAAATAATGACTTCCTGCTATCCTCTACACATGTTTCATTACTTTGATTACTTGTCTTGCCTTTTTTATGTCCCTCCATGTCATATTTCACTTGATATGGCAGGTTTGCAATCAGCTTGCACATTTCTGCTGATGCTGTTTCGTAAATGCAGCTCACGTTGACTTGATATCCAACCTTCCCACTAGCACTGCGACTTAGCATTTTTTTCCACTATTTATTAGGTCATATTTGGAACGTGGGGATGGGGGAACTGGGGAAAATCACAGGCACTAATCAAATTTCAGCTCCCGACCATCATAAAACCTTTCAGCTCAGTTCAACCATGGCTCTCAGTGGGATTGTGTGATATGACGGAATAGTCAGTGTTGAGTTATACCATTGGGAGTCGTCCAAAGATCAAGCAAAGCACTTGTAATGTGTGCTTACCTGCATTTATAGGCCACCTTCAGGCGTTCCCCCAGAAATATGATCCCTGAGGCAGAAGTCTCACCCGCCAAGTTACACCAGCAGCTCTTCTCCTTCGCAGCTCTAAGGAGAAGGCCATGCTTGCTGCAGGAACATCACTCACTGCTGTTCCAGGATTGTAGAGTGCCCACGTTGTAGGTAAAATGGAGATAAGGCTTCACAGAGTCACGGTTGTGGAAGAGAAGGCAGGCTCAATAGCAGAGGCAGTAGGGAAATGCTTGTCAGTGGGCTTATGCCTTCTTGATGTCCAGCTCCCTCGATCAAGAACTAATGCCTTGATCAGGGGACTATGGCCTACCTCAGAGGTGACAAGTGAGCCTGGGCTCCAGTTGCCATGGCAACAGACTGTCCTGGTTAATCCCTGCGCCAGCAATGTCAGTAATCCTAGTGGCAGCCACTAATTGGCTAACACTAAAAAATATGTTCCCCTGGGTCCTGCTGATTGGGAAAATGGAGTTGTATCCTTATATTCCAGCCTTGGAGGCAGGAGCCCTGTTGTCCACATTCAATTCAGTGTCATCTGTTGTCACATTTTCTGTGTCAGTTCGTTTCATTCTAACCGTTGATGTTTACAGTGTAAACCAACCTCCAGCTTCATTATTACTTCCTGCCAGTGAAGGCACAGCAGTCATATGGCTAATTGAAAGATACTGGTGCAACCCAACTTTGCATGTATGCAGGTGCCAAAATTTATATTCATGGGGCTGCAACTGTGCATAAAAATATCATGCTTTAAAGCACAGGCTTTTGAGAAAGAGTAAGGACTTCAACTAAAAGATTTCAGGTGGAGGCAGCTAGAGAGGTGGTAAGCTGAGGAAACAATTAAGTGAGACCTTGAGAAATATTTTCCCCCTTTAATAATTAAGAATTTTTTTGCAAGCCCTTAAGTAGTCAATTCATCACCATTTAAGTTCCTCAACTCACTACCTGCCCAATTACCTGCCTTGCCAGCAGGAGGGAGAATTAGTTGGATTCCCAATGGATAACCAGGATGACCTATCTCTTGGCTTGTTGGGGACCTCCAACACAGTCAGGGGACAGTTGGAGACATGGGTAGGCACAAGGGTGCGCTCTCTGAAAGCTAACCCATTGCCCTTGTCTCTGATATCCCTCTCTCTACCTTACCCTGCACTGAGCAAAAGACTGATCATCTCACTGCCACATCTCCTGGGGCATTAATCTCAACCAATGAACTTTAAGAGGCTGCTAGCCTCTGATTGGCTGATAGCTCCTGAGGAGCTGAGATGCCACTGGCAAGACCTGTGATAGGCTGAGATTCTCAATGAAATTCATAAATCAGCTCTTAAGCTGATCAACATATACGGAGTTTCTTAGCAGTGAGACTATAACCAGGGTGGGAAGTGTCTTTGATTATGTTGGCTACCTTTCTGCAGCATCAAGAAATGTAGATAAGTCAATGGATGCAAGGTCACTTTATGCAATGGTCTGGGCTGTGTTCACAACATTCTGTAGTTCCTTACCAACCTGGGCAGAGCAGTTGCCTTACCATGCCAGATGGGATGGTTTCCATAGTGCATCTATAAAAGTTGGTGTGAGTCCTTATGGACATGCCAAATTTCCTTAGCCTCCTGAGGAAGATTACAAGTAGATTGAACAGAATAGTTGTGAAGTAAGTCTTTCCAATGTAGTAGAATTTAAAAGGGAGCATAAATGCAAGGGGGTCAGTAATGAATTGAATAATATGAATAAATCGAATAAAAATCCTCTTTCTCAGTGAATGCCTGGAACCTGGATATTGCTCTTGCAGGAAGTATTTGAAGCAAATTATTTCATTTTCAAAAGAAAACTAGTGAAGAACATGAAAGAAAAAGGAAGAGAGTATCACGCTAAAAGCATGAGATGAGGCATATATACGGAGCATAAACCACCAGGAGAGACTGCTTGGGCCTAATTATCTTATTCTGTGCTGTTTTTCTATGCAATTTTACTGCACCATTCAAAGTTAAATAAGTGTTTTTGTTTCTATGTTATGGATAATACAAGTTTCAGATAAGAGGCAAAGAAAATAACAAATCAATGAAAAACAAGCTGCATTATGGATGTTAAGCCAATTTTATTGGCTCGATTATGTAATCATAGGATGGCGTTTTTACAATGAGACAAATGAATATAAATGTCGACATAAGTAATGACCATAGATGAATCTAGGTAAATACAAAAGGCTCCTCCTGGTTTCCACCTTTTCTGAATAGTTGGAATAAAAATCGTCATCGAAGTGCTCACCTCCGGCTGCTCTCCAACTTGAAATGCTTTTAATAAATATGATTACAGTTCATCTCATCATAGAATAGTCCTACATGTTAATTTGGAATGTTTGTCTACAAAATGGGAAAAGGTTCACCATAAAGCAAAGGAAGTAGCCAATGTAGAGTACCCAAGAGCAGCTGAGTGGTTGTCAGGAAAAAAGGGAAAGTTACCAATTCCAAGGCAATATGCAGGTCGGGAGAAAGTACTTTGAGTTACTCCAAGGTCAAAAATTATTGCCAACCTTGTTTTCAAATTCCATTGAATTTTAGCTGCTCATATTGGCTTGAATTTGGTGCACCAGCTATGAAAGTAGTTATTTTAACTGCTATCAGCTGATTCAGAGTGTTGCCAACAGTTGTCACTTCAACATCCAATAAATTTCCAATGGGTTTACACCAACCAACTCTCCATAGGGAATACCTGAGCAGTAGCTTTAAAAGTACAGTTTAAGCTAAAAAAAAGTTCTATTTTTCCAAATAAAGATCACAACTGTGTTTTAGACTCCAAACTAACAATTAGCATAATCTCTTTTCTTAAAAAAAACACCAGTGTGCATGTCCTATCCATATGTTTTTGTCACCTTTTCTCCCATTATAAATTACAATGCTATTATTGATAGTAGGATTTAACCGAGTTGATGAGTAATATGCATTTAAAAGAAAGGGCGACTAACACTAATATTCCACAGCCAATACACCTCATTATTTCCACAATTTCACTGATTTTGCTTCTTGTCCTTCATTTTTAACATTTATATAACAGCAGTGAGTCATGCTAAAATGTTCTGTGTCCATAAAATGCTCAAATTAAGATGCTCTCTCTGAATTTGAAGAGCAGTCCCTTTTCCAAAATTGACCATGTTTATTCAATTGCAATTGCGAGATGAAAGGAGTCCACAGTATAAGATTAGATCAGAATGGTTTGCTTTAGTGGTCTCTTCTCGGTACACACTTTACTGTGTTAGAAAGCAGTGATAAAGTGTAAATGTTCAATTATTACATACACAGAGCTTTGCTCAACAAATTCCAAATGCTGGCCATATTTTAATTCAACAGTTAGCTTTGTATTAACTTTTTTTAAATAAAATTTATACCTCGGATTTACTGTTGGCAATATGAGTGGACAAGCATTTAATAATTTCAAATGATATAGTTTTTCCCAATTTTAATTAAACTTTAACCTCTTTGCAATGAATGGCTCAAATCATGCATGAAAATAGAAAACAGCAAATCAAACTGCAACTGTATTAATTTATGATCAGCACTCTTTATAGTTTTTAACCAGAACAGAGCAACATAGTGGCTCAGTGGTTAGCACTGCTGCCTCACAGTGGCAGGGACCTGGGTTTGATTCCACCCTTGGGTAACTGTGTGGAGTTTGCACATTCTCCCCATGTCTGTGTGGGTTTCCTCCTGCAGGCCACGTGAATTACCCATTGTGTTAGGTGTGTTAGACAGAGGGAAATGGGTCTGGTGGGTTACTCTTCAGAGGGTCAGTGTGGACTTGTTGGGCCAAATGGCCTGTTTTACGCTGCAGGGAATCTAATTTAATCTTTTTGGTGTAAGGCCCTTTTGTCAAAGTAATCCCACATGTTTTCTGCTCATTTGAGTCTGGTCAGAATGGGAAAATATTATCCCCCAGGTTCTGTTGTAATTCATTGCCGTGTTCATGTCAAATTGACAGAAAATGCTTATCCACTCAGTAAAGTCCAACATCTGAATATTCCTGATGCCTCATAGAACCAGCACGAATGCAATGAAGATGAATCTAACACTCAAAGCTCCATTTCAAACCTTGGGAACAGGTTCATTTGCATTGGCGGGATCTGTTCTTAGTTTAGATTAGAGTGATGCTGGAAAAGCACAGCAGATCAGGCAGCATCCGAGCAGCTGGAAAATCCACGTTTCGGGCAAAAGCCCTTCATCAGGAATGGATCTGTTCTTAGTGCCTAAAATAATCTTAAACCAGTCTTTCCATAATCAACCAACAGTTAAGATCAATTGTCAAGTTCCAATACCTTGACTAAGAACCTAATGCATTCATTATCTCATTCAATAGCTTGATGACAGCCTTTGTGCACAACAGCACTAAGATTCTGTATATATTCTTTCCTCTTATATTGACACATTTGGCATAACACAATTCTAGATGCATCATTTGCTGAAACACAAATTTGTCAATTTGCCTTCAAATCTCCATCTTCCACAAACTAGCAATGGTTAAGAAGCAGTACTCAATGGAAACTCTGGCAGTGATAGATCAAACTTGTCAACATTATGCAGACTGTCACAAGGTAAAAAAAAATTCTTGACATTTGCTTGCATTTTTTTTATTGTTATGGCAATGGAATTGAAAGTACAAGATACCACCTGAGATTTACCAGCAAATAATATTGCATGATAATGTTTTACATTACCTGAAAGGAATTTATGAAGGGAATCCTTTCAAACTAAGAATACAAAAATTGACAATTAATAAAACCATTCAGCATATTAAATTTAATTAATTTGGCAAGTATAAAATTAACTATATTTTATTTGAGCTTTGAAAACCTAACTGCTGCTCTACTAATGCATGGCACAATTAAATTAATTTGAAAATCTCAAGAAATAAAAATTCCCAAGAAGAAAGTTTCTCTTTTTTTATTTTACATTTCTCCCTTTCTATTTCACTTTGAGTTCATGAACTCGAAATTTATATTCATGTAGTCATTTCCCTGCCAATAAATGAAACTCTTTTTAAATCACAGTGGGAACATTGCCAGTACACAACTGTCACGGTAAGATTCAACAACTCATAGTCCTCTTAAGATGGTCTAAATATAGCATCCTGTGGGGATGGAGATGAGATTTGATGTTACTCCTGATCCATAGAAACCTTATCCCTTTAGATGGTTCTCCTATTGGCACTTTAAAGGCAAGTTGTTAGGTCGCTGAACACCAGAAGGATGACCGTGGCATGCACTGTGTATGCTTAATCCATTTCCACATGTAATTTAGAGCAGGGATACAGGCCATTCATCCAATTTGATCAATGTCAGTGTTGATGATCCACACAAGGCTTGTCCCACTTGAATTCATCTAATCCTATCCTGTAGATAAAGGGGAGCCAGTGGAGGCATAATTTTTCCTTTTTCAAAGGAGGTACTTCTCGTTTGAGAAGGCATTTTGTAAAGTGCCATATCAAAGGTCATTGTGGAAAATAATAGCTCATGCCATAAGAGGCAGCACATTGATATGGATTGAAGATTGGATGGATGATAGGGAGCACAAAGTAGGCATAATTTTTCCTTTTTCAAATTGCTAGATATAATGAGTGATATGCCACTAGTATTGTTGCTGGGACATCAACTGTTTTAAATTATATATCAATGACTTGGACGAAAGGTAAGGAAAGCATAGTCATCAGTTTTATGACATAAAAGCTGTTAGGGAATAAAATTGTGAAGAGGAAGTATGGAGCCTACAAAATTATATGGATAAGTTAAATGAGTGGAAAGAATCTTACACATAGATTATAATGTGGGGAAATGTGAAACTGTTAATCTTGGTTGGAAGAATAAAAAATAAAAGTATTATATAAAGAATGAAAGATTATCGCACTGGAGAGATACAGTGGTATCTTGGTATCTGACTGCAAGTTCAAAGAAAGGTGAGTATGCAAGTGCAGCCAGTAATTAAGTAAGCTAATAAAATGTAACTATTTATTGTAAAGGGATTTAAACACAAAGGTAGGGAGGTTATGTTTCAGTTATACAGGACACGGATAAGACCACATCTGGAGTATTGTGTACAGTTTGGTCTCCTTACAAGACTAAACCTAAAATGATTGGGTTGGCTTATTAGGAAAAGTCAGACAGACTCCATTTTTATCCATTGGATTTTAAAAGAGCAAGATATAACTGGATTGCATCACGTAAGAATCTGAGGGATCTTGACAGCTTGGATGTAAAGAGGTTGTGTCCTCTAATGACAGAATCTGGAACTTGGGGTTACTGTTTAAAAACTAGGATATGCGCATTCAAAACCGAGAAGAGGCAATATTGTTTTCTCTCAGAGAACCATTAGCTTTGGAGCTCTCTTTCTGAAAAGGTTGTGAAAGCATTTTTAAAATGCTTTTAAAGGTAGAGGATGATAGATTCTTGTTAAGCAAGTGGTCCAAAAGTTATCAGGGGTGCATGTGAATGTGGATATGAGGTTACAATCAAATCAGCTACCACTTTATTGAATAGCAGAGCTCACTCAAGAGGCCAAATGGCCTGTTCTTGTTCCTTAATTGTACATTTGTAGGATGAAATAACAGGCAGGAATGCAATTGTGCAACAAACATTGGCTGGATGCTGATTCGTTACAGATTCAAAGCACTTAAATGGCACTTTGTGAAATGCATTGCATGTGTAAAAGATGCTTACAGTGAAATGGGAGGCCCAGTTTTCTCAGTTGTTTAGACAGACAACATCTGGTTCAGAATAATACGAACAACACAGAACTCTGTCCCCATTCTGACTAAGGTACACTTGGGGCCTGCCCCATGATCTTTTTTGACATAAAATCATGGCATATGAAATAATTAGGAATTGCACAGGGAGAACAAGAGAGTAAACAAATGGATTTTCCTTTCGGAATTCTGAGGAGGGAGATAGTGAAGGCATAGAAGAGGGAAGGATGGATGTCAGGCAAGTGAGATCATAAGCAAGAATTATCCCACAGGTCTGAGAAACAGCAGGAAGGATTTTACTGACTGTTGGGTGGCAGACTGGGAGTTGTGGGTGACTGGAAATAGCAGCATGCCATGTCCCGATGACTCTTCAATACAGTCTGGCCATTGGGCACTTTTCCCAGTGACAGAATCTGATGCAGAGCAATGGCTTGCTCCAAGGAGGCAGGCAGCAATTCGCATAATTAAAGGCCCTATTAAGGACCATTTATAGAGCCACTGGCACTCAGCCAATGGCAACTTGGCAAAACTCCCAGCATGAGGAGAGAAAACCAACCACTTTCTAACAGCTTTTGAGGGTAGGCAGGAGCTATCAGAGCCAGAAACATTACGAAAAAAAGAAAGAGTTACATTGATATAACAATTTTTCACAACCGGCAGATGTCTCAAAAACAATTTACAGCCAATGAACTACCCTTGTAATGGAATTTCCTGGGAGGGGGCTATGGGCAGAGAAAGCAGCTGCTGTGGCCCCAACAATGTCTTCAGAGTCGTTTCCCCTCTGACCTTTACTCCTCCAATTTTTAATTAACTCACTTGCCTGAGGCTCCAGGTCTCCTGCCTGTCTCAGCAGCCCCTATGTATCCCAACTGTGCAACTGAGGCATCAGAGCTGTCAACCCTCTGACTGGGCCAGCAACCTCAGGAGCCTGCCCTCTGTCCTTCATTGGACGGTTTTCCTGAAGGCAGCCAATTAGGAAGCTGCCTGCAGTAAGAATTGTCAAGCAGCTTCTGCTGCTGCCAAGTGCAGGCTCAGGACCAGCTTTTCACCCTTAACATGAGAGTCCTGGAGCCAGCAGTAACCCTGTGTTCACACTCCACTAACTCTGCCCTGCGTTTATTGTTCATCCCCTTCCCACAAACATGACAACAAATATTATTTTTTAAAATTCATTCACAGAATGCGAGCATGCTATGTCAGCATTTATTGCTGATCCCTAATTGCTCAGAGGGCAGTCAACAGTCTCCCACGTTGCTGTGGGTCTGGAATCACAGATAAACTAGACCAGGGATGGATGGCAATTATCTTCCCTAAAGAGCATCAGTAAACCAGATGGGTTTCCCCTGACAATGATTTCATGGTCAGCATTAGACTCTCAATTTGCTTTTTAAAATTCTACAACCACCTATGGCAGAATTTGAACCTCTGTCTCTGGGACATGACCAGGGTCTTTGGATTGTCCAGTGACAATACCACTAAGCCACTACTTATTATGGCATATGGCCCCCTTTCCATCAGAAATGTTTCCGGACCTGTGACTGACAGAAGCATTTAACATTAATGCACCTGTGTAATTTGGAGGCAGCCTTTAGGGACAATGGTCACATTAGTCAGTCAGTAGTGCATCACTCCGTTAGACGGGTTGCAGATGCCTGGTTCAATCTTGCTCTGATTTTGGTTGAATGCACATTAAGCCAGCAAAGCAGACAGCCTGTATGGTAAATGACGGGAAATGGAAACCAGAAAGATCTAGAAGAATGAAGAGGAAAAGCAACTTTTTGGATTCATATACTGCCAGAGCTATCCAACTGCCATCTGGCAACTCCCATGTTCTGTACTTCCCAAGTATCGCTGAGTTGTATGTTTAAATATGTGTGAAGGACTTTAATAAATCCCTTTAAAAAAAAGTCTCTGTAACTGCATAATTTAGAAAACATTCCTTTGAACATTTCCATTCCAAATAAAGCATAATAGATCACTTTACTAACACAATTGGAACTAAGAATTCTATGGCATGGATACATTGGACCATAGGGTCTGTTTCCATGCTGTATGTCTCGATGACTGTATGACTCTAGGTACTTTGAAAACCCTCATGGGTTAAATTAAAGATTTCTTTTTCAAATCAAACTAAATAAAGTCCCAGATCAAGATAGGACCATCGAAATTCTTAGAATAAAAATAAAATAACGTGACTGATGGAAATCTGAAATAAAAACAGAAGGTGCTGCAAATATGTATCAGCTCTAGCAGCAGCTATGTAGAGAAAAACAGACAATATTTCGAATCAACTGCAACTCTCCCTTGGAACTGTATAAATTATTTATGAATTCCTTTTTGCACTGCATTAATTGTGCCATCTTACATACATTACCTAATTTCTGGCATTTCTGTTTTCAAAGGACTAATTTCCACATTTGTCATGTTTCTCTGAGTATAGACTACTAGATTTTTGTTCCTGGAATGTTCTTTCATAACTACTGCAGTCAATTTGCAGTAATATCCTTGTATTGCCCTCCTCTTTCTTAAGTTGCGCAATTCTTTCCTGACCTCTTGACATGTCCTGTGACTGGTGGTCATTCATTTTATATTCCCAGTTATGCGTCTGTGCGTATCCTGCTTCCTTTCTTTGATGGATCTTTCTTCACCATCGAGGGCCCTGTCATTTACAAAATCCATTAAGTCAAGCCCAGCTTGGTGACCAAAATGGGCTCTGTGAGCTATTGTTTTCTCGTCCATTCCTCAACAGTTTTGAGGTGCCAAATTCACCAACAGTATGAATGTTCAGTGGCTTTTTGTAAAGCATTCAAGTAATAGGCAATAAATGCTGACCAGCCAGCAATGTCCACATTCCATGAGATAAAAAAAGATGGGCTAGTCAGTTGAACAGACAATGGTAAATGAATTTTAATTCTGAAAAGCGTGAGGTGATGCAGTTTGGGAGAACTAACAAAACAAGGAGTACATGATGCATGGTAGAATCTTAGGTAGTACAAAAGATCAAAGTGACTTTGATGTGCATGCTCACAGAGCCTGGATGCAACTAGGGCAAGTAAATAAGATGGTTAAGAATTCATACAGAATACTTGCCTTTATTAGTTGAGGCGCTGAATAGAAGAGCAGAAAGATTATAGGAGAGCCAGATAAGACATTAGTTAGAGTACAGCTGGTGTTTTGTGTGCAGTTCTGTTTGCAGAAGGATCTGATTGCACTAGAAAGGATGAAAAAGTGATTCAACAGGGCTTTGCCTGACCTGGAGCATTTCAACTATGGAGAGAGAGTATGGGGTTGTTTTCCTTAGAGCAGAGAAAGCTGAGGGGAAACCAGTCTGAGGTGTGCAAAGTTATGAGGGGCATAATTGGGCAAGATAGGAAGAAACATTTCTCCTTGGTAGCAGATTCAATAACCAGGGGCCATGAATTTAAGGTAAGGGGCAAGAGATTGAGAGAGGATTTAATGAAGATAACTTTTCACCCAGAGTGTGGTGGGTATCTGTACCTCTGCCTGAAAGAATGGTAAACAAGCAAAACATTTAAAAATTAACTGAATGATCACTTAAAGCCCCATAGCATACATAGCCATGGACGAACTACTGGAAAATGGGACAAGTGTAGATAGGTGATTAATAACTATCAGAGATAGAATGAGGCCCTTTGGCCCATTGTATGTAGGAAACCTCTGTAGTTCTATGATACGTGACCTTCTCCAGATCTCAAGAATAGGGAAAATATTATGAAGATATGGAACAACAAACTATTAGAACAGCCTTATGTACTAGGGTTAAAAATAATCTCTTGTAATAAGTGTAGAAAATATTGCAAAAATATATTATTGGCTCTTACTTCCCCAGTTCACCATTCCTACCTTTTTCTCAGTAGATCTTATTTGTACATTGCCTCCATCACATGTTTGCCCTGAATTTATACAGATACTATAGCACTCATCCTTCTGCCTAATCCTTCTCAATTAATTCTGTCATTTGCCTTCCTCTCCCAGTCAAAAGTGACAACTCCAGCACCTTCACTCTTTCCTTGCCAATAGCCATGCTCCAATTCTTTCTCCTTCATTAGCATCTATTGTTTCCACTCTTTCCCGAGTTTCTCCATTAATTTTCATCTTTCCGTCCCTAGCTATCCATTTCTTAATTTCCCTGTCCTGTAAATCCTCATTCTAATTCCTGTCCAAGCTCTGCTTTCCTACTAATTGAAATGATTCCCTCCACTGCATCATTCTGGCATGATCTGTTTTTGTGAAATTCCTATCTATGTTTGTAGCAGTATTGTGTTTCAAAGCATAGTGAATAGGTTTCTGCTGAGTATTGTCAGCAAACACAGACTTTGCCTTGAAGCATAGTTGTCATGTTTGTAAGATTTATTCTGATGCAATAATAAAAAATTATGTTTCTGTTTTGGTTCTGTTCGCCGAGCTGAAAGTTTTTGTTGCAAACGTTTCGTCCCCTGGCTAGGCGACATCATCAGTGATTGGGAGCCTCCTGCGAAGCGCTTCTTTGATGTTTCCTCCGGTGTTTATAGTGGTCTGTCCCTGCCGCTTTCGGCGAACAGAACCAAAACAACGAGCACCCGAGCTACAAATCTTCGCACAAACTTTGAATATTATGTTTCTACTCATGAACTGCATGTCTGTATACAATAAATGGATCAAGTATTTGCCCAGTGTGATTAACACTATTTTTTAATATTTACTTTTAGGTAGCAAAGTCACAGGGACATGCAAATGCAAGTTTCAAAAGGCAACCTTAGGACTATTTAGATGATGACTTCAAAATTCTAAATGCTTAATGAAACCTAAATTGAATTAATTTCAATATATCATTTATTCCTTTGCATTATATATCAATAATATGCAGTGGCACTGAATGTAAATAGCCTCAGTAGTTATCTGAAAAATTACCTTGTCACTTTTGAATTGATTTCAGTGTTTTTATTACAGTTGCTGGGAGTCAGTTATTTGTTCAAATATATTAAAAGAAACTTAAATAATAAATGATCTACTATGTATATCTCTTTTTTTAAATTCTTGGCCTCATTCATAATTTTCCCTCTATAACTATATCTCAAATACACAGTTACTCACCACCACTTTACCTCTTTCATGAATCTGTACAAACACATGTTCAGGAAATGGGAGCATTATTTTATTGGAAGATAATTATACTCAGAGTGAAGAGCAGCCTGCTGTAAGCAATTCCAGAAAAAAGCATCAACATCTTTCTTCACTGCTTATGCTGGAGAAACACATGTCAAGTCATCCATCAGAAGAAGCGCATGAACCTCTGACAGTTGAGCCAAAACAATACAAGGCATCCATACTATGGAGAATCACAATATTACAGACAGTTACCATCACCATCTACCAAAACTATTTTCTGGGTCAGTTTCAAGCTATTAAAAAACATATACTCCATGTCACAATGCATTCTGTAAATGGAAACAAAATTGGAGGACATGTCTGAAGGATAATTGCAAGAAAAGGGAACTGTTAATAGGATACTAGGACATATCTGTAACTTGTTGTTATGTTATTGTAACATTCAATCTCACATACATCACACATTAGGGGAACTGTATGAAAAATGTCTCAGCTTATGTATTTTTTTAAAAGACATTTCTCGTCTTCAAAATGCCTTCAACAGAAGGAGAGAAGCTTTGTTGGGATGCGATTATAACTGAAAATGTCTTTCAAAAAATATTCTTATAAGGAATAGTTTGAATTGAACACATAAACATTAAACAAACAATATATAATCTCTTGCTCCTTAATAATTTGCCAGTACTGATGCTTCTTTTGGATCAAGTAGGCAAACTTAGGCAAAATCATTCAAATTTTCTACTCCCAATAACCCAAACTGATGCCATTATTTCTGTGTCAGCCATGGTTCAGTTGGTAGCATTCTCTCTGGGTCACAAGGTTCCAGATAAAGTTTTACTCCACAGCATATGCACACAGATCAAGGCTGACACTTGAGTGCAATACTGAGGAATTGATGCATAGTCTAAGATACTGACTTTCAGATGAGTTATTAAACTGAGACCCATCTGCCAGCTTGGCTGGAGGCAAAGGATTCTCTGGCATTATTCCAAAGAAGAGTAGAGGTGTTTTTCCCATCCAAAGTTTATCTCTCAAATAAAATCAAAAACGCAAAGTATCATTGATCATCGTTAACACCTTGTTCTTTGTGTGAGTTGTTGTGTGGAATTTGGTTATGTTCCCTCCATTACAAAAGAGGATAAGGAAGTACTTCATTGACTATAATGTATTTTGAGATGGACAATGGTCATAAAAAGTGCTGCATAACTGCAACATATTTTGTAGTAGAATCAGCAAATTAAACATTTAATTGCTACATTATCAAAGATATATATTAACTATTATTTGAAAACAAGAATAATTGAGTAGACAAACTGAAAGGGTTAACATATGTTCAAAGTTTGGGTGAAGATTTGTAGCTCGGGTGCTCGTTGTTGTGGTTCTGTTCGCCGAGCTGGAAATTTCCAGTTCGGTTAACATATGTCTCTGAGTATTACTTTGGCTATAGCACAATTCAGTTTGTAACTATTTAACAAAACATTGGCATTTTTACATTCCTTGCTAACACGGAATTCCAGTTTTTCACTGGAAGTGAAGTGGAAATGCTGTCTACATGTGTAAATGAGGTTCCTGCTGTACTTCCAGTGAAATAAGGCAGTCAAAGCCTGAGCAATTCAAAGCAATTTCACCTTCTTTCTATGTTAGCTTTAGATCATTTCTCTATCACAGTTCTTCAGGTTTCTACTTAACATGTAATCCAGGCATCACAAACCTGACTTTGGGATAGTCCAAGAAGCATTAAGTTTCATTCGTGCCAAGTATCTCTATGTGACACCTGAATAAACCTGTTGAGCTTGTCCACAATTCAATTAGATCATGGATGAATTGTAATTCAGCACCCTTTATCTGGCTTAGTCTCATATTCCTCAAGAGACTGACCTAACAAGTATCTATCAATTTAAATCCTCAAGGTTCCAATTGTCTCAGCACTTAAAAATTTATGAAACACAGAATTTCAGAATTCCACAAATATGTCTGTAGCAACGTTTCCTTGATTGTTCATCTCAATGGCATTGAGGCTCTCTTGTTCTTCATTTTACTGACAGAGGAAATAGTTTCAATGTTTCCAGTCTGTCAAATCCTTTTCACTTTTCAAACACATGCACAAATGTATGTTTCTGTGATGGAGGAAAGAATCCTCTTTGAACAGTTTTGTGACCTGAACACAGATGGTTTAATCCTGCTGGTTACCATAATCACTTCTGCACAGTATAAAAGTTAGTTAACAATGGGATTTGAATTTAGGTTAGCCCATTGCAAATCTGAATGTTGCATTTATTTGGCATTGCAATCTCACTGGTGATTTTACATAGTAGCCATCAGCATGTTCAATTATTAGAAATCCGCAATCACAGAAGAGCCCGGCAATCTCACTGACAGCATTAGCATAAGTTGGTAACTCTCATGTTAATTATCCTAAACCTTCTGTAACTAATAAGAATCATTTATTAATCTACTTTACAGAAAACAACGTGATATGTTAAATGTGAATATAACAAGTGATTAAGTAGGTGATTGGGGTTAATTGATCAATTAATTGACTAGGTGGATATAAAGGGGGAGCAGCTGGGACTGAGAGGTGGAAAGAGCTGTAAGATTTAGTAGCTTCCTCCCAATGCTATTTTAATTTAATCCCACCCCCACCAAAAGACATTGTTTATTCTTTTCTTTCAAAAACTATTCAGAGATGATATTATTACACACCTCTGGAGCAGATGGGACTTAAACCCAGGTGTCTTCATCTAGGAGGAGGGACACTACCACTGAACCACAAGAGAACCTTCTTGAGAAGGCTTTGCATATAAATTATTCAATTGGAAACAGGCAATTTACTTGTGGTTAACAAATGTTTTGGTCATTGGAAAAGCACCGTTCAGTTGTATGTAAGAAATCATCTCGATAGGAATAAGTTGATTAGGGGTAGTCAACATGATTTTGTGAAGGCTAAGTTGTGGCTCACAAACCTTATTGAGTTCTTTGAGAAGGTGGCCAAACAGATGGATGAGGGTAAAGCAGTTGATGTGGTGTATATAGATTTCAGTAAGGCATTTCATAAGGTTCCTCATGGTAGGCTACTGCACAAAATACAGAGGCATTGGATTGAGGCTGATTCTAACAGTTTGGATTAGAAATTGGCTAGCTGAAAGAAGACAGAGGGTGGTGATTGATGGGAAATGTTCATCCCGGAGTTCAGTTACTAGCGGTGTACCGCAAAGATCTGTTTTGGGTCCACTGCTGTTTGTCATTTTTTATAAATGACCAGGATGAGGGCGTAGAAGGATGGGTTAGTAAATTTGCGGACAACATTAGGTTGATACAGTTGTGAATAATGCCGAAGGATGTTGCAGGTTACAGAGGGAGATAGGTAAGCCACAGAGCTGGGCTGAGAGGTGGCAAATGGAGTTTAATGCAGAAAAGTGTGAGGTGATTCACCTTGGAAGGAGTAACAGGAATGCAGAGTACTGGGCAAATGGTAAGATTCATAGTAGTGTAGATGAGCAGAGAGATCTCAATGTCCATATACATAAATCCCTCAAAGTTGCCATCCAGGTTGATAGGGCTGTTAAGAAGGCATACGGTGTGTTAACTTTTATTAGTAGAGGGGTCGAGTTTTGGAACCATGAGGTCATGCTGCAGCTGTACAAAACTCTAATGCAGCTTCACTTAGAGTATTGTGTGCAGTTCTGTTTACTGCATTGTAGGAAGGATGTGGAAGCTTTGGAAAGGGTTCAGAGGTGATTTACGAGCTTATTGCCTGGTATGGAGGAAAGGCCATATGAGAAAAGGTTAAGGGACTTGAGGCTGTTTTCATTAGAAACAAGAAGGTTGAGAGAGATGACTTAATTAAGGCATATAAGATAACCAGAGGGTTAGATAGGGGTGGATAGTAAGAGCCTGTTTCATAGGGTGGTGATGGCTAGCATGAGGGGGCATAGCTACAAATTGAAGGGTGATAGATCTAGGACAGGTATCAGAGGTAGTTTCTTTACTCAGAGAGTAGTAGGGGCATGGAATGCATTGCCTTCAACAGTTGTAGACTTGTCAACTTTACAGATATTTAAATGGTCATTGGATAGGCATGTGAATGAGAAAGAGTACTGTAGGTTGGATGGGCTTCAGTTTGGTTTCACAGGGCAGTGCAACATCGAGGCCCAAAGGGCCTGTACTGAGCCGTAATGTTCTATGTTCTATGTAACACTTCTGGATATTTTTAAAAAAGACTTGCTAGTATAGGGAGGTGGTAGTGTCATGGTGATATTACTGGGCTGGTATTCCAGAATCCCACTTACTGAAGCTGGCTCCAAATGCACCATGGCAGATTGTAAAATTGGAATTGATTAAAAATTTGTGAGACTGAGCAGTTTCAGGGGACTCTTGTTGGTGCAGCAGTACTGTCTCCATAACTGAGCCAGGAGACCTGGGGTTCAAATTCCACCTGCTCCAGAGCTGAGTAATAACACGTTAATTAGAACATGTTTTTAAAAATACATAGGACTGAGTGGTGTTCTTGGGGAGGAAGCATGTAGTATCTGCTAATGCTCTCAATGCCATTACAGAGAGGTGGGCACTGCGGAGGGTAGCCATGATGTGGAGGAGCCGGTGTTGAACTGGGGTGGGCAAGGTCAGATGGCACCAGGTTGTACCTGATGAAGGGTCAATACTCCAAAAACTTGTGATTTCAAATAAACCTGTTGGACTATAACCTGGTGTCATCTGACTTGTGACACTGCAGAGGGTAGAGTGCTTTATCTCCCCTTCCAATTCCATTTTGCCTCAACTCCTTATCTCTCCCTCACCTTTGATGGTCTGCATTTCCCTTCAAGGGCTTTGCATATAAAATAAATCATTTGGAAGACATGGGTGATATAGTGGTGGTGGTTATTCGTTAAAATTGCCACAGGTTACTTGATGGTGGGACAAGCTATCTGGTTGTTTATGATAGCACTTCCAGATATAAAAATAACACTAAGACTGAGTAGTTGGGGCTCTTGTGGTGCAGTAGTAACATCCTTACCTTTGAGCAAGGAGGCCTGGGTTCAGGTCCCACCTGCTACAGACATGTGTAATAACATGTTCAGTAGGAAAATATCTAAGACAGAGTAGTTCAGAACATATGACCTTGCAGAGATGACACAACGTCCACAAATAATCTTGATGCTTTCAGAGAAAACTGAGCACTGCAGAGATTACACTGCCTTATCTCCCTTTGAACTCCTTTTACTTTATCTCTCCCCCTTTCTCCCTACTTCTCTCTCATCTTTGACAGTAATGCATTGCCCTTAATGGGCTTTACACATAAATTCATGGAGTTCTGGATAATTTAGTTGTGTTGGATATTGGATGAAAAGTGCCATAGAGGATTTGGGTGGTGGGGAAAACAGCCATTTTGTTGTGTAATAATACCTCAGAACATTAAAAAAAAACTTAGACTGAGTAGTTGATGAACTCTAACAGGGATCTTGATTTTATTCTCAACAACTGGCTTGGATCAAAATTGACATGAATGAACATATTTGCACATAAAAGTATTTAGGATGATTAAAAACAAGAATCATTGCACATACATAGAATTAAATTCCAAGACACTTAGCAATCATTTGAAAGCTTACATACATTTTTAAATTTGGACAATACACAATTATATAATTAGATGACTGAAAAAGTGAGTACAAAAAGCCACACATTGCTAATTATATAATCTCAGGCAGCATTTTCTACCACAGTATTCCAATACACCTGGGATAATCATTTGTAACACTGAATGTAGAATTAAATTGTAACTGCTACAGTCCTGTATATATATAAAAAAAAGCCTGCCTACTGCTAACTGTCAATCTAGGCAGCATACATTTGGGAATAAATTCAGCTTTGTAGTCAGAGACATGAGAGTTTTAAAAAGCTTAATTTTGAAATGGTAACTTTGCCATGATTGATTACTCTTAACACATATGGCAATCTAGATTCTTTTTTTCAATTAAGAAAAGAGCTGGCTTTAATAATATTAACAATCTTACATTTCTGTATTTCTTGACAACTCTTGTCCATTATGTTGTTTTGTCGACAAATGATGGAAATCTTCTGTGTAGTTCTGTCATTTGTAATGAATAGAGGCATTTTGATGCCATCAATGGTGAAGGGTGTCTCAACATGCAACAGGTTACTGCAAGCAGTTTTTATAATAAATAAGGCCTCAAGAATTAGTAATTCAATGTGAATGTATGACTTAAAGTGGGGATTGAATTACTTCTGCATATCTTGATCCAGTTATTGCTTCCTTAACCTTCTTTCACCTGAAGATTACAATCAATCTTCATTCCACATAAGAGAGAAATTCATAACAATAACACACACCTACTCAACATAAACAAGGGAGCGTAATTGGAGAAAGGAAGCTCTAAGTATAATGCTTTTTATCTGTTAACATAAAAATCAAACCAGAACTCATGCTGCCTAACAATTCTACTGATCAGCCCACATAGAACCTCTGGAAAAAAACATCATTTGAAGCTAATGCCACAAATACAGATCGAAAGAAGCCAAACTGATTTAATTCCCCACTAACTTTTTAGCCAGTATGATACAATCCTGAATTACTAATTTTCTGTGCATTCAGAATTGTCCAGAAATACTACATAGTCATTTGCTTTTCATTAGGAATATATAGTGCTATAAAAGCAGCATCATACCTTTGTTGGATTAATCTAACAAATATTTCAGGATTTAATCTTAATGCAGCACATTTCATATTATGGGAATATCAAACAAAGAACTGTGGTTACTATAGATCTAAAACAATACCAGAATGTGCTGGAGACTCAACCTGTCTGGCAGCATCCGTGAATAGAAAAACAGAGAACAAAAATACTGTTTTTTTTCATATTGTGCTTTTTTTTTGCTATGTAAATGTGAAACCTCAACTTAAATATGACAGTAAAAAGATTTGAGGAAGCATTTATACAATATATCTGCTTATTTAATGCCCAAAATTTAGACTCTGCTTTTCAACATTGTCGGTAGGTAGTAGTATTTATTAAAGCATAAATTGGCCCAATAATACCTATCATATGTACATTAGTGATACACAATTACTTTTTCCCCTATTTTTTTTCTGGGTAGTAATTACTGCCACGATGGTTATCTACCCAAGAAAGAAAATTGTAAATGCCTGTGTAGTTATGAGAAGTAGTTACGCTATTAATCAGAACTGCATGTAATTAAAGAATCATCCAGAAGAAAAATCACCATCCATCAATAAAAGCAACAATTTCTGTGGTTACTACTACCACTAGCTATGTCTACATGGCAATATAAATGCTATTGTTGAATATATCTTGATCATGCACATTTTAATAAGTCAACTTCTCAGACAGAATTAACCCAACTAATCACTCTCAGTTGTCCTTTTATACATGTTCAACCAAATGGAATGAATTAAAAACTAATCACATATAAAAGCACAGAATAAATAAACATGGGTTTTCAGCTTGAATAGTTCTGTAAAGTCACCAAAGAATATGTGGTGAAATAACTTCACATTGTTGTGAAAAAGGTGTCAAGTGCACCTGCAATGTTAGCATCAATTATTTCATAAATGCTGTTCAAGCTGAATTAATGATAAATTAGTTACAAAGTAAGATTCTTAATGTTATATTAAAAGACACTTAGTACAGAATATGTCAGGCAACAATTAAAATACAATTTTCTAACTCACAGGATTTATGTTTGCCATAGCTGTTGTATGATAAATAGTTTCTAATTTATGTCTGTTTTGATTTATACATTTCATTTTCGCCCTGATTATAAAATCTCTAATTAAGCAATTCACCATTCATGAATGGTATAACTAGAATAAAAAACCTGCTTCAGGTAAGAGTCAACACTGCTCCTAAGCAAACAGGGAAATTAATGTTTTTCTCCAATCTGCCTTTTCAGAACACAACTCTTAACTTGGTCATTCGGAGCTAGGGGTAGCCTTAATTAACTGAGATATTCACCCATTGGTCTTTGAGTGAAATTTACACATTGTTACTGCAAATGCACATCACACCATTGGATTGATGTTCCATATGCTACTGTACAAATATGTCTACAGTTCATTACATATTTCAGTCAACAGAACAAATAATATGACTGTGGAATCCAGCATTGGATGTCTTATGTATTCATTGCCTTTTCCTTATTTTCTGACGTAATTTTCTGCCTTAGGTTATAACCACACTCTGGGTGAGGTTCCTCAATTTAATACGGTTCTGGACATGATATTCCAATTTGTTAAGCTCCAATTTAACCAGGCTTTATCGAGGTAACAAAGAGTGAGTTGATTAACTCATATTGCAAGAGGAAATAGTAATGCAACATGCATCCACAAAGATTAGAAATGAGGTGAGTCCAAAAAAGATAGAAGTTAATTTGAAAGATATACTGATCATTCTCTGAATTGTTTTAGAAGATCTGATGGTTAAATGTTGTGACTGTTGCAGTCAAGGTTACCAGTAGCATTCACATTGGTAAGTGAACAGCCAGTTTCATGATCGTAAGTTTTGCAGTTTGTTGGAGATTCATAATTCTGATTCCTTTGAATTCCAATGTCCAGGTGAAAGAGTACATTTGTTGTTCTATTTCCCTCTTGTCTGTCTGCTAGTTAACTGACTTTGAGCATTCAGAATAAGTGAAAGTCTCTATCTGCATCGCAGAAGTGAAGAAAGGTTAGATCTTCTATTGTAACCTTCACAGCAGCATACTCTTACTTATTCCAGGCCATTACACGCTGAGAGTACTCAGTCCCACTAACACTCTTCAGTACAATTGTAACTGTATTTTTAACCTCTGTCCTTGTGTACTCTTCACAAAATTGCAAAATGTGTCCCCAGAGATGGCTTGCTATTTAGCAATGGTTGTCAGCCACTTATTAGCTTTGTAGTCACAAGAAATCATAATCCGGTGTGTTTTGACTTGCCTCTTCGGCCATTGAAGTTGTTGTCTGGAGATCCATTTGAATTCATGTGTGTGGTATCCATAGGTTTGTCTTACTAGACAGTCATGTAATTTACACATGCTGCCATTTTTGGCTGTATCGGGCCTCTTATAAAAAGATTCTTTTAGAATTACAAATTTTAAATATCCACAGTACTTTGGGGTTCTGATCCATGACACAATATGTTAGAATGAAGCTTTCACCGAATAATGAGAAGGTGACAACCACACAAACATAAAAGAAAAGCAAAGAACTGCAGATACTGCAAATCTGAAACAAAAACTGTTAGTGCTGGAGAATCTCAGCAGGTTAGCAATATCTGTGGAGAGAAACGCAGAGTAAACATTTTGAGTCCAATGACGTTTCGTCAAATGTTTTGACATTAACTTTGAACCTGACCTGCTGGGCTTCTCCAGCACTTTCAGCTTCTCTTTCACTAGCCAATCATATGCTGATTAGATTTTAGATTAGATTCCCTACAGTGTGAAAAATGGCCCTTCAGCCCAAGCACTCCACACCGACCCTCGGAAGAGTAACCCACCCAGACTCATTTGCCTCTGACTAATGTACCTAACACTATGGGCAATTTAGCATGACCAATTCACCTGACCTGCACATCTTTGGACTGTGAGAGGAAACCGGAGCACCCAGAGGAAACCCACAATGCAGGAACATTTTAAATGGTGAGGGAAATTTAGATGTAAATAGGAATCAAGGGATACTAAGTGAATCAGGGTTTAGTTTGATTACTTTTTTGTAATCCATTCTTGAGCATGGACACCACTGGTTGGGACAACATTTATTACTCAGCACCAGTTGCCCTTAAGGTGATGGTGAATCCCTCCCAGAACTACTGCAATCTATTTGCTGTAGGTAGATCCACGATGCCATTAGGGATGGAGTTCTCCAATTTTGACCCTACACACAAGAACAATGATATATTTCGAAATCAAGATCATGTGTGACTTGAAGGGAAATTTGCAGATGGTGGTGGCTTAATGAATCTGCTGCCCTTGTCCTTTTAGGTGATAATGGTCATAGATTTGGATGGTGCTGTCTGAAGAGCCTTGGAGAATTTCTGTAGGTAGTACACATTGCTGCTACTGAGCATCAGTGGTGGAGGGAGTAAATATTTGTGTAAGTGTTGCCAATCAATCAGACTGTTTTGTCCTAGTTGATATCAAGTTTCTTGAATGTTCTTGGACTGCACTCATCCAAGTAAATGTGGAGCCTGCCATCACGTTCTTGATTAATGCCTTATAAATCATGGGCAAATTTTTGGAGGTAAGTTATCACTGAAGATTTCTAACTTCTGAACTGCTCTTGTAGTCACAGTACTTATTTGGTTAGTCCAGTTCAGTTTCTGCTCATTGGTAACCTCCAAGATGTTGATAATGGGAGATTCAGTGGTGGTAATGCCATTGATTGTCAAGGGCCCATGGTTAGATTCACTCTTGTTTGAAATTGCCTGACACTTGAGTGGCATTTTTTTGTATTCATTCTTAGAATATGAGTATCACAGGCTGGCCAGAACGTATCGCCCATCTCTTGTTGGTAGTGAGCTGCCTTCTTGAACCACTGCAGTCCACCTGTGGGTCAATGCCGTTTGGCAAGGAATTTCAGGACCTTGACCCAGCGGCAGTGGAGGAATAGTGATATATTTCCAAGTCAGGATGGTGAGTGGCTTGGAGGGGAACTTAGAGGTGGTAGTATACCCATGTAAAATTAATCTTATTTACCACGTGTAAGCCTAAACCTGGATATTTGGACATGGACTGCTTCAGTAACTGTTGAACATTGTGCAGTCATCAGCAACTTCGCTACTTCTGTCCTTATGATAAAGGGAGACAGAACAAGAAAATCAGCCACTACCATACTGAATGGCACAGCAGACCAAATGGGTTAAATGAATCCTCCTACTCCAATTTCTTATTTTGTATGTTTTGTTAATCGTATTTTACATAACTTCTATCATCATTTATGAGTGGCAACCTAATTGTTAGTCAACTATAGCATTTAACTTTATTTCCTTAATAAGTTTAATATTCCTGAGATTTAACATTGATTCCTCGAATAGTCAACACTGTTTCAATTAATTATTAAATGCATTAATCTGTAGAGAGCTGCACAGGACCAACTGATATTTTGAAATTGTATCTAAGGCATTGATCAGTGTCTTGACAAATTGTGCTGCAAACCATATAACACCATTGCATTAGTGGATAGCACATTAAAGGGTATTATTTTGAGGTGAAATTGAGCATTTTGTTGCAGCTGAGAAAATGAGAATTTATAACAAAGACTTACATTTATGTAATGCCTTTTGTGTCCTCTAGACATCCAAAATACTTTATATCAATGCAGTATTTTTGAAGCATAGATTTGCTTGTAACATAGGAAATGCAGCGGCCAGTTTGTGCATGGCAAACTCCTACAATCAGCAATAGAGTGATTACTTAATATGCTTTGTTTGAGATGATGTTTATTGATAAATAAATATTGGCCAGTACACTGTGTGACCTGCTTGCACTTCTTTAGAATAATGCCACAAGACCTTTTATATCAACTGGGAAGCATCTCAGAGCCTCAGTGTGATGTTTGTGTAAAAATATCTTTGACAGTGTTGCACTCCAGCAGTACTATACTAGAATTTTAGCCTTGATGCTGGTGTTAAGCTTCTGCAGTAGAATTTAAACTCACAACTGTCTGACTTGGAGGTAATACTGCTGCCAATGGAGGCTGGGCAAGCATTTGCATTTAGTGGTACTAATTATGAGATGCTGATAATGGGCAAATAATTTAGAAATGTTTCATTTTCGTATACCAACTTCCAAGTTTAAACATTTAATGAAGCTTTTGATGCAAGCGAACCCATGCTCACAATGTTATTTTTACAGAATTAATTAGGAAAATACATTATTCAAACTTCCAGATACCTTGATTCCTGTTTATAGCACCAAGAATGGCAAGGAAAGCATAATAAAACTATCACTGTCTCCTACTTTTCCAAGAAATGGGGTCAGGCTACAAATAACGATTTGGAGCAGGATAGATTTTGCTAGCCCTCTGAAGATGGGCTGAGAGGCCTGTTAAACTGACAGAAATGGGAGACGTTCTCTGACTGACATGTGGATACTTCCTATCCCTGCTGCCATTTAGCCAGAGTCTCATCGTGTGGTTAGACAACTGCAAAACCATGGCAGCAATCAAGCTCCCAGTGGCTTCCCTCAGATGGCATGCCAATTCTTTCATGGTCACTGGTGTAGAGTGGCCTTTGAGGCAGCTAGGGCTGCCCCTGTGGCTGGCTGGGTGAGTGGGTGGTTCACCCTTTGATCACTGGCACCCGTCGATACAGAAACTTCACTTGAGCTTCGAGGGCACCTCAACATAGGGATGCTAGCTTATCTTCTGGGCAGATTCACAGACTGCCACCTTTGTTGATAAAACCAGGCCAAGAATCCCACTAGTTTTCAGTCCTGCCAGCAGAAAAATGTTGGAATTGAGAAATGTTCATATATTTCACGACTTTGAAGTCTAATTTGTTCAATAAAATACATTTTTATTCTGCTGAATTGTACATAGTTTATTTTAAAAGAAAGAGTTCCAGAAATAAAATTGTAATGCGGGCAACTGGGAGCAGCAATTTTTCCAGACCAATATATACAGCCTGTTAAGTGTTACATACATCACTGTCAGAAGGAGGTATTCTAAAAAGCCCGGTTTACACTGTAGTGATGTTAATTGACAGAAACAGATATTTAGTGAGGGATAAGCACATATGTGCTTTCTGAAACACTGCATTAATACCATAATATGGTTTTATGGGCAAAAGGTATTATTGTATAACAGGGTGCTCTGAGGTGGAAAATGCACTGACACAGCCATTGCATGTAAACACACTGTGTGTTTGTTGTTAAAGCAGATTAAACTAATTACACTGGGGATAAACAACTTGGCTGATGTCATAAATTCTGGGATTCAACCTTGAACAGTGTACATAGGAATCCGAATCACAGTGTTAACAGTCTTTAACATAATTAGTTTCTGTTTTGTTGACAATATTTAGATGTTAAAGCTTTTTTTAAAAAAAGAAAATCACCTGTGCAATAATAGCTGTGATGCCTATGTAATTTGATAGAAATGAGGATTGTTTCAAAACATGAAGATGTTCTTTTTCAGAGTTATGATGAGGAAAGGTGACTAGATGAGAGGTTTTAATGAAACAAATGTTCAGTTGTACAAGTGCATATGGGCAAACCATTTTATCACTAAACTAGGAACTGAAATGTTCTATGTATTTGTTTAGAACAGCAACAACTCAGAATTAATGCCATTCATATAACTTGCTACCCTACTTCAGCTGCATTTGTAAATTGACTATTTGCAATTAATTAGGGAGCATCATCTGGTAGATAGGCAAATGAACACTGCAAACTAAAATTAAAATAAAAATTAATGCAACTGCCATTTTATTCTATTTATACATCATTGCATTGTACAGGTTAACATACAAAAAGGATATTTTCATTTTGGTTTAAGTGCCTCATTGTGAATACATCTGATCTACCCGAAATATCCTGCATTAATCTGGTCAAGGCGCTGTTGTTTTTTACTGATTTTTACAGAGAGCTGGAATTTTCAGCTCACAGGAACAGGGCTGGATGGAAGCTTTCCTTTATGCTCCTTTTTTTTATTTTCCTGGTCTGAATTCAGCCACTTGAATATTATCATTTTAAACCTGCATTGTGTCCCTATAGCAACAGAAAAAGGTGCACTTTTAAATCCAGCCATTGGAAGGCACCAACGACTCCTTCGTTTGTGGAGGATATCTGGCTTTTGGAACCAGTGTGAAGCATTCAGGCTGGCGTGTTCATTACCAAACAGTGGGCAATGGATGTCCATGTCAGATATGCTCCAGAATGTTGTTATTCTGCTGCAAGACCAGGTATCCGGCAATTACAAAGCAATCTTCACTTCTGCTTCCACGCCCGCCGTCTCTTGTGCTAACCATTTCCCTCTTGTCCCCAGCCTGCAGTGCATTCTCAAGTGTCATTGAATTTTGCCGGCAGCTGGGGGCGGGAGAGAGGAGGCATCCCAAATAAATAAACAGGCTCCTTTCTCCTGACTTTGGATGTTGGTCCGGGGCTGGGCTGCTGGGCGGTCTCGGCGTTTCAGCGCCTTTCTGTTTTGTTAGAGCCAGTCTGCACATGCAGATATTTCAGGGGCCATTAAGGAGGATGTTAACTTATTTTCTTTCATTATTGCTTCGCAACCCACTGATGGAATTAACTGAATTTAAATATTGACTCGAGTATTGCAGATATGAAAATAAACGACAGTGACATTTAATCGGAGGAGACAGACTGGAGACTGGGAGATCTCCCTGTGGTGGATTGAAAGACAGAGCAATTGTTCCGTATTTCCTCTGATTAAATTATTATTCATATCAAAGGCGAGTGGAAGCTGGTGTGTCGCCTGTTACGACTTCAGGGAAGATTTATGGGTGATTGTAAAGAGAGTATTTGAAACGCTGTGACCCACAGTTAAAAGAAAACTACCCCGCTTCACCCTCTCACAGTCAAATCCGAGCTGCATACTCCACAGGTAAACATTGATCATTAAATCCTGCTCAGCAGTTTTAACTGTTTCCTACCGCGCAAGGGGACTTCACCACCCCGCACCCCACAAACAAATAAACGTCAGCCAGTTGCCTGTTCACTTTCTCTCAAGCAACTTCGCTGTGGGCTAGAAACCGAGAGATTACAAGCCGGCTCCCCGTTTATCACCATCCAGGAGCTGCCCGGTTTCAGGTTCACTGATTTGCATCATTCTGCATCCTCTTACATGCTTCCAGTCTCCTGACTTGGGGAGGACAAAAAGTTAACTACAAATGGACACAGAGAGTGGCCGCACGACCGGCCCTGTTTTTCTTCCCTGGAATTCAATATTGGCCAACTGTTCACATTCTGATTGGGGCCAGACACCAATACCTTTCCTGCTCAGGGTAAAGCTGTTGCTAAGATTGGGTTAAAACACCGGGAGATTCTGCAATCTTTACAAAAGATAGACCGTCATTTCTGGTCAGCGGTGTGGTCCTTATTACCACACACACACACACTGAGATGTGGTTCATTGCAGGACGCGCCTACAGGTTTCCTTTCTCCATCAAGCGGCTGATTTCACCCTCTCGAAGCCGGAGATTGTCCGCACTGCGTGCTAAAAGCGTCTGCATTCACTGTGAGGAATTCACAGTCGGAAGAACTGGCTGGAATGAAGTGGAAAGATGCTTCCAATCTCTCTGAGCTCTGACTGAGGGGTGACTGTAGCCAAATGAAAGAAACTGGAACCGAAACGCCGCGGGATGACAGACACAGACCGGGTTCTGGATTCGTGGTGCTGGAAGAGCACAGCAGTTCAGGCAGCACCCAAGGAGCTTCGAAATCACAGACCGGGGTCCAGTTAGAGAGAGAGAGAGAACCCAGTTTATTGACTCCCTCCGCCCCGGGCGCCTTCACTAGGCACACACACACACACACAGCAAATAAAAAGGCAGCACTCTCGGCCTGGGTTACCATGTCAGTCGTGTGCCGGGGAAAAGTTCCGCTTAGCTCAGGCAGATGTTTGCATTCAAGAACATCTTTTGACAAATACCATGTCCACTAGATTTTAAGCATGAAAGCTGGCGTTGCTTAAAAGAAGCGATTGCAAAGGCGGGAGGGAGAGCAGGAAGCTTCACATGGGAGTCAGAGACAACCTCACCAGAGCGGCTCATTGCTGTGTTGGGATAGTATTGGGATGTGAACTCATGCACTTGCCGAGGAGGAGGCGCGGGGGGGGGGGGGGGGGGGATCAGGGTAACTTTTCCACTCCAGTACAGCACTTGCTGACTCCCTGACAGAGGGAATGGGATAAAGGTGAGGAAGCGGCAGCCGGGGGAGCCCTGGAGACTGGGTTTTGTTGCCATTCTCTGCAACACTCAACCAGAGCGACATGTCCAAGTCAACTCGTCTCGACAAACCTCCGGGAAAGCGGAACGTTTGAGGATCGCTCGGGGTCGGAGATGGAAGCGAGATGCTGTTCCAGACTGCAATCCCACCGGCTCACCCACCCCGAAACTCCGCCACAGTTGAGCGAGTTTGCGAGCCGGAGTCGCGATCGGACAGACATTGGGACACTTTACCAACACCTGGCCGCCTGGTTCTTGGGGGCGAATCTCTCTTCCCTCCCTTCCCACCCCATCAGCCACCCACCATCCCCAAGCACAAGGTAGATTTCATCGTCAGTACTCAACATCAAGCCAACCGAGCGATGCAGCCGAGTTCACCGTTTCAGAGAGAGAACAGAAATGAAGCGGTACTCACTGCAGTAGGCGATGAGGAAGCTAACCAGGATGATGACTGCCCAGAAAGTTGAGGGCACGCTTGGCCATGTGTTGGCATCCTTGCGGGGGTTTGCTGGAGCCATGGGGGTGGGGGTGGGGAGAGGGGTTGAGGGAAGTGGGGAGAGAAGGTGTAATAATCCCGACCATTTTCCCTGCCGACTCCCACGAACAGATTCCCCACTTCCCGGCTCGAGTTCCTTGCTCCGAACGGGGGAGGGGAGCACGGTGTCCTTTTAGAAGAGAGAGCGCTGACGGGCGACACTTTCCCCCGAGACTACTTCATTGGGCGGGGATTCGGATCCCTCGCTGGCGACTCCGGATGGGCCAGAGAGCGGGAGAGAGAGAGAGAGAGGACGCCTCAGGAGTTAGCTACAAGCAGCTCAAGGTGTTCTCGATGGGTGACACTTTTTCCTTCAGACGGAAACCTTATAAAACATCCTGAGACGCTTGGGGGGAGGGGGACGGGGAAGGGGGGAGCTGAAAACCGAGCTGGCTGATGACAGTTGTAACTCCCCTTTTAAAGAGAAAGAGCTGAGATCAGTTGGAATCCAGAGAGAGAGGTTAGAAGACCGACTCGGAAAACGAGATTGCCTAATGCCTGACGATGACGCCTCTCTCCCTCTCTCTCTCTAACACACACACACGCACAGACGGGGAGGAGAGAGTCTGCAGGAACCAGCAGAAGAGCTGTCCAGTGGGTGATCCTTCCCACCCATTAGGTGCATCCCTCCCAACCCCCAGTTGCTTCGACCTGCCCAACGCTGAAACGTCTTGGTTTGTGTCAGGGGTAGCCCCCAAGGGACGGGCGGGATTTGAAAGTTTCTCCAGCTGTGTTCGGGAACACGGCTGAAGCGGAGAATTCAAGCCTCTCGCAGCTTCCTCTGACGCAGCCAAGTCTTAAAGCCAGGAGCGGGGGTACCTGTGCCCACCCACCCGGGGGTAAGGCTGCAAATGCTCGCGACCAACAAACGGGACTAGCGCAAGAGGATGGAAACGAAGGTAAGGGACCCTGAAGAGTATTATGGAAAGATTCTTTGGAAATGGAGAAGGATTCTTTGTAAAGGGTCTTTTCACGCTGTGCAGTTGAGGACAATGTTGAGAACTCACGAAAAACGGTCTCGCTGCATAATTATAAAGAACTTTCAATATAGATCCGCTTTCTTCCTCACTGTTTTAACAGCCGGACAGACCCCGAGGTACGAGAGGGAAACTCAAATTATTAAGCTGAAAGCAAACGATTCCGAATAGGTTTCCGCTTTTGATAAATTCAGAGTTTGGAGTGAGGTGGTGCCATCACAAGCTGGGGCTGCTGCCAATAACTGGGAGGTTATCATTCTGAAGGTAGTCTTGACAGAACACACATCACAGACAGGCTTATGATGATTTGAAGTGTCTACTCTGCTATAAACTCGTCATCTCTTGTCAATCAGTTCACATTAGGCTCGTTTCTTGGAAAAGGAGTTTTTACTTGGTACAGTTTCTAAGAAGTAATGTAGTCGTATGATGTCACCCCCAGCACGACTGGGCAACAAGTCATGTAGGTAAAAACAATGACTGCAGATGCTGGAAACCAGATTCTGGATTAATGCCTGATGAAGGGCTTTTGCTCGAAACGTCGATTTTACTGCTCCTCGGATCCTGCCTGAACTGCTGTGCTTTTCCAGCACCATTAATCCAGAAACAAGAGTACTAGTAATGATGTCATCACAGAACAGGCGTTAAAGAGGTCCAATTGCCAACTTGCAAGACAAAAAAAGTTCCAACAACGCTTTTAAATATTGTCAGTATCGAGGCAGATGGGTCTACTGAAACGTAATCCCATTCTGTATCATCCATCGGTATCACCCAGTTACTGTTCACTGCAACCCTTAACAAAATTCAAATATCGTTGAACGTGCTAATATATGTGATGCCTTCATGCTATTAGCACAATGTGCAGTTACATGTCACTGAAAACAGAGCAAGCATTATTCAGTAACCATGACCTGAGCCTTGTTCATGGGTTACAGGCATGTCACTGACCGATACTATGTTGGCTACTCTACTGAAACCAAAAAGGTGAGGAGCATTAATACACTAATGTTTATGCATATTGCCAGGGAAACATGCCATCAGCAAGAAGAGTGCAGCTGCCTGAAGTAGGACATCTAAAATTCTGTTCAGAAATGTAGTCACTCTGTGGTTTTGCTATGAAGCAACGGAATGATGATGTGTCTCGTTGAAAAATATTGATTGTTGTGAATTAGTCAGATGTCTTTCACTGGAAATGCCAGTTATAGATTAGAATATATCTTATCAGTGTGACGGGTAATTTCACAGTCCACAGGATTGCTGTTTGGCACATGTGGATTAATGCCTAATGTTCAGCAATAGTACACGGATATTCCAAGACTGATTTAAAGATGCTCGAATAGAATACTGATGTGTACCTGTTTCTGATTTCAAGTCAGCCACTCGAGAAGAAACAATGCTTTGATAGATTCGATATTTTTCACAGATGACGGTGGATCCTAAGTACACAAAGCGATCAAGGAAGCATTCATTAATGTGGCAGACTCGCATCTGGATGTTAATTTCTCCAGCAGTACTGGATGGATTGGTGATGAGGTAAAGGCAATGTTCAGCGGCCAGGCCTTTTCAGTTAAGCAGGGAGAGAAAAAAAATCAAAGACTGAGTCAGTTCCAGCAAGTTCCCTGTCACGGTAAAGCGAAATAAACGGGACCTAAGTGGACCAGGTGAGCTCCAAATTGTGTTTGGGGAAAATACCAGGCGAGAAAATGTAGGGCACTCTTCAGATTCCACTGAACAGAATAACCGAAACATGTTGCCAACAACATCAAGTTCTCATCATGATTTTAAGGTGAAAAAGGACATCTGCAAGACAGCAAAACTGATCATGAAATTTCACTAAACCAATTAGGAAACCGTTCAGTGTGCTGAGGAAATAATAGGTTCATCCAATAGTTTCTTTCAAAAGGGAATTGAAAAAAGGAGGAAAAAGTAGGAATATGGGAGAAAGGTCAGGGATTGTGACAAACTCCATTGCGTTCAGTCAATGCAATGTGAATGAACCAAATGGTGTCCTCTATGCAGTTTTCCATGATTCAAAGATTTTGAGGTGAGATGTATAATTGAAGGTGGTCATAGAGGTGGGAAATAGGCAATGCCCATTGTGGGATTTGTTATATAAATAATTTTGAATTCAATGCATTGGGAAACTGAGGAAATACTAAAAATGAACAGAAGCTATTGCAAGAAAAATAATGCAGGCAGCAGGAGTTTTGGAAGTGTTGAAGTTTGTGTAAGGTTAAATTTGAGAGCCCGATGAGGCAGAGGAACTGAGTCCAGAGGTAACAACAGAGTTTTCAAAATGCTGATGATGTGTTTAGAATGGAGGCTGATGATGCAGAAATAAAAGTAAGTCTTTCCACTGAATACGGTATGGATTTGACACTCAACTCATTGTCATATGAGGTTGTAAGTTCTCCTATTCAGGCTAAGAGTACAATTGAAGAAAGTGTAAGATTTAACAGAAGGGTACAGAATCATTGTTGGGAGAAAATAAAAGTGCTTTGATCTACCAGATGCTCCAATTTGAAAAATGTTGAAATTTGTTTCAACATTGCTCATGTTATCCTTTTGGTTTCAATTAATTCAGCCAATACATTCTTAGAATTAGGAACTACTACTTGTAGGAAGTACAGGGTGGTTAGTTCACACTTACAAAGTATCTGGCTCACCAGTTCAGAGATACAGTTTACAGAAACTGTTGAGGGGGAAAAAACTTGCTTTGTTCAGGCTTACCATAGTTTTTTTTTACAGAAGAGAAAAGACAATCCCTGTCTGGGCATCGAGCAGATAGCTTCTCCTTTAAACAGTAACACCTCCAGGCTGTTCAGCTATCTGGGAGCCAATCAGGCAGGCAGAGCACTTTGGTCATTGATAATTCATCACTAATGTACAGATCGTCAGCTACTTACTGCTGACCAGATTTCCATTTGTACACAGCAGCCTTTCTCCAGCTCCACTATAACCAGATTTCCATTACTGCATGAACAAGTAGCTGTGTAAACAGTACTTACAATGAGTGTGAGTTTACTTGCTTTTCAAAAGTGTGGTACACCTTCAAAAATCTTTGACTTTTCAAACACTTCTTTTTCACATTTCAGTCCACAATCAAAAAGAAAAGAAAAGTATAAATGTAGAAAAAAATGTAAGCGATAATTGAGCAATTGGTCATCAGTTGAATTAAAATCCAACTACCATCATTTTGTGTTGGAGTCAATATCAAGTATACTATTTCTCAACTGACAATGCATACTTTTATTTTATTTTCCAATTCTGGTCACTTGTGTATTCACAATGGTAAGCATTTCACCACTGAGGGCTGTGCCTTTAGCTGGCGAGACCCCAAGCTCTTGAATTCCCTCCCAAATCTCCCACCTATGGGTCTAGCTTTTCTCCTTTAACTCACTTATTAAAATGTATCTCCTTGACCAATCATTTAAATATTTAACCTAACAACTCTTAATAAGGCTCAATGTTATACATTATTTTAAAGTGGTCATGTGAAAGACACTGGATATTTCATTACATTAAATGTGCTGTATAAATATAAGTTCTTATCATTGTGTTAACTTCTTTGTTCAATTTACTGCTTTTCTAAAATTGTGATATCTGCTAAAAATGAAATTATCCACAGAAACAGTGATAACAATTTTTGTCAATTGTCCTTCAGTTTGAGATTGGCAACCACTCAGGACTGGACATCTCTTCTGTGGCTCTTCAAATGACTGAACAGGCCTGAATTGAGGCAGGATATCCTATGAAGTAGTAGGATCTGGAGTTCAGGGTTTGCTTCCATTGTCTGCCAATGCTTTGCCTCATGATTAAGACGTTGGGAATCAAAACATAATGTAATATGATGCATCAGTTACTACTGTTCTGAATGTAGCAAGTTACACCAAATTATTAATATCAATGATACCACACTAGAAGGAGAGCTTCATTCTTTGAAGAATTTTCTTTGCCTCCTCTGGAGTGTTGACCATTTGAGAGTTGAGAGACTTAATGAAGGAAACTGTGTCCTCTCATCCAAAGTGACAGCCCATTCATGTTAATTTGCAAGAGTTTTTTTCTGAGTATTTATGGATCTGCCATTGTGGATGAGGCAGAGGGATTGCTGATGAGATTTCTCTTGTGCTCTTAAAAGTTGTTGATACACAGTTCAAGTCTTAATGTAGCACAGGGGCATGGTGACCACAGCTGCTTTGTATGCCAGGATTTTCCTGGATTGGCATATACCTTTTTTGTCAAATGCTCACTGTTGTGGTTTATGTAAAATTATTCATTTATAGGATGTGAACATTGCTGATCAAGCCATCATTTGTTGATCATCCCTAATTGCTCATGTGCAGGTGGTAGCCACCTTCCTAATCTGCATTTAATACAGCCACAGCACCAGTTGAAGGGAGTTTCAAGATTTTAACACAGTGACATTGAAGGAGTGCGGATATAGTTTCCAATCAGGATGATGCGTGACTTGACGAAAACTTGTATTAGTGTTCTTATGCCTCACCTGTTCTTGTTCCCTAGGTATGGAAGATGCTATTGAAGGAGGCTTGGTGAATTATTACAGTGCACCCTGTAGATAGACTGGTGTCATCTATGACCACTCTGCCACTGTGCTTCAGTGGTGGACGGAGTGAACTTTGAAAGTGATAGATGTCTGTCAAGAAAACAAACACATTGGTTGAAATCCAACATTTCTGACACTGGGTAGCTCAGGAAGAGGCTGGATGGATCACCCACATGCCACTTCTAGTAGAAGGGAGTTGTAAATGCTTCAACTACCTTTTTGAAATGCTGTCCTGAACCTCCTTATTATTACATTTTTCTTTTTTATATATTTGGAAGTGCTCCTACAAACAACTTCTAATTCCATCACTAAATAATGTGTTTTTTTTAACCTATTAACTGACATGTAAATCACTTGTGTTTGTTATTGAAAATGGGGATATTCATAAACTTTCCTCCTCCTATAAGTTATTTAGTTAATCGCCACCATTCACAACTGGATGTGGCAAGACTGCGGAATGTTATTCCAGTCATTTGATTGTGGAACTGTTTATCTCTTTTTTATCAAAGGATGTTCTGTTTATCAAAATAGCTCTGTGTTGTATCTTCAGCAGGCTGATGCCTTATTTTTAGATATGCCTGGTGTTGCACCAGACATGTCCTCCTGTACTTTCCATTGAAACAATTTTGATCCTCTCTAGCCTACTGGTAATGATATTGTGGAGATGTTACAGATTATGATCAAATACTGCTGCTGCTGACGGCCGATGGTGACTCTTGGATGCCCAATTTTAAGGTGCTATGTGTTCCCCATGTTTCCTATTCAGTTAGTAGAAAGCTGAACTGACACAACTGATTCAGTTTTGGATCTTCTTGTTAACATGAATGTTCTTGTCAACAACCTGCTGCTTCTATGGGAAGTCATCATATTCCAGAGCCCTTCTTCAAAATGCCTGGAACATGGAACATTTGCCTCACCAGATATGAGCTGATATATGAATTCTGTTTTGGCAACATTCAAGGACAGACAAAGTTTTGTGTATGCAGATTTGAGAATTTGAGAGTGAGTTTTAAATCCAGTGCAGAGTGGACAGTGACAATTGTCATCCACAAATCGAATATCATGAAAGTCAATGGTGGTTAGTTCAGTTCTGGGACAGGATGAACTAGATTAAAGAAACTTCCATCAAAAAGATAACAAGGGCCGTTGAGGCAAATAGTCACAGTCAAGTAAATTATAATGTAAATAATGGGAGTTGCCTCCCAGCTTTGGTGGACTCAATGTGTTTTTAGCAAGAAGGACATATTATACAAGTCAGGTAGCTGATCCCCTACATTCCCACCCAACACAGATCTCACCCCCACATTACAGAGGGTCCATGCCCTAAACTGGCAGTCTGGTCACCATTTGTATTAATAATTAAAGATCATTTGAAATTGTTTAAAGCACAATTGGCCACAATGTTACCCACATCAAAAAATGGTTGACCAAAGAAATGGGATTATTTCCCAAATAAAGTATTTAAAATGGATGGAAAGAATGGAGTACAACCCTCTGTGGAGGTGAGGGGGTTGCACTTTTGCCAATTGGGGATACCTCCTTGGAGAAAGGAGTACCCCTCTTCTCCTGCCATAATTAAAATTTAAAGCAGCCCCCACCTACTCCTTAATATGCCTAGAGAACCCTTAGCCAAAGCCCCCAATTTATCTGACTGCAGAATCCATGGTGCCTCCTTCATGGGCCTGTCTGTAGTACGGGCTTCTGCGGCTGTGGTCCACTGGAGCTGTCAGCCAATCAGATCGGCTAGCGGTGCTGGAAGGGGCACTACCTCCCACTGAGGATGGAATGTTCCATTATCCATTACTGGACTGCCACCAGAGTGTGTTAGGGCTGTGGGACAGGTTTGTTGTTGGTCTGTCCACCCATTGACAACTTTTCTCCTGGGGTGCTGAGCAACCTCACCTCCACCCCTCTTAAAGCTCAGTTGGTTGAAAAGCTGGTTTGCAACGTAAAGTGACACAAATTGGGCAGGTTCATTTCCCATACTGGCTTGAGGTCATCTTCAAGGTCCTACCTTCTCCACCTCACCCCTCTCCTGAGACATGGTGACCCTCAGGTTAAACTCACCTCCAGTCATTTCGCTCTAACGAGAGCAGTCTTCTGGGACTATGGTGACTTTGCCATTATTCATTGTTACACTGATTTATCCATTAATGTCACACCAAAGGAGAGGTAAAGTGCAGTGCAGGAAGCAGCCACAGTTGTGTTTAGAAACATATTAATCAGATGTTATCAAAGTGTGATAGAAGCACAACATATCACAAAGTATAAGCAATATGCAATAAAACCTTTCATCAACATTGATGATCAGGTCCTGATTAAGGATCTCTCTTTACAGATGTTGCTAGACCTAATGACTATCTTCAGCACTTACTGTTTTTATTTCATATTTCCAGCATCCACAGTATTTTGCTTTTGAATTCATGTTAAACGTTTGCACTGAATTTTGAACATTTTAGATTCAACAATGACTCTATTGTTTTAGTATGATTTTATGGCTGGATTAAAAATCTGTCCAATGTGCAATTTGATGATTAGAAAATGAATGTCTGAACTTTTTAAAAAAATTAACACATTTTAATTAGGCAAACCATAATCTTTTTTAAAATTTAATATTGGTTCTCCTACAACGCATCTCACTTTCAATAGTGTGTGAAGCTACTGTTTTCTTGAGCAGTTAATTTCATATTTCAAGCCCAGGAAATGCAGTTTAGGAGCATTCCAAATATCAATTTCAGTCAAACATGATTGTGATTGTGTATCTGTTCATTTCTGTGCCTGTTCTGAATGATATTGGTTGCATCCTCCCTGCTCCTGACAGTGGAAGGCACTGGCAAATAAGCACTGAAAAAAAATCCAGGAAATGCTTCAGGTGAAACATCAGAAAACAATGAGTCAAGGACCTGTCTTTGAACAGTGCACACATTAATAAATAATACATTCAATCCCCCACAATGCAGTTACTATTGAAAATCGATCTCTAAAGTTTCTGTTTTTGGCATAATGTGCTATACTGTTTTGTCAGATACAAAGAAGCCCTAAACCTAATCAAATTTTGAAAGTGATTTTCAGTAAGTTAATGAACATATGGGAAAACTAGCTTTGGTAAATCTCCCACTGTTCTCTGAAAGGTATAGGTGAGGCTAATAAAAAGTGAATACTGTATTATTCAGAGGGCAGAAAGAGACCGATCCTTTTTTTCTGGAAAAAAATCTTATAAGATCTTGATTACTTCTTTTTTCAAAAATAAGCAATTTGCTGGACTGACATATGACTGCTGTTGATGACATGATGCCAGTTTCTGGAAAGTTCTGATCAGCAGTAATCAATAGACAAAAGCTTCCATTATTCCTCCTGGAGTGTCACACTCTTTACATTGGACAGACATTTCTGTGAAGCCAGCACCAAAGGACCACAGATGAGATGTCTACACTGGCGAGTTCAGAATGAAAGAAACAATTGAAATCCACTTTGTGGAGATAATGCTCAAAAGTCTTATATCATTTATTCCATCTGTGAAGTGAACCATTTCCCAATGTACTACTGCTGTAACTTCAACTGCAATTTGACTGCATCTGAGTTCCTGCAAAAGGGATTTCTATGCACAGCCAACTGAAAGGACCTCCAGTGGACATTGAGTTACTGGATTCTCTAATTCATGTAAAACAATGTGGATATCTTTGACTTAAAATGTTTTGTAATTTTTCTCTTTTCATTACTTCCTTGGGTACACTTGTGTGTTAATGTGTTTTGTGAACTAATTCCCTGGGTTTTGAATGCATAAATAAACCCCATTTTGTTTTAACCCTAAAGGATTTCCTGTGGGTCACTTTGAAGTGGAATTTCACAAGCAAGATCTGGGGAAACTCACTGCCACCAATTGGTTTAAAACAGAATTAAAAAATAAGAAAATCAATTTAAAACCACTTCTGTTATAGACAGAAGAAGAGAACAGTAAAAATAATTGAATTCACCTCTCCCTCTTGTCCATGACAATACTTCCTGGCATATGAACACTACAAATTTGCAGCTTCACATAACAAATAGAAGGGCATTATAAGGTTAACTTCTTTTGATGTAGTCGTTTGCAGGGTTCTTCACAAGTGCAATAATTTCCATATTAGTGTTGAGTGTTCTGATTATACTATGAATATTGAATAGAATAAGGTAACAAAGGGTTGATTTTTATGTTGCATCACATTTTAACTGTTGCCAATGCTTTAATGATCATCTCCATATAATTTTGACAAATATCAATTCCGTTAGTAAGAATAAAGTTAAAACTGTTGAGGAGAAACAGCTACAAAAATCTTTTATTTTGATGAGTCATTGCGGATCTAATTTGAATTAATATCTCCATGACTACTTAACACTCCAAGTAGGAAGAAGACAGTAAGTCTGTTTTGTCAGCATTGGTATAAAACAATACCATCAGCTTCAAATACAGAAACATACCCCACTATAATTCTTGCTCAAACTACTGTTCATATCAACAGTGCCAATGAACCATTAGATCAGGCCTCTAACAATGTGTTAAATATATCATTTTCGGAGTACCCACTCGTTCTGACATCTTAGTGGAGTATTAAATTAGACTCGGTCCACATACCTAAATAAATTACACAAATAAAAGATTGTTGAATAACAAAGATAAAAAAATAGATTTGCACATAAAATGGTGATTTAGAAATAGTTATTTAAGTGATCAAAGGATATAAATATATCACTATATAAAATGAGTTATGGTGCTATACATATATATCACCACGAAAACTGACTTTCAAGTCACGTTGATAAAACAGCCGCTAACCTTAAGGAGGCAATTTCTCCTTTGAGCCAATAGGTTTCTAATGTAATTAAATGAGGCTTGTTGCTAGACTAAGCAGTCACCTGCTAAAGTAGTCACAACTGCTGCTGGAAATAACAGAATAGCAATATAGGTAAAAGGTGCAGACAAGCACATTAAGCAGCAATCCATATGCAGAGTCATCATTGCTGTTCAAAATTGACATTGAAGCTCATTTTAAGACACAAATGACTGCATTGTCAGTGGAATTTAAAATTCCTACCTAAACAACCAACTCACTTCATCAATTGAGCAGCTCGTTGAGATCCAAGACTGTTCACATGTGTGAAGAGACCTCTATTGCAATTTATTTAAAACAGGCAGGAAAGTCAGAAGTAAAAATCTGTAAGCACTTTCCTTTAACCCAATTCATAGGCAAGTTGCTAATAGAGATTATTGGAAAGTCATGGTCTAATCATTTTGAAACAGACAAGGCTATCAGGGAATCACAGAATAAGCACTATGAAAGGAAGCACCATCTCACACAATTGATTGAGTTTTTGCAGAGATTACAAAATTGTTGAATGATGGAAGCTATTGTGCATCTAATTATTCAAAAAGCCTTTGATAAAATGTAAAGTAGAAGGCTGTCAAGTAAAATTGCATCTTGTGAAATTGAGTTTGGGTTGAAATTTGGCTGCAGTGAAGAATACAGAGGTTATTATTAATGCAGTGGTCCTGCTTAGGACTAACCACTAATGGTGTACCACTATGATCAGCATGAGAGCCACTGTTCTTCGTCTTTGTCGCGTTCTGTGTTAAAGCATGGTGCATTCATCAAATATTTAAAAAGGTTTCTAAGATAATAGATACTAGTAGGCCATAAATAATAAAGAATTTGTTATCTTACCTCAATTAATGATAAAGAACCCACGCCAACTGTGTTACAGAGTAACTGGTACTGAGTTCAGAGTAGGAGATTGGGAAAGCTTTCACTTTGTGACTGAACAAAAAGTGCTAAACAATAAAAAGGCACTGTTAGGGAGGTTTACTGAACTAGCTAAAGTGCAAAGCAATTAAAGAGAATACAGTTATAGTTTTTGCTGAGGTAAACATGTTAGAGTCACCGAATGACAGTTAGGAAACAAATTAGAAGACTTGTTTAATTCAATTATGATTAGTGTGGCTGAATGGTGTTTATTTATTTTATACCATTACACAATGATACCTTGGATGAAATGTGTTTTGTTGTAAACCTAATTACGGAAGGTACAAATTTTTAATGCAGTGAAATGAAGCTTAACATTTTGCACTGGATTTTACCTTTGGTCATTTTTCTGTGGTCCACCTTTGGAGAGACTAAACGAGCATATGTGTGAAATATATGAAAATCTGACCAAATCACAAGCAGATGCTCGTGTTCATGGATTATTCTATTATACAAGGAGAGGTAGGATAGTTTGAGTCAATCTTCATGCAAATAAAATACTTAGACCAATAAGATGAATTGGAGGAAGTACCTTTGACCAACTTGTCACTGAGCATTGTGAGCAGTTAGAAAGGCCAGAATGTATTGCCAATCCTTAAATGATGGTGAGGCAACTTCTTGACCAAGGCCGTCTTGTATGTATACTATCACGAATGGGCGAATTATGATATTATAGATTTATGATATTATAAATGCTAATCTCTCTTTAAAGGAAACAAAAGCTACCAGAAGTTACCTGGCTTTTTGCAACTACTAAGAAAGCTCAAAGTGATCTACAGTCAGACATATCAAGGTATGTGAAAACTTTTGAAATTCAAGGTATGTGTCCATGACAGGTCAACAGAAACTAATTGATGATGGCTTTCTAGAGTTGCAAATAGCTGTTTATTACCTCACAAAATATGAAACATGATATGGCAGTTTTGGGATAGCAACCATTTTAAATATTGATTGAAGTTAGAAAGGCTATGAGGCACCATTTATATAGAAATCCAGAGGAATGTCTTTGAGAGAGGGGTTCTTAGCCAGAGAGAGCTCAAGGAGAAGAGGCTTTCAGAAATCAGTTTTGTTGAAAAGGTTTAAGCAACCTGCAAGTGCTAGAACCTCAGAATTAGCAAAGACCAAGAAACTTTCCCTCTCAAAGCCTGTTCAACCTATTGAATCCACCTTCAATTACTCATCTATGGAAACCATCACAACCACTGGATTCAGACTTCAGGTTACCAATTCCACTTTGGGAAAAGGATCTTCAAGTATATAATTGGTTTGCAACATAAACAGACCAATCTTATTATCAGCATTACAAATCTGTTCATCAGTATTTGCCTTTAATCTTTGTATCTCTAATTTATCTAATATCTGCATCATCTTTTGACCGAGTAACTGTTAGAAATCCAGAGCCTGGAAATTCTGAAGTGAGTAATTCATCATCAGACTCAAAAAATCTTTTACCATTTACAAGGCACAAGTCACGAGTGACGCAATACTCCTCAATTCTTTGGACAAGTGCAACTTCAACAACATTCAAGTAGCTTGACACCATCCAACAGAAAGCAGCTCACTTGAATGGCACTACATCCACAAGCATCCACTCCCTCCACCACTGGTGTTCAGTAACAGCAGTGTGTACCATCTACACAATGCACTGCAAACAATTCATTACAACACCTTAGACAGCACCTTCCAAATCCATGACTACTTCAATCTTAAAGGACAAGAGCAACAGATACATAGGAGCACCACCAGCTGCAACATCCCCTCCAAATGACTCACCATCTGACCATATTACTGTTCCTTCTGTGTTGCTCAGTCAAAATCCTGGAATTTCCTCTCTAGTGGCATTCAGCAGTTCACTGCCACTTTCTCAAGGACACCTAAGGACGGCCGATAAATAAAAGCCAGAGATGCCCACAGCACACGTAGGAATGAAAAATAAAAAGGTAATACTTATGCAATAAATTAAGCTCTGGTCTTGTCTAAGGTTGAAGCTTTGCTGCTGATTATTTTAAAATTGGAGCTCTTTTGGAAAACTAAAAGGGATAAAAATGAACTATATAAATTCACAGTTCATGGACCACTCTGTGACACATCTAGAATGCTCATGACATACACCCACAGTGCTGCTGGGGAAGGAGTTCCTGGATTTTGAATAAATGACAATGAAGTAACAGCATTATATTCCAAGTCAGAATAGCATGCGACTTGTTGTATAATAGCTACAATCAGGCAATCTATTATTATTAATGGTTTTGTTTATGGGGAAACAAAGTGACAAGCATGCCTTATTATGCTTATGATGTGAGTCGCATAGAGGTGGTCAATTGCTGTGGTCTCCACAATATCATTCAATGTCCCATCTAAGTCAACTGGCACTGAATCCTGAAAGTGATCGCCAAAACAAATTTAGGAGAAAAAATCTCAGCAAACATTTTTTTTAACATAACTGCTGCAAGCTTACAGCTGCCTCAACCTTTAGAACTGTCAGCAAGGCAAAAAAGTGATGTTCGTGAGCTATGGAATTAATTATAGGTTGTCATTTAATGTAACGGTGTCTTTTTTTGGTTCCTTACTTGTTTTAGTGATGTTCAAAGGGAAACTGTTTTTTTTAACTCATTTTCTCTGAATTTAAGCTTCAATTTCATCCCCCATTTATTTTCTACTGCTTCTTTGGGTGCTAAATGTTAAAATGGAAATGCACTCTGAAAATATATAGGTTTGAAAATAAGCAATAAAAACTGACTGCAATAATCTCTAACTGTGGCAATGTGAATGCAGCATGTATTCCCTGTGATGAAATTGGGAAATTATGCCTAACTAATTTCCATTTCACTTCATATTAAACAGAGACTTCCACCTGTTTTGGCTGAAATCTCCTCAGACCACTGGTTAGATGATGACATGTCCACAATAAAATATATCCACCCAATTTTGAGCCTCCCATCATTTGTTTCATTCTGCCTATACAACAGACCTCCCAACAGATGGCTCGGTAAAATCATTTTTATTTTATACTACCTCTCCCTCTCCACCCAGTTTGTCTCCTCCTCTGTCAGAAGGGCAAAAATTGTAAAGCTGACAAGTACAATTACTGATTCTTTTATGCCCACTCCCTGATCAACCCAGGGTGAGTTAGTAGGAGATGAGATGTCCTTCTTCTGTCAATCCAGCTGTAGCAGTAATCTAACCTCAGGGATGCCTAGCAATCAAGACTGATTTCAAATTTGCGTTGTTAAGTTTACTGTTAAGTACTTCAGGGCTTCAGCTAATCTTCCAAATATAATACAGAATTGTGAATTTATCACCAAAACATAATTTTATTAAATCACTCCAAACTATATTTTCCTGTTTTAGTACATAATGAATTAATGACCCATCATCCTGCAAATTTTAATGAAGCAATTGAGAGCAGAGTGACTGCTTTCCATTATGCTTGTATAGAACAGAATCTTAGATTACGAGCATGTGTCACCCATCTGGCAATTAAGTGACCTCTTCTGGGGCTGACATACAATTAAGGACAATGAGCAGGTTCCATTGAGAGGGCCTGCAATCTTTGAAAGATAGCAATCCCATTGTCCCCACTGTTGAAGAGTAGGGGAGTGAGAAGGTGCCTTCACTCTAAGATACCCTCTGAAAAAATTTGGTTTCAACTAAATGAATGGTGGCTATTCCACAGAATGGTTTGTGGCAACAGCCATGCCCAAATGATGGCTGCAGCTTTGATGGGAGGGTCCTAACAGATGGTCTCATCTGTCAAGCCGCCTCATCTACCACTCATACTCGGCTGGCACAACAAAGAACAAAGAAAATTACAGCACATGACAGGCCCTTCGGCCCTCCAAGCCTGCACCAATTCAGATCCTCTATCTAAACCAGCCGCCCATTTTCTAAGGATCTGTATCCCTTTGCTCCCTGCCCATTCATGTATCTGTCTAGATACATCTTAAATGACACTATCGTTCCCACCCCTACCACCTCCGCTGGCAATGCATTCCAGACCCCACCACCCTCTTCATAAAGAACTTTCCATACATATCTCTCCTAAACCTTTCCCGTCTCACTTTGAACTCGTAAGCTCTCGTAATTGAGTTCTGCACTCTGGGAAAATGCTTCTTGCCATCCACCCTGTCTATACCTCTCATAGCTTTGTTGACCTCAATCAGGTCTCCCCTCAACCTCCGTCTTTCTAATGAAAATAATCTCCTCATCTTCTCCTCTTCCTCAGAATTGTCCACGAAGCATGTGAACCATGCTTGTCCTGGGGGTACATTTTTTTGTTGCCATATGATGTTGTATAGCGTGCAGTACCTCATGAATAACTTGGACACCGTGACTGGTGTGTCTTTCAGTTTGCCTCCAGATCTGTTCAGCATTTTCAGCTGAGGACTTATTCAGTGTTACTTGTATTGTCTCACATCCGGTGACTCCTTAGGTGGGTACCCATTGTATCCAAGCAACTGGCCTGTCAGCTTTCCTCAGGCTGTAAAGCTATAGGGAAATAGACTTTCATAGGATAAACTATCATGACAGATGGTTGATATTGTTACGTACGCTGAATAGCATCTTCTTGTGTGTGTCAGCCAATTGTACATTGATAGAGCAGAGGTCTTAAATATTTCTGAGTGATCTGGAGGGGCCTTAATTGCCACATTGGCTGACATTGTTTATGGTAAACTGGCACTCTTCTTGATACCATAGGTCATTGTTCCAAAGTGAAGATCATATATACAAACCTCAACATTTTTGGTGGAATCCACTAATATTTTGAAAGGAGCTTTCCACAATCAGCACCGTGAATAAAGCCCATGTCACACCCTGACAAGGAAACAGCTTTAAGATTTCAGTATTCATTGGAATACCTCCCCATCACAACATCAACTCCTGCCGCCACTTACCTTACTTCCATGCATCTGGGTAAACCCATGCCCCTACAGTCAAATTCCAAAATCCATGTCAATACTGATCAGAGCGAGTGATTAACAACCCAGGAAAAGAAACTGTTGCATCTGGCATAACACATTGCAGGTACATGCACAAGATGCTGAGTTGCAGCTGGTTTAAAAATTGTTTTGATTTCTGAACTTTTAATGCCTCAACTGCTCTCCATCCCACTCACATTTACAAGTCAAAACTCCATACCACCACCCACAGATATTGCCTAAGTTGTTGACTCTTTCCAGTATCTTACTGAAACTTCATATCATTCAGCCAAACACAGCAGGCAATCATTTTACACTTTTTTCATCCATCTCTAATAACATTGAATGTTACCCAAGACACTTGAAATGATATTATTGACAAAGCTTTCCTAATCTGATTTTTAACAGGACATTTGCAAATTTGATTTGGATGTTGAAGGGCTTAGTATCGGAAAGGGGAAGTGAAGAAGAAAGTTTGGAACAAACAACATTTTATTATTGCTCAGAAATAGAGTTGTGGAAATTATCTTGAGTGGATAATATAAATAGCTTCAAAAGGCAATTGGATAGATTTCTGGAAAGGGCAACCATTGTAAGATAGGCAACAGAGTGATGTCTCTGATGGCGATAGAATACTTTGCTAGTATATCAGAAACTTTGCAAAACCCAATCCGGGCATTGCTTATTGTGGTCCATGCTCATCAACTTAATTTGAAATCTATTCCTGCCATTTATCGCAAATGCTGTAAGAAAGATAATTTTGAGAGTAGGAGCTCCTCTCACCCTGTGTGAGAAAGAATATTGATAAAAAGATGTATTATGAACTAACAGATAGAAATCACAGATGACATTATGTCTTCATTTAATGGACAGATGCAGCAGCTAATTTGAACAAAACCAGCAAATGAATGAATGATTAACTAATCAGAGCACATGAGGATAATAAATGTTCCATCCTCTTTAAAAAAAAAAGGAGATAGACCTCAAATTGCAGGCTGATGAATCTTTAGGAGATCATATTTGAGAGCATATCATTCAGGATATGTGATAAGCACTTGGAGAAGCAAATGTTAATCAAGGTAATTTAGTACAATTTCTTAAAGGGCAGGTCTTGCTTGACCAACTTTACAGCGTTTTATGAAGAACTAATCAAAATGGTTTGTTCGGATTTTCAAAAGCATAAGAAACTGATAGTGTAGAGTTAGAGGGAAAGATGATTAGAAAAATGGTCAGAGAGATAAACACAGAGAAAATGAACTTTGTTCAATTATAAAGTTGTAGTGCAGGGAGAACATCAGGTTCTCTGTTCAGCAGCTGTAATTTAGCACATGACCTGGGCTAGGAAAAAAAATCAAAATTTGGAGATAGCACTCAATTGTGGGTAATAGTAAATTAATAGTGTAAATGTAAAAGACCATGGAGGGTAGCTTGATAACAGATCACTATGGAAAAATGTAAAGGTAATACTTTTTAGGAGCATGATTAAATAAAGTAAATACAATTTAATGGTAAGATTGAAAATGGAGATGGAGACTAGAGGGCTATTTGTGTGTCAATTGTGTTTGTTACAGAAAAAACATTGCACAAATAGAGGGAGTTGTTAAAAAGGCAAACTTTGTTTTGAGAAGAATAATATGCAAAAATGAGAGATTTCAATATCAGAAGAAAATTGATGAAATAAAAAAGCTGTATTATTATAAATCAATCATTGAGTGTGGGCATCGCTGGCTGTGACAACCATTATTGTCCATACCTAATTGACTGGGAGAAGATGGTGGTGATCTGCCTTCTTGAGGCAGTGTGGTCCTTGGGTTGTCGGACACCCAGCAATTATTAAGATGGGATTAATAGGTCTTTAACACATTAATAGTGAAGGAACAGTAATATAGTTCTAAGTCAGAATGACGTGTTATTTGGAGGGGAATTGCAGGTAGCAGTGTTCCCATGCATCTATTGCCTAGGTCCTTCTAGTGAATAGAGGTTGTGGATTTGGAAGGTGGTTTTGAAGGAACTTTAATGAGTTGCTCCAGTGCAACTTGGAACTGTTACCTACTGGTCTGACTGTGTATCAGTGGTGAAGAGAGTAAATATTGCAGGTGGTAAATATCTGCCAATCAAGTGAGCTGATTTATCCTGGATGACATCAAGCTTCTTGAGTGTTGTTAAGCTACACCATCCACCAAATGGAGAGCATTCCATCATACTCCTGACTTGTGCCTTGTCGATGGTGGACAGGCAGTGAGGAGACAAGAGGTGAGCTACTTATGCAGGATTCCTAATCTGTGACCTTCTCTAGTTTAATTTCTGATCAATTATAATCCCAAGAATGTTGATAGCAGGAGATGCTGGTAATGCCATTGAATGATGAAGGAGCAATGCTGCAAAAGCTTGTGATTTATTTGATTTTAAATAAACCTGTTGGACCATAACCTGGTGTCATAAGACTTCTGTCATTGCCCACCCCAGTCCATAACCGGCATGTCCATATCATGAATGTAGAAGGAAGTAATGGTTAGATTCTCTTTTGTTGGAAATGGTCATTGTTTGGAACCTATATGGCACAAATGTGACTTTTCAATTATCACCTCAAGCCTGGAGGTTATCCAAGCCTTGTTGGACATATACAGCTTCAGTTTCTGAGGAATCATAAATGATGCTGAATATTGTGTAATCATCAGCAAACATCCCCACTTCTGTCTTTATGAGGTGGGAGAGCCGGGGAGAGATCATTAATGAAGGAACTGAAGCTGGTTGGGCCTGAGAAAACCTGCAGTAATGTTCTTGGACTGAGATGACTGACTTCCAACATCTTCTGATATCAACCAGCTTCCTTTGTGCCACCTATGATTCCAATCAGCACAGAGATATCCCCTGATTCTCTTGACTCCATTTTGCTAGGGATCCCTGGCGCTACACGTGGTTAAATGTTGCCATGATGGCAAGGGTAGTCACTCTCATGTCACCTCTGGAATTTACTTCTTTTGTCCATGTTTCGATAAGGCTATAATGAAGTCAGGAGCTGAACTGCCCAGAGAAAAAGCAGTGCTGTCAGTGCGTTAGTGAGCAGGTTATTCCTTTACAAATGCTGTTGAACACCCCTTCTATTGCTGATGATTGAGAATAGGCTGGTAGCACAGGAATTGGTGGGTTTGATTTTAACCTGCTTTTTGCATAAAGGATATACCTAATTAATTTTCCAAATTGTCTGGCAGATGCTAATATTGTAGCTATAATGCAACAACTTGACTCGGGGCTTCTCTTCAGAACTGTTACCAGAATGTTGTCAAGGCCTATATCCTTTGCAGTATTTGGGGCCTTCCAACATTCCTTGATATCACATGGAGTGAATTGATTTGATTGTAGAATGTGTGATATCTGTTATACATGGGAGCTCAGGAGGAGGCCAAGATGGATCATCCACCAAGCACTTCTGACTTAAGAAGGATGTAACAGTTCCTTGACACTGATGTGCTGGCCTCCCACGGCATTGAGTTTGGGGATATTTGTGGAGCCTCCTCCTCCTGTTAGCTATTTGCTTGCCTACCCCATTGATGGCTGGATGTAATAGGGCTCCTGAGCTTAGACCTGATTTTTTTGTTGTTCAATCGCTTAGCTCTGTTTATTGAATTGTTCTCATGCTGGTTGGCATGCAGGTAATACTTTGTTGTAGCTCCACCAGCTTGACACCTCTCTTTCAGGTATGCAACTGCTGTTTCTAGCTTGCCCCCTTGTACTTTACAGTGAATCTTAGTTACTCTGCCCGCTTGATGGTAATGGTAGAGAGGGGATGTTTATGGTGCTCCATGAGGTTACAGATTGTGGTTGAATAAGATTTTATGCCCAATTTTGAGTTGCAAGACTTGTTTGAACTCTTGTCTCATTTAGCACAGAAGTGGTGCCACACAACACTATGGAGAGTATCTTCAATATGAAGGAAGACTTTTTCTCTCCAGGGATTCTGTGGCAGTCACTCCTACCAATACTGTCATGGACAGGTGCATCCACGGCAGATTTAGTTGTGAAGAAGTTATCAAATTGCTTTCTAATTCTTGTTGGTTCCTTCACTAACTATAGCAGCCCCATTCTAACAGTGGTGTTCTTTTACCTTCCATGGAATCCATAGAATCCCTACACTGTGGAAACAGGCCCTTCAGCCCAACAAGTCCACACCAACCCTCCAAAGAGTAACCCACCAGATCCATTCCCCTACTACTCTACATTTACCCCTGACTAATGCACATCACCTACACATCCCTGAACACTATGGGCAATTTAGCATGGCCAGTTCACCAACTTTGTATTGTGTGGAGGAAACCTATGCAGACACAGGGAGAATGTGCAAACTCCACACAGAAAGTCACCCGAAGCAGGAAGCAAACCCAGGTCCCTGATGCTGTGACTATAAGCAGCCCAGTCAGTAGTACCGCCAGAGTCACTCTCAGTGATGGACATTGAATGTCCCTACCCAGATTACATTCTGAGTCCTTGCTATGTTCAGTTCCTCCTCCAGGTAATGATTTATCGGCTGAAATAGAGGAGGGTTAGGAGGTGTGCTGCTACTCAGCAGATTTCCTTGCCCATGTTTAACCATAAGACTTCATGGGGTTAATGTCCAGGTCTCCCAGGGCAACTGCATATCACTGTATCAATGGCGATGTCTCAGACATTATCTGTGAAGTATGATTCAATGATTATAACAATGTGAGAATTTTTTTTTGCAAAACCCTTCCCTCCTCCACAAACTAAGGAGGGTTTTAATAGGAGGCTGAGCTTTGTATTGTCATGTCATGTTAGTTTGATGCTGGGTGGTCTGTCTGATTTAATTCCTTACTTTAGACTTTGTAGCAGTTTTGGTACAGTTGAGTGCCCGGGAGGCTATGGAAGAGCCGAATGCGTTGTTTTGGGTCACGTGTCGGGTAAAGATAACAGATTTCTCTCTGCAGCACTATGATGAGAATGAACACTGATTACATAGTCACCATTAGACTAGATTTCAATTCCAGATTTTATTGAAGTTAAATTTCGCCCCCTGCCATAATGGGTATTGAGCCCACGCCCTCAGAACATTAACCTGAGGTCCTAGGAAGGTATGACTATACCAACATGCAACCACCTCCCCTTCAATGCATTTGTACTTTGCCAGGGGCGATTGATTACAATGTGAAAAAGTATTTTCAGATATTTTTCAGAAGTACAACCAATTTAGTTCGGTGTGAAATTGATCGATTAAGGTTGCAAACATACAATCGAGTGAATAGCAATAGAATGTAGATGTCGGTGAGGCAGTAACAAAGACGCGATAAATAAAAGTAAGCACAAAATAAGTTGAAATGGATATTAGAAAATAATCTTTATACAGAAATTTGGTTGGTAATAAAAAATGTGCATCACTAATTTTTACTGTACAGTTGTGTTGTGCTTTGAGGTGAGATGCCCTGAGGTGTAACACTTTAAGGTGTTAAGCCTTTGAAGTGTGATGTTACTGAGACCATGCTTTGAGGTGTGACACCTTTGAAAGGTGCGATATCGAAAGTGTGCTTGACACCAGATCTTTAGTTATGGAGATAAAAGTTGGGCTTAAAAAGCTTTACTTCATCGCCTACCTTTGAAGTCTCACCAAGTAAGCAACTACCAGATTTATTTTTTAAAATATTTTGGGAGGGGAGGAACAGTCCAGTAATACATTGAACATTGAAGTGCTGAATGGACACTGCTCCATTCTAATTCCCAATCTTCCTGCTGTCATTTCCATTGGGAGATAAACATAGACAGGAATAGCAAATAGCAAAATATACAGGGTCCAAGAGTGTCAAGCTCCAAGAGTTTGCCGAGGACACAAGTGATATTATGGTATATGCAGAGAGCGTACCCTTCTAGTACCACTGATAGTTCAGATAAGAAATAGATATTTCCAGTACTAGTTAAGTAGGCTGTCCGTTCATAGGTATTCATCTAGAGATCCTTTCATGTTGAAATTTATCGGTTGATATTGCAGTTTTTATTTTTCAATTATTGTCTTGGCACTAGTTGCAGCGTAAAACTATTATGATATTGATCTCTCCTTATTGGCTTCAGGAAAAGGAGACAGGCAGGAGGCTGGAAGAACACAACAAGCCAGGCCGTATCAGGAGGTGGAGAAGTTGATGTTTCAGGTGTCACCCTTTTTTCAGGACTGGGACTGGGTGTAGGGGAAGTGGCAGATAAAGGGGCTGGCGGGGGCAAGGTGGTGAAGTGGGGGTAGGTGAAAACAGGTAGAGGGGATGACCTGGTTGATCAATGGGAGGAATGAATCCAGTTGGTGACAGGGAGGATTGAAAGGGAGGGGGAGGGGCTGGGAAGGGAGTTGGGGGATGGGAAGGGAGGTTATTTGAAATTGGAGAACTCAATGTTGAGTCCTCCAGAATGTAGTCTGCCCAGGCAAAAGATGAGGTGTTGTTCCTCCAATTTGCGATTTGGTTCATTATGGCAATGGAGGAGGCCAAGGATGGTCATGTCAGAAAGGGAATGGGAAGGGGAATTAAAATGGATGGTGGCTGGGAGATCAGGTTGGCCCCTGCGGGCCCAGCTGAGATGCTCGGCATACCATTCCCTAAGTTTACATTTGGTCTCTCCGATATAGAGAAGCAAGAACTGGGTCCTGCAGGTAGATGCTAGCCCAGGTAATATAGCCTGCCAATTATTTATTGGCCTTTGTCCCTTTTTCCTTTAGCAGGTCAATCCCATGACTGAGGTTTGCTGAACCAGTGATAGAGGCTATGAAAATGAATTAAAATAGGAAGGGACATCCAGCTGTACTTGCTTTTCAAACTTAAAATCTCCTAAACTGCTCTGTTACTGGCCCCAGTGACCACCATGGCTTTCCTTCCACCTGAGTGAAGGATCGTATGAAGATTGTCCCTGCCCCAGAATCTGGCCTTCATATTGGTGTTGCAAAGCATCTTTTCCATAGAAAGAGTGGGAAGTAAGTTAGGGGTTGGTTCTATCAATGTTGTGCAGCAGTGTGATGCAGATTTATACAGTGTGCATGTTGAGAAAGAGGAGCAGGAACTTGTGAGCAAGATCTAGGGTCTACCAGAAATCACTGCAGTGTGAAAACTGAAAGCAATTAGCAGAATTAAATGTTTTCCAAGCAAAAACAGACTGCTGTTTATGCTGTTTTGCAGATAAATATGTGAGGAAAGTAGGGACGGTTAGAGCCATCTCATATTGTGATGGGAGGAGAAGCATAAGGAATGGGGGAGAGAAGTGTGAGAATGCTCGTGATACAGTGGAGCTGAAGGAAGTGTTGTACCACAGTGTCAGCCTGAAAACAAAATGGCTGCATGACATCATTCTCACCTTTGCTGTCCTGGCGAAGTAATTGAATTTTTGTTGAAACTATACCAACATCCAGTAGACGAAATTGCTTCTGTTGACATTCTCACCTACCACCTCCTTCAGTGACTGGATGATTATCTTTTTCTCAGCTCTCATTTGCTCCATCAGGAAATCACTGATCTATCAGTGAACTTACTAGAGACAGGTTTGCACAGAAATCTCTCAAGTTATGGGAAAAATATGTTTTGTTTAATTATGTGCATTCAGGTTAAATACAGTGACTAGAGACATAACCTCCTGTTGGGGAGAAGGTTGGATTCAATGAACTCAGAATGAATAATATTCCACGGATGATTACAAATCTTTGATACCATGCATTAGAACTCCTTTACAGTTTACATTTTTAGTCAATCACATATTAATGTATTTAAAGTAGTTTTTTTTTGTTTAATAGAATAACAATGAAACAATGCTGTAGGGAAGATGTTGTGAAACTTGAAAAGGTTCAGAAAAGATTTACAAGGATGTTACCAGGGTTGGAGGATTTGAGCAATAGGGAGAGGCTGAATAGGCTCGGGCAGTTTTTCCCAGAGCATCGGAGGCTGAGGGGTGACCTTATAGAAGTTTATAAAATCATGAAGGGCCTGGGTAAGATGAATAACCAAGGTCTTTTCCTCAGGGTAGCAGAGTCCAAAACTAGAGGGCATAGGTTTAAGGTGAGAGGGGAAAGATTTAAAAGGAACCTAAAGGGCAACCTTTTCATGCAGAGGGTGGAGTGTGTATGGAATGAGCTGCCAGTGGGAGTAGTGGAGGCTGGCACAATTACAGCATTTAAAAGGCATCTGGATAGGTGCATGATTAAGAAGGCGTTAGAGGGATATGGACCAAGTGCTAGCAAATGGGACTATATTAATTTAGGACATCAGGTCAACATGAATGAATGGAACAAAGGGTCTATTTCCATGCTGTACAGCTCTATGACTCTAATTGGAAATACCTAGTAGTTCAGGCAGCAGCTATAGAGATAGGATTAATATTTCAAGGTAGTCCTTCATCAGAGCCTGTGTTTCTTGCCCCACTTCTGACACAAGGTCGTAAACCAGTTTTCCTCCCATCAGCAAATGCCACTTGAAGTGGTTAGTGTTCCAAAGCTTCTAGGCAAAAGTGAGGACTGCAGATGCTGGAGATCAGAGCTGAAAATGTGTTGATGGAAAAGCGCTGCTGGTCAGGCAGCATCCAAGAGGCAGCAGAATCGACGTTTCCGGCTTCCTGAAGAAGGGCTCATGCCCGAAACGTCGATTCTCCTGCTTCTTGGATGCTTCCTGACCTGCTGCACTTTTCCAGCAACACATTTTCAGCAGTGTTCCAAAGCTATCTACTTTTATTTTAAGTTTCCTGAAACTCCTGCAGTTTTCTTGCTGTGTTTAAATGGAGCTGGTCAAGGGTTTCCTGATGCAGAGGTCAGTAAGTAGAACAATTATATCAGCTCTGATACAAAGTCTGTGTCAAATTAATTGCTTGCACTGGGAATTATACAAATTAGTCAGGGGAAACTTAGCCAAATCCCACTTGTTTTTCTGCTGGAATTGTGTTGGTGTTAGTTTTGAAGTTTATACAATGGTGAAACTGTCAGCATTTGCCATTACAGCACTGTGAAACTGAGTTAAAACCAAACTCTTGCATCCAGAGGAAGTGTAGAATTCGGGAAGTTACTGATTGTGATTCTCTGCTTATCCACAGAATGTACAAGTTCTCACAAATGGAAATTTTAGGCATCATGAAGTGGATGTGAAGTTCCACATTTTACACTATTATATTTCCTGGTTCAAATCTTTGCAAATGTACACTTTGTTGAATAGGGTGAAACTGGGTTTTAAACAATGTACTGAATCTTAAAGTTTGCTACACAGCTTTATGGCACTGAAAGACACTTCTATGTCTGTTGAATGTCTCCAAAATTTCTGCATTCCAGGATTAAAATTATTTTCAAAAAATTTTGTGATATTTCAACTTTGTCTTCAATCTATTGCCAATGACCGATTCATTATTTTGCTGCCTGTACAATAATTAAAAAGTGAAGTAAAATCACTGCTTTCGGCTTCCTCGTTTGCTGTTGGTGAGAATACTTTAGTGTGATTGGTTGTGTAACCTACTGTTGATGTGATCCCTAAAAGCGACACCACAGTGAAATTAATGTCAGGAAAGGTGGACTTCATGCCTCAGAAACTGTTTGACCTCAACCTACTTGAGGTCAGCAAACAACACCATCATTTTGCCATTGGCTACAAAATCCAAGCTATCATTTGTGTGTTCAATCACAATGAACCCTCTTCTCCCACTCTGCCCCAGAATTCAACAGCCTGCTGCTTTTCAAAAGTCAATTTCAAATTGAGCCAAGGACCCAGGCAGAAAGGAAATACTCTGTAGTTCAGCAGCATGGGATCCAGGAGATTCAAACTCAATCTCCTACATAATTCCAATGTTAAGAGGTTGCAAGTAAGATGCTGGACAATGGGTGGAAACATTAGAGACCTGAAAGAATGATCTCTACACTCATAAAGCTGGGCAGAAAGATATTCAAGTGGGCTTCTTCGTTAGGAGAACATAAGATTTGAGAGAAAATTTCCAAGGTTCTCACTCATCTACTCGGAAAATCAAGTTAAGATTACAGCTTACTTGAACACAGATCAATGGCCATGGTGCTCAGATAGCTTAAACTACCTTATCCTGGGCAGGTAGAATTAAAATCAGCTCCTCACTGACTAAGACCAGATGTGAATTGTAGCTATTTTGGCAAGCCTTGCAGTTTGCCAAGATCCAATCTTGATATTAGATTAGATTACCTACAGTGTGGAAACAGGCCCTTCGGCCCAACAAGTCCACACCGACCCGCCGAAGCGCAACCCACCCATACCCCTACACTTGCCCCTTCACCTACCACTACGAGCAATTTAGCATGGCCAATTCACCTGACCTGCACAACTTTGGACTGTGGGAGGAAACCGGAGCACCCGGAGGAAACCCACGCAGACACGGGGAGAATGTGCAAACTCCACACAGTCAGTTGCCTGACGCGGGATTTGAATCCAGGTCTCTGGTGCTGTGAGGCAGCAGTGCTAACCACTGTGCCACTGTGCCACCCACAAATATGTGGAAATGCAAACAAGCAGAAACAATCATGTGCCTGACTAATGATATTCTTGATAGCTATGGAACAGAACTGAGATACAGGAAAGGACCAATCCAGAAAGAAGAGGAAGAAATGAATCAAAATAAAGATAAAAATAAAAATAAGAAAAAAATGACAAGATAATGAAAAATCAGAATGAGCAAGACAACTAATAATATTTCGTAACTAAGAGATATGAAAGGCTGAAATAATCCAGTAAAAAAAGGAACAGTCAGGCAGCTAAACAAGAAAGAGAGAATGTTAAAAAAGACAAATGTAGGAATGGGAGAGACCAGATAGACAGGGAGGAGAGAGAGAGAGAGAGGGAGAGGGAGAGAGAGAGATGAGTTTGTCTTTACATTAAATAATTTTGTTTTGTCATTTCAGACAGAAAGAAGGAGCACACCAATAGACTCTGCACTGATAGGCCTCACTACTGACTGCTGCAAGACAAGTTTGTTTTTCATTTGCTCTGTCGGAAGATACAATGAGACTGTAAGCTCTGCAATATTTTGTCATGATTTCAAAAGACAAATATTCAGATGAGGTTTAGGAAACACCATTTGCAAAATAAGATATATCTAATGTGATTTTGTAGTGTTTAATGGCTGCAGAAAACCAGTTTCTTTTATCTTAACTGCCTCTCTCAATCTTTTTGCAGCATGAACAACTACTGTCAGTTATAGATGGCTTTTTATAATCTGTCATCACTTAGACCTGTAAAATATTGCTGTTTCTCTGCAATGTCATATATCAAATGAATGATCCCATGTTAAAGCCACTGCTTAAGCTCTTATTAACAAATAGGGTCACCCATGGATTATTAGCCTTTTCACATGTTGATCTTAAATTATGAGATATTATTATTGTCAAAAACATAAAATCAAGAGGAATCATCTGAAAAATATTGCTGAACCCATATGGTGTAATAAATACATATTATTGCAGCTGTTGTGCAGTTAAACCCCGTAGCCCTGAGCAGAATACTTAAGGACAGCATTTCAAGGGAGCCAAGAGCTTTGAAATAGCTGAATTATATCATGTGCATGATTGCTTTTCAGAGCCTTTACTTTCCAGAGCTAAAATCTACAAATGAAATGAAATATCTAAGGATGCATTAGGCTCTATAAACAGAGGATAATACATATTTCCATCATTTCTATCATTATTGATATGTTCTTGTATATCGTGGCTTTTACAGATGTTCACAATGTGCATGAAGTCTATTATTATCAACTATTAATATTAATAAAAATATAAAATCACAGAAATGTTACAGTGTTGAAGGAGGCCATTTGGTCCATCATACCTGCACTGGCTCATTAAATAAGTTTTTTAGCTCACACAAAATTGTTGTCTAATATATATAATATACATTTTAAAAAATTGTGATTCTTTTAACTCCATTTCTACTAAAAATTAGTATGGAATTAATTCTCAACGATATTTTTTCACATGGACCCTTAAAAAGCTGGTAATGAATTTCTTTCTTATTGAAGTATTAACTGGCGTATTCAAAGTTTCCAAGTCTTATTTACTCATTCTGTGCTCAGATATTTTGGCTGCATGGAAAACATCAAAATTGTATACCACATTGTGAGACTGGTTAACTGTATCACCATGTATTTGCATAACTGGCTGCAAAATGAATTATTGTATGACCATGTGACTAAGAATTTCTGAATGCATGATTATTAAGGTGGATGACTGAGCAACTGTGAGACTGATTGATTATGTAATAGTGGGATTATGTGACTGTGCCACTGTATAATTCATCATATAATTGTGACATTGGCCTATATTTTTACCATGGTGATAACTATTACAAAAAAGGTGCAGTTAGATAAACTGCTGAGAAAATCTGTTCATTTTGTAAATTTCCTCCCAACTGTGCTATTGCCTAAAAGGTGACTGCCTCCCAGTCATAAAGTGTTAATGTGCAAATTACAATTGGAGAGTGAAAATAAAATTCACTAAGGGTTTATTAGCCATTTGGTAATGTTGGGATCCTGGTCATTGAACACCATGCTGGTGGTACTTTGAAATAACTGAATGAATTTGACATTCCCATGTAGTGAGTGCTGGTTTTAATTTACATTGAGGATTAATTATTCAAAATATATATTTTCATAAGAAAATTCAAAACAATGCTTCAACTAAATTGTCATCAAAAACTAAAGATAGTTTTGTTAGCAATTTGTTTGGTATACCTAAATAAATCTTGTGGTGCAGTGAGTAGAGTCCTTGCCTCTGAGCCAGAAATATTAGATTCAAGTCCCATTCTGTAACGTAATGGTTAGGGGAGTGTGTGTTCCAAATGCCATCAAAGGTTGACTATCAACCTCAAATTCTTCCATACACCAAAGGCAGGCACTAAGAAAGGGAGAGAATTATGATCAGTTTTGTGTTGGAAATAATTGGGAGTCTCCTTCACTATCCATAGTTTCAGGCCAGAATATGCATATCAAAGGGCATGCTGGCACAGCAACACTTATAGGCCAATGAGTCAAGTTGACTGGATGATGGCATGGATAAGATTAGTGCCAACACCACTTGCTTCGAGATCCGTTCCCACTGGAGTGGATCTGCAACCTGTCATGCTGGAGGTCAAAGCACTACAGTCAGGCCTGTGCTGGGAGAAACTGCTCAGGGAAAAAAAAGATAGTTAAGTGCAATCCAAAGCTAGCAGGCCACACACTGTTTGCTCTTGTATGCCATTCTTAATCTGATCCCTGCATTCATGCATGTATTTTAGCATTAATTCTGGACTCTAAATGGAGCTAGGTATCAGTGGATATTGCTGAAATGAGAGGCACGTGGCGAAAAGGTTAAAGGAGCTCACAGCAAAAGAATGATTCCATTTATCCCATAGTAGGAGAGATTGAGGACTGCAGATGCTGGAGATCAGAGTCGAGAGTGTGCTGCTTGCAAAGCACAACAGGTCAGGCAGCAACTGAGGAGCAGGAGAATCGGTGTTTCGGATATAAGCCCTTGTTTAGGAATGAGGCTTGTGGGCCACGGGTGCTGAGAGATAAATGGGAGGGGGAGGGCTGGGGGGAAAGTAGCTGAGAGTGCGATAGGTAGATGAAGGTGGGAGGGAAGGTGATAGGTTGGAGAGGAGTGTGAAGCAGATAGGTGGGAAGAATGGTGGACTGGTGAACAGGGTGGTGCTTAGATGGAGGCTTGGGGTGGGATAAGGTGGGAGGAGGTGAAATCCACATTGAGGCATTCTTCCTCCAGGTGTTGGGTGGGTAGGGTTTGGTGATGGAGGAGGCCCAGGACCTGCATGTCCCTGGTGGAGTGACAGGGGGAGTTAAAGTGTTCGGCCACAGGGTGCTAGGGTTGGTTGATCTGGGTGTCCTAGAGATGTTCTCTGAAATGATCCACAAGTTGGCGTCCTGTCTCCCCGATGTAGAGGAGACCACATCAGGTACAATGGATATAGTAGATGACATGTGTGGTAGTACCTTCTCCTTTTCCTGCCAACACAAGAAGTACAAAACCTGTGCCCACACCTCTCCCTTTACCTCATTCTAAGGCCCCAAAGGATCCTGCCACATCCGACAGAAATTTACCTGTATTACCACACATATCATCTCATGTATCTGTTGCACCCAATGTGGTCTCCTCTACATTGGGGACACAGGATGCCAACTTGCAGATCATTTCAGAGAACATCTCTGGAACACCTGTACCAACCAATCCCACTGCCCTGTGGCTGAATACTTCAACTCCGCCAAGGACATGCAGGTCCTGAGCCTCCTCTATCGCCAATCCCTAACCACTCAATGCCTGGTGGAAGAATTCCTCATCTTGCGCCTTGGGATCCTGCAACCATATGGGATCAACATGGATTTCACCAGTTTCTTCATTTCCCCTCCCCCTCCCTTATCCCAGTCCCAAGCCTCCAACTCAGCACCACCCTCTTCACCTGTCTATCTTTCTTCCCACCCATTTGCTCCACCCTCCTCTTTGATTTATCATTTTCACCCACACCTTCATCTACCTATCACATTCCTAGCTACCCTCCCTCCAGCCCCACCCTCTTCCCATTTATCTCTCAGCACCACTGGCCCACAAGCCTCATTCCTGATGAAGGGCTTATGCCCAAATCCTCGATTCTCCTGCTTCTCAGATGCTGCCTGAACTGCTGTGCTTTTCCAGCGCCACATTCTCGACATTTATCCCATTATGTAGAACGTAACACGTAGATTTGAAGGGCATTGCGTTGTCTTATCCCATTTACAGTTAGTGTTGTGGTGAGCAAGTCTCCTGGTGTCAAACCACAATGGCCCAGGGCAAGTCATTTCATGTGGTCTTTCATCTCTCGCCTCATTAATTACACAAGGAGATGTTGAGCACATTTCTCAGTGAGTTTCATAATGAGTAAGTCGGCAGTTCTTGCCTCTCCCAGGACCTTCTAAATCTCTCAAGTGACATTTGAAGCCTCAGCTGACACCACTTCAGACACTGACATCCAGGATCTGTCATCTACAGAGTGGTGCTCAGCCCCAGGCCAGATGGCTTCAGCTGAAAACTAAGCTGGCCGTCTGCTCCATGGGGAGGGATCTTGAGGCGCTAGTGGATGGGGTCATGGAGAGAAAGGCAGTTCCCTTCCTACTTGACCTCAGAAAAAGGGCACACTGCCAGATCCATCCAGCCCAGACAGACAAACCAACACAGATCAGTACCGTCTCCTGAGTGAAAGGAATACTCAGCAGTATAAAAAGAAGCTCAGTGATCGCCTGCAATTTTCTTCTTTTGCAAAAATATACTTCATTCAAAAACAGTGTTCTCAATGTACATACATGCACACTAAAGCAGTTCTGCATGGTTTTTGTATTTAAAGAAAAACAAACCATTGGAATTTGACATTCCCCTGCAGTAGCAAAACTAAGGGTTTTTCCTACTCACGCAGAAAACCATTTATATAAATTGTGAGGCAAGGAGAGAACCTGAGAATTGAACAGACCCCCATTGTACTTTAACAGGAAGACATTAGGCAGTGGTCTTTCCCCACTGGGCCTTGGCAGCAGCAGTGCCAAGCTTTTGTGCATTCCTCAGGACATAGTCCTGGACCCTGAAAGGTGGCAGTCTGCAGCAATCAACTCTTTGCACTGAAGATCAACAGGTTTCAGGCAGAACAAAGAGCATCTTTCACTGAGGTGATGGTCCTCCAGGCGCAGTCAGTGTTTGTCTTGTTGTGCTGTGGGAAATAGCTCCAAGCAGACAGGATCCTGGGTCATTGAGCTAATTGGGACAAACCTTGAAAAAAAAATCATCTCTTTCCAGACTTTTTTGCAAAGACACTTTTCAGAAAGATAATGGCACCATCTGCGCTCCGCTGCCTCACACTTGTAGGGCCATCATTCAGACTAATTCTACTTCTGCACACACCTCTCACTAAGAGTGATGGACCACAACCCTTAGTGGCACGTGCATCATGGCCACTCAAGAAGTGCCTGCATCTGAGCAGGAGACTCTCTGCAGCTCTGGGCCCTCTGCACCCAAAGGCACCAGGAGACAATCACTATGGAAACCTACTCAACAGGGTCAACCAGAAACAGGTCCCTCCACCCCAGCTGCAGACATCAGCCCTGCACCAAGACAGAGTGGGAGAGAGAGGAAAAAGAACAATACTGCAGACACACTGCACATGCTACATCACTGTAAATAATCAATGATTTAGTCAATATATTTTCACTAGCGCTGTTATAATGTCTGTTGAAGTACAATTTTCACTGCAGGGTCTAGCTACATCATACTCATGTGAGAGCTGAGCAGCCTGTTTTAGACAGCCCAGCATTGAAAGGAGATGTAATGGCCAAGCATTGCTCATCTTTCACAAGCGACTGACTCCTTGACCATGGTTAATGTCAAGCATCCGGGATTCTTGAACTTCAACTTTGAGGACTGTAACCAAGATTTTGCACATTAATGTGGACCCACTGCAGCTAAGGGCAATGTCCAGGGCTTGACCTGCACACATCATTTCACACTTACACCTACTTTATGAGTACAAGTGCAGCATCGGTAATGATCTCGCACATCTCAGCAAGGAAAGTCTGTCCTTAATGTTTGAGCTTTGACAATAAGGCTGGGAGATTTTCAATGGGCAGTCACAGCTGCACACTCCTTTGTAGAGCAGCAGTCTTCTGAGAAAAGTGACACCAAGTACTGCCTCTCTCAGATTCAGTGCTATGATAGAGGATGTTGAAGCATATTCAGGCTTTGTTTCAGTCTTTGCACGCTCTGAAGCATTGAAAAGTTGTGATGAAGGAAAGGTGAATAGGAGCTTCCTCAGGATTCATATCAAACTGGTAGCTCTCATGAAGCACTGGACTACAAATGATTCAGATGTCATATCCTCACTGATGGCTTCATAGCAGCTAATGTCAGTGTAATGTGATGGAAGTGTATTGTCTCACTGCTGCCTATTCTCTAGTGGTGATGTAGGGCAGGTGATGCATTAACACCTTCATGTGGGATCATCTATAGGTATCATCCAAATATTAACATGGATCACAAAACACCTATTCTGCAACACTAAAAGCAAAGGAACAAAAAAGCAAAGTCCACGTGTTCTTTCCAGAAAGCAGGGTGCGGCCTGCCAGCTGAGCAACAGGTTCAAAAACAATCAAAGTCTGAACCCAACTCAGTCACCCTGGAAAGGGGGTGCCTAGAGCTTGGTTCCAGCCTTGTGGGCTCTGTGATACATTGCTCTGTCCTACTTTCTCGGATGGTGCTCTCAGATAACGTCCTGTGCCTCTGCCTTCTCTTCATCCTCACAAGATTGCTGTCAATCTTGCATTTATATCCACATCCAGGACTTGCCCACTTTGTCAGCTCATATCATGAAGAGCATAGTATGGCACAGTAAATATCAGGGTTACATTGCAAAGTCCTGCTGGAATCATAGAATCCCTACAGTGTGGAAACAGGCCATTTAGCCCAACAAGTCCACACCAACACTCCGAAGACTAACACGGATTATTCCCCTACTCTATAATTCTACATTTACCTCTGACTAATGCACCTAACCTACACATCTCTGAACACTATGGGCAATTTCGCATGGCCAATTCACCTATCCTGGATTGTGGGAGGAAACCGGAGAACCCAGAGGAAACCTGCACAGACACGGGCATAATGTGCAAATTCCACACAGACAGTTGTCCAAGGCTGGAATCGAACCCAGGTCCCTGGTGCTGTGAGGCAGTAATGCTAACCACTGAGGCACTATGCCACCCAATGGTATAGACGTTGCAATCACATCATCAGGAGATCTGGTGGAAGGGTGAATAGTGTTATATTTTCATTGTGAATACAGCTGTGGGTTTCTTCAAATACGAAGAACCATGTTTGGAGAGGGTACCCGTTATCTCCCAGTAGTTATCATTTCCAAGCCAAGGACCGGGAAAGAGGCAGGCACCTATGAGTACTTTAGTACATGGTAGCTTCTAGGACATGTATCATGATCTTCCAAAATTTGGATTCAACGATCACAAACAATTTCAACATGAAGGAGCTGGAATCCTTTCCTATTCACAAATGTTTAAGATTGATAATAGGACCCCCTGAAAGCAATATAGATACAATCAATGTCACACTGCACGTGGGGCTAACCAGCAATGGTGGAGAATCATTGCCAACAGGGAAGGATTAGAAGAGGTGAGCTCTGGCAAAAGTAAGATCATTTTCAGTGCAGATGCACTTATGAGTGCAGGCTGGTGAGATGCCCCAGAGGTCCCTATTTGCTCCCAGATATGAGCCATTTACATGAATATTAAGTGCACCTTCGACATTGACAGCCACCAGGATGGGATTGCCACCCAATGCTTCTGAACACAAATCCTGCTTCAGTAGCCAGCAGATCTCTGATATGATGGAGAAGGAGATCCTTCATCATTCCCAAAATTGCTGTGCAGACGTTTACATGTAACTGCAAATAAGTCAGTACACTTGAGGGCTCACCATTCCTTTGTACCTCTTTGGTGGATCTACTACTTCTTCCACTAGAGGCTTTGATTGCTGGTCTTGCTGAAGCTCCTTTCTTCTCCATTTTCTGTTGAGTGGACACAAGTCCACCAGGATTCCGTGCAAAGCCTCAGACATCTCAGGGCTCCATTAGAATATAGTCAGAGAAAGGAAAGTGATTGACATTTGTTCCAAACAAGAAACTTCCGATTCGGCTTTCAAATTCCTTATTGCGTTAAAACTTGATGAGCTTACATGACAAGGAGGCAATTGGTGGCCACAATGCTCTTGATTGCTTGGGCCACAACTTGTTTTCTGCAATCTCTGTGAATTACTACCCTCCAGATGAGGTGAGACTTGAAAGAAGATGGAAAGCATCAGTGAATCAGTGAAGACATGATTATTGTATGGCTTCTTACATAGCCTTAAAATCAAAGTTTATAAATTCATTCCCATAGAAATACACAGAAGCTAATTACATCTCACATTGCATGCAGTTGCACCCATTTTGCAAAGTCATGGTGCTGTTAACTTCCAATTGGATATAGCAATGTTCTAACTTCATCTTAGTATGAATAACCTGTAGATTCAACATGTTACATGCCAATTTCCACCCATCATTCATGTTTCTTTTTGTGTTGCTTCCCTTTGGCTCTAAGACTTTTCAGCCTCCCCCATTTCAGTCAAACTTATATATCACAACTAATTTGCCCACTTTTCCCCTAGAGGCCATGGCTCTGGAGGTTCTCATGCTTTTGTTTATCTGACACCTTCCCGATTCAGAGGCCAGAGTTACCGTGATGTGCTTGAACAACCCCTTCCCCACTTTATGAGTTCCCAGCACACCATCCTCCCACTCTGCTATTAATGATTTCCTCCTATCACAATGAGCATTCCCACAGCAATCTGGTACAAAGAAGGCCATCCCCAGGCTTGATGTGTCCACTTTCTCCAGGACGCTATGGTATGATCCCTGATAAACTATATGATGATTAATGATCAAACCTCCATGACTGACCATGTCCCAATCCCCTGACAGATTGGCAGGGCATTGAACATAGCCTACTCCAAGACTGATCTCTTAACCTACATGTAATCCCTGAACTGATTGCACTTGATCTCAAGGACTGATTATGGCCTAGTCTTCAGACGTTAAAGTATACATTCTCCAGACATGTCTTGGACCAACAGCCCGACTGATTGTGACTAGCCATCTCGACTGGAATTAGATCAGCTCCTAGACTAACTGTGTAGCATCCACTACCCGACTGTCATCCAGCTTTACCCCACCAAGCCCTCACCTCCTTTGAAATTCACACGTCACCATTTTCTACAGCACACACAGTGGATCTGCCACAGTACTTTGTAGTCAATGCAACAGTTCTGATGGGAATGTTAGCACCATGCCATACAGCCACATGCCTATCCCTGTTTGATTCAATCACTTCTACAGGTTGCCTGCCTCTCCTTGTGTGCTAGACAGTAATCTAAACCATCAAGCCTGTCTGCCTCTAGGTCACACTAAAAGCCTTGTATTTGAAAAAAAAACTCTAAGACATGGAGACTGGCCACCCATCCAGAATGAAGGAGTTTGTGTACTACAAAGCAACATAAACCTGAGTAAGTAGGTGCTGAAGACCTTGTGCACTAAAATACAAACTGAAGATACCAGTTTCCGTGTCAGCACAAAATTTCTGATGTAGATGCATAGCTATTCCTGAGTGAAAAGCAACCTGGCAGCTTTTCATTGCTGTCCCTCAGCTCCAAAGTATATAATTGAGGCCCTAAAGTGTTGGTTGTTTGGACCAGGAGTAGGAATGAGGATGTTGTGAAACCTGTACTTTGCCAGTGCCACGTTATATTGATGAAGAGCTGAGGAGAATTGTGGCCATTAACTATGAAGTCCCCATATGCAGAAGAAATGTTTCTTTGCTAAGAGAATGTAGATGGCTGGCACAGGCATTCCATGAGTTCAACACGTGCTGATCAGTCGCCTGTTGTTGTGCCATTTAGTTTCTCGATAAGAGAGAAGAAAATTGGAAGCACAGTATTAGTGCGACAGACAGGGATATTAATTAGATGCAGTTTCATGGGAATAAGCTTGTTGCCACTCAAGAATGAAATTCTGAACAAGAATTTCCATTCTTACCTGATTACATCGCCTTACTATACCAGGGAGGGGAAGACTCTGCCAACTAACTAACATTTAAGAGAGAGTTAACAAGCACACAACAGACAACAAACCAATATGGTTCAAAAAGAGTGAAAAAGTAAACATTGGCAATCACTAATTCATTAATTTTACCACTTTTCAAGGTTATGATAACTTAGAAAAGATTAACAGGAGGAAACTTGACAATAGACAATAGACAATAGGTGCAGGAGTAGGCCATTCTGCCCTTCGAGCCTGCACCACCATTCAATATGATCATGGCTGATCATCCTTAATCAATATCCTGTTCCTGCCTTATCTCCATAACCCTTGATTCCACTATCCTTGAGAGCTCTATCCAACTCTTTCTTAAATGAATCCAGAGACTGAGCCTTCACTGCCCTCTGGGGCAGAGGGAAGATCCATCATGAGCAACCTCCTTGACTTGAGGAACTAACAACCCAAGTGGGCTGCAGAAAACTCTTCATTTTGAAAAAGCTTTTGGTAAAATTCCACACAAACATCTATTAATTAAGCTCATGGTCTGTGGGGATTTTCAGTAAACATTGGGAATGATTAAATTCTCTTTTGTAGGGCAGGGAGCTATAAGTATACACCAGAGGAGTTATGTCAGATTGGGGCAAGACACTAAGTGGGGTTTCGCAAAACTCAATTGCCCTTTAGAATGCATATGAGCAGCTTGGGATCATTAATTCAATGCAGGTTGGTTAAATTTACTAATGATGGCAAACAAGAAGGAGCAATGGAATCAGATCAGAATTGTTAAAGTTCAGTTAAATATGTAAGTGAGCCAAATGATGGCAGATGATATTTTATGCAGAACATGCTGCACCTAGAAAGTAGACAAACCAATGCAAAGAAAGCCTTGAGACAAATTCTTACTACCAGACCTGAATTATGAGGAAAGAGAAAAAGAATTAAGCTTCTCGGTCAAGCAAGAAAATATTTGAGAAGTAATCTTAAAGATATATATAAGGTTGCTAAAACTAGAGGAAAAGCCAGACTGCAAAATGAATTTAGATCGAATAGCAGGTGTGAAATGAGATGACTAAGTTCTAACCATGGAAAAATTGTATTCAATTCATAACAAGAAATCATTCTTCATACAAAATGTGATGAGTATTGTAGACTAAAATAATAAGCTTCACTGCTTAGGATATCTTTTGGATAGATAAACTGAAATAGGCGGAAAGGTCTTTTTAAATCCATATTATCACACATATTGAACTGCAGCACATAAAATAGGAGCATTGAAATACTACATTGTCAAGGAGCGCTGTCTCACAGGACAGATGTCAATCTACCAACATACCTACGTGTTAAGATGGATACATAAGATCACATGATTTTGAACTGGGTGTTCTGTCATGTGACATCCTGCAAATAACATTATAATAAACTAACTGATCACTCAGCTCATTGCTGACTGTGGCATCATGCTATATGTAAATTAGCTGATGTACTGATAGAACAATAGATACAATTTGAAACTATGCTGCCAAGAACGTTGGCTCAGAAGCTTCAAGAAATGGTGCAAATCTGACAGTCATATATCTGAGGGTTCAGCTTGACAAATACAAGAGTTTTAATGGGAGATTGATGTGGAACCATCAAGGAATTTCATTGCCACATTTTTTCGCTGCGGTGTTGTAAAACATAGTAAACTGTAGAAATGCATGTTATATTTTATATAGTCTGACATAGTTGTTTTTGTTTTTGCTTAACCATATTGCTTAAATCTAGTTACAATCTGATACAATAAATGCAAATGCAAGAACAAATGGAACTGTGGAAATGTTTGTGCTCTGTACTTCATCATCTGTAATAGGATGACTTTTCTCTCCTGTTCTAAAAACACATGAATAATATGTTTGAACTATCAGATAAAGAATTACAAATTGGTACTCCTAACCAGAAAGAAAATTCTTTTTATAAATAACCTTGGAAGGAAAAGGACCAATTAACACTGAAACACCATAAATTTAAAGAAACCATGAAGCAGTTAACAGGGAAGAGGAAACACATCCTCTCAAATGTCTGAACAAAACCAAGCTTCTTTGTTGAACATGAGAGAATTGGAATATAGGTAAGTTCCCTAAGGAAGAGCAGATAGTACCTGCCTTAGGTTGGCAGATTGTCGGTGTCGACAAATGAGACATAAAAAAACTATCCAACTGCAGGTGTTTGCAAAAGTAACTTAAACCAAAGGAAGATTAATTTATGAAAAGAATAACTTCATGGGCTGTATGAGACTTGTGTTGGATCAATCAATGGAGCTTATATCCTAAATTCATGCTGGTCATGCAAATGAAATTTGGTTAATGGTCTGTACCGTATATTTCTACACTTTCTTTGAAATTTGTTGATTTACAAGGAAAATGAATGAACAAAAGGAATTTGTATGGCACATGAAGCATACATGACTCAAATTATTGATCTAACAATAGGTTTTTGGTGTGAGGTGATATCCCAAGTTGGTTTTTTAAAGGCCCTTAGGCCTCTTCATCCATTCATATTCCTAAGGGTATATCAAAACAAGTCTGAGATTCCACCTGTACTGACAATCCATTACTAAGAAATTCTACTTTCCATGCAATGGGCCAAGTTAGGGACTAGGATAAAACATGTTCCATGGAAGGTGACATTTTAATGTATCATTCATCCTGTTTTTATTCTTCAGTGGTATCGTACCTCAAATGTTTACTTACAGAAATAGCAGAACTGCATTCTGTAAAGTTACTGAAGGTGAAAATGTGTAAACAAAGGATAAACTAACTATATTAATAATGTAAAATAGGAACATTTCAGGTGAAATTAAATGAAAGGTGCTCAATTTCCATTGAAGTATCCCTCAGCAAAACTGATACTTATGCCAATGGAAGGTATTACTACCTGATATCTATGATCACAATTCCTTGCAGTGAGGTAGAAGGACAATGGTGACTCATGCACCTTTATGTAGCAGAGCTTACACTGAGTCCACTGTCCTGAACTTTTGCTTTACTCTCACTGTTCCTTGATTGTTAGTCCTCATTTCATAATCTCCATTCAAAATGTAAGGCTGAGTATGATCTGTCTAATTGATCCAATGGCATACATTCTGAAAATGAATGCTTGTCATGCAATGGTAGGGTTCCTATCTCTGGACTGGAAGGTCTGTTACAAATCCCATCTGCTCCTACCTAACCGAATGGATTGATTAAAAATATCTATATTTTTGATATTCTAGCCCTAATTATAAATGTTGTTATTATATCAATTATTCTTCACAGGTCATCAAATGAAGGGGACAGTTGCAGCAGTCATAGTGAATGGTTGTTTTTTAGACTAGAGGATGGTATTGCTAAAGGGTTGATACTAGGACCACTGCATTTCCATGCAGGAGATACATGATAAACTCGGATGTAGACAGTGGCATGGGGTAGGAAAGTAACAGAAGAAATTTCAAGCAGAAGAGTTTAAATTGACACATTTTAGTAGGAAATTTTGTTTGAAAGAGTACAGGCAATGTGATCTAAAAAGTGCAAGTCTAAAGGGGATGCAAGAGTAGAATGATCTGTGAGTATATGTATATAAATCATTGGAAGTGGTTTTGTAAGTTGAGACAATGGTTAACAAAGTCATAGGCGATCTTTGACGATATAAGTAGAGGCACATATATTAAATATTTATGAGACTCTGCTTCAGCTTCAAGTGGAATATTGTGTCTAATTCTAAGGACCATATTTTATGAAAGGTGTGAAGACTTTAGTGAAAGTGCAGGAAAGATTATGAGCCTGGTCCAATAACTTCAGGCCATTAACTGTGTCCTCCATTCTTATTACCTCACCCTCTCATTTCCACTTCCCCTGTGTTTCATTTACACTGATTTACTCATATTAGAGCTGACGTATTTTCTGCTACTAACACTTAGTATTAGCACCTACTCTTCATCTGCATCTCCTCTTTACTATAATTTGCACCTCCCATTGCCTTTTGTTCTGGAGTAAGGTTTACCATCTATTCCACTTGATCTTTCTATCTCTTCTTGTACAGTACAAACCAATCATTTTCTCAGTTCTGAAGAAGTTCGATTGGATACAAACATTCACCCTGTTTCTCTTTCCATGGACTCTGCCAGAACCAATGAATTCCAATGAAACTTTCTGTTCTCATTAATCAGGATAATTCCAGAAATAAAGACTTCAGTTATTTGGATGATTTGGAGAACTTGAGATGGTTCCTCTTTGAGAAGAGAAAGTTGAGAGGAGAGTTGATAGAGGTGTTCTAAGTCATGAGCGATTTACAGAGAGCAGATAAAGAGGCCCCATTGAGTGAAGAGATGAGAGCCTGAGCACATGCATTTGGGTGACTGGCAAAAGAACTAAAAGCAAAATTTGGAAAAGCTTTCAGAATACCGTACACGAGAGAATAATGATGTCAGAATAAATTATACCTTTCCAAAGATAATGGAATCAGGGCTCGAAGAAAGAAAATTGGAAGCCCTTGACAATGTGGAAAAGGTGGGCGAATGGGTGTAGTCAAGTTGTTCTAGCAAAGAGCTCACATTGACCTGTTGGATCAAATGGCATACCTCTATGCTTTTAACCATTCCGCATTTCTATGACTTTGACAATTGAACACATACCTTTAGAGTCCACTCGTCAGTGTCTTGTGAACAATCGGTAGATCTTTGTTATTGTTCCTTCGATTTTTTTCAATGCTGTTGAGTGGTGAAGTGTATAAATATGTGATTTACACATACACATCTAGATCATTATCATAATCATCATGATGAACAACTAGCACCTGTTTAACTCTAATGTTGAAACCTAATTTGCTAATAGACTGCTTACAGATGCAATATGATTGTTTAATTAAATATGTGAATAAGCTAACAAACATTTGGGCTGATGTTGTTCTGAGAACCAAAAAGCATCTACAATTAAAAGTGAGCATCATTGGCCAGAATTTCAAAAAAAGATCCAACTTTTTCTGAGGTGAGGTTGACTGAACCAGAATTCAAAGTGCATGATTGATTTATTAGTTTCTTAAGCAAAGATAATCACAAATTGTCAAAGACTTAACAGCTAACCATTCTGATGGACTTTGTTACTATAGAAAGATAACTATCAGAAATAAAAAAGGCCAAAGATCACAACAGTCGAATCTTTATCAAATCTGGAGAACAGGTGATGAAAGCAAAAACAACTGCATATTTGAAAGGAAGACCATAAGAGAAGTAGACCATTCAGCCCATTGAGTCTATACTGCCACTCAAAAAGATCATGGCTGACAAGAAATCATTGGGAAGAAAACAATACCATCGAAGATATCACTCAGGCTCACTTCCACTTTATAAAGGAGGAAGACTAGAACATGCACACAGGTGAGTGCAAAGGACTATTATTTGCATAGTTAACTACTGTGTTGAGAAGAAATCAAGGATAATAATATCATTAGACACTTCAGCTATCCCAGAACATGGCTTGATTATTTTTTCACTCTAAATTTATCTTAAACTGTTGAATGTATCAGCCAGCAGTTGAACAAAATGCTTACTAATCCATACCAGATTCTGTGTCTGTTGCCTCCAATCAGGTCAGAATTTTTAATTCACATAAAAATGGGATAAAAATAAGATTTACACCAAAAACACTGACAAAGTAGATGGAAAAGTTTGTTTCCCCTTGTGGGAAAGTCTCAGACCAGTGGATATAATCTTAGAATAAGGCATTGCAGACTTAAGACAAACAGAAGAAGGAATTTATTTTCTCAGAGGGTTATGAACCTGAGGAATTATTTAGCTACAGTGTTGTTGAGCTGAGGTAATTCAATATACCCAAGGCTGAGATAGACAGATTTTTAACCATAATGGGAATCAAGGGTTATGAGGAAAAGACAGGAAAGTGGAGTGGAGATTTATCAAATAAGCCATGATCTTTTTGATAGGTGATATAGACTCAATGGGCTGAATGGTCTACTTCCTTTATGGTCTTCCTGCATCAAAAATAATCCAGAGTTTCTTTTAAGTCCTGAATCTCTTGTTGATTGATATCAATTTTTACAAATCTTGGATTCATAATGTTGAGGTCCTTCAATAGTGTTTAGCCGTTCAAATGGCATAGTTACCTCCTATTAGAATTTTCATAGGAGTGATTCATGCATCTACCATTTATATCCCCTGTGGAATGGAGTCAAATGACTTTTCCAAGTAATCTACCTGGTCAGATATCTTTGGGAAAACAGGAGGCAACCAATGTGATGGTTGAACCTGTGGAAGAGTCAATCTGTCCAAAACATTAACTCTGAATTCTCTCCACAGATGCTGCCAGACCTGCTGAGCTTTTCCAATTTGATTTTTGATTTTATTTCAAAGATATTATGGCATGTTAGGGTTTTTTAAACATCCAGGTGTTCAGGGAGAGTCAACTTAGTTTTGTGAAAGGAAAATCATGCTTAACAAATTCATTGGAGTTCTTTGAGGAAGTAATATGAAGGGGAATTCATTGATATACTATGATTAGATTTTCCAAAGTCATTTGGTACTGTGCCACAGTAAAGATTATTGCAGAAAATGAAAGCACATGGTGAAAAGGATAATGTACCAGCATAGATAGAAGACTTGCTGGCTACCAAGAAACAGTGAGGAATCATCAATGACTCGTATTCTGGTTAGCAAAATGTAGTGAATGGTGTACCACAAGCGTCAATACTGGGCCTCAACCTTTTATGTTTTGTATAACTAACTTAAATAAAGGAATTAATGATGTGGTTGCTAAATTTGCCAATGAGACAAAGATAGATAGAAAATTAAGGTGTGAAGAGGACAAAGTGAACCTATAAAGGGATAGAGATATGTTAAGTGAGTGACAAAGACATGGCAAGTGGGGTATAATGTGTGAAGATGTGAAATTGTCCATGTCAGCAGGAAGAATAAAATGGAAGCACATTTTTAAGTGGTGAGAGGTTGCAGAGTTCTGAGATGCAGAAGGATTTAGGTGTCCATGTGCAAGTTAGTAAGTAAGTACAGGAAAGCAAATAGAATGATATTGCTTATTACAAGGAATATTGAATACAAACATGAGGATATTGTGTATTACACAATGCATTGGTGGGATCACATCTGGCATACTACATACAGCATTGGTTTCCTTATTTAAGGTAAAGTATAAACATGTTGGAAATAGTTCAGAGAGGGTTACCAGACAAATATCTAGAGTAGACAGATTGTCTTATGAGTAAAGGTTGGACAGGCAAGACCTGCATCCACCGGAGTTCAGAAGAGGAAGAGGTGACTTGATGAAACGTATAAAATCTGAGGTGTTGGAATGGGTGAATATGGAAAGATTGTTTCCACTCATGGGAGAATCCAGGACTAGGGGTTACCATTTAAAGATAAGGGATTGTCCTTTTAAGACAGAGATAAGGGAATTTTATTCTCACAGAGGTTTATGAAACATGGTGGAAGCAGAATCTTTGGATGTTTTTAATGCAGCAGTAACTAGATTCACAATAAGCAAGGGGGTGAAAGGATATGGGGGAATAGGTGAGAATGTGGAGTAATCAGATCAGCCAAGATGTTATTATACAGTGGAGCAGGCTGGAAGGATTGAATAGCGTACCTTTGGTTACATGTTACACATCATAAAGATATGTTATTCATGTAAGTGACAGTGCAAGGTGCTCTGGTGTTTTTTTTTGCTCTAATGCATGACTGATTCTTACACCACCAGCTGAAAAGACAGCAGAAGGTGCTTTTATGGGAGTAATGATACGGAAAATGTTATTCTCTGTCAGAACATTGGACCACTTCTGTTGACTCCCTTCAGGACAGAAGAATGAATTTGGAATTGACCAGATGCTGCAATATCCCTCAATAGGAGTACTTTCTGCTGTCTCCATATTGAGGTAAGCCATTGTCCTTTGTTCAAGTGCTGTTAGAGTTTTCAATCTGTAAGTAGTGCCACCATTACCACTCCAGATTCTTTACTGTGCAAGTGATCAGTGTAGATACTATTATTAGAATCCATTTGACAAGTTTCAAATGCAGTAATATTTAAGCAAAGTACAGAATTCTGCAGAAATAATCTGAAATAATAACAGAAACTGGTGGGAAAAAAATGTTCAGAAGGTTACACAGAATCTGTGAGGTGAAAGAAATAGAGGAGCAAACAGAAAAGAAAATAGAACATAGAACATAGAAGAATACAGCGCAGTACAGGCCCTTTGGCCCTCGATGTTGCGCCGATCCAAGCCCACCTAACCTACACTAGCCCACTATCCTCCATATGCCTATCCAATGCCCGCTTAAATGCCCATAAAGAGGGAGAGTCCACCACTGCTACTGGCAGGGCATTCCATGAATGTGGTTTACATCTTTTAGACTCACATTCATTCCAATAATTACATACTGAAAACTCTGTTCTCCATTCTGTTCCCTTTTTATGATTTTGCTTTTTTTTTGATAGCATGTAGCTCTCTGTACATCTTTTATTTTTCTTGTTTCTTTACTGTTCCTCCTCCATTCTTTTTGACCCTTGGAAAACTGACTCTTCTGTTCTTCAACCTTTTAATCTTTACTCAGTCACAGACTTTTCTCCTTGTCCCATCCCCTTGCTAAAAACTCATTATGTTTTTAACTTCTCGCAGTTCTGATAGTCACAGACATAAAACATTAAAAACAAAAACAGATTGCTGGAGAAGCACAGCAGGTTTGGCAGCAACTGTAGAGAGAAAACAGAGTTACTGTTTTGAGACCAGTGACCCCCTTCATCATAACATTGCATGCTGCTTTGCGCTCTCTACAAATGCTGCCTATATGGCTGAATATACTGCACTGCAAAGACTTTTACTTTAAATTTCAAATAAAATCTATCTGTTTCCTCGTCCATGCACTGTGCTAATATTATGAAACATTTTATGCTAATATCTGTTCACAACAAATACATTTTCATTATATTTGCAAAGCAGAGAGCTAAATATGGGTTTCCTGTCAACATTTACCATAGCTTATCAATCAGGTTGAATTAAATGTATATTGAATAAAGAAGACCAGACTGTTTCAGTCTAATTCCTATATTGTCTTTTTCGCTGCATCAGCCACAGTGCTGTCATGGCTCTCTAGTCTGTTTCTGAAGTGTTTTTGATTCATATTGAACTCCTAAGAGTTAACCTCATACTCTAGGCTGACATTCCAATGTAGTATTGTCGGAGGTGACATCTTTTGGAACGAGGTTTAAAACTAAAAAAACTGTCTGCTGTTTTAGGTGGATGTAAAGGGACACAAGGCATTCCTCTGAAGATGGGCAACTCTGGTGAATAATTATCTTTCAATCAACATCACTAAGAGAGCAGCTTAGGAGCTAATTACTGCAGACACTGGAATCTGTACTGAAGACAAAAAATGCTGGAAATCACAGTGGGTCAGGCAGCATCCGTGGAGAGACAGCAAGCTAATGTTTCAAGTCTAGATGACTCTTCATCAGAGCATTGATAAAGAGTCATCTAGAAAAGAGAACAGCTTATCTGGTCATTATCATATTGTTGACTGTGGCCATTACTTTCCTACATTGCACCACCATCATTAATTGGCTGTGAAATAGTTTGTGAATTCCTGAGGTCTCTTATTTTCTGCTTCATTAAATCCACCCTCACTTTGGGTGATACTCAACCTCTGGGAGATGATTAATAATCTATGTCCACAGATATTGGATTGAAATTTGTTTTAGTTGTCCTTTATCTTGAAAAGTTATTTCTCATTCTTTCCATCAAGAAGCATATAATGGTCACAATAAGAACACCCTATTATTTGAATATTGTCAGCAGATATTCTCAGCTTCTCAAAATAAAGTGTTATTTACATTCAAAGGTCTGGTTATTAAGTAGCTCATTTATCGCTGGAGACATTTGGAAAGGTGTAGATAACAGAGTTGAACTTGTTTGTCAACAATATCTTCAAGTGCATCACAGGAGTGACTTCCCGTCTGGCCCATTACAACAAGTACAGCACCAACAAGTACAGCACCATCCAGATCATCCGTTGCTGCCCAGGGAGCTGGACAAGCATGCCGTGTGGGAGAGCACAAAGGTGGTGACCAAACTGTCCCGACAAAAAGAGTGGTTGTATAATGTAGCATTCCAGAGACCAAAGTGACTATGATCTTATTGGATTGACATGAAAACCCATTGGTTTACCAACATCCTACATAGAAGAATAGTTACCGATCATAATCCAAGCATAGCTAGCAAATCTGTATAATGTGGCAAAGTTAGAAATCATTCATGTTGGATACAAGAAAAGCATATTAGATTTTTTTTCACACTGTAAAGCATTAGGGACTGGGGGGGGAACCAAGGAATTTGACTGTCAAGGTGCACAATCACCACAAAGCTCGCATCTCAGTCAAACTCCATATGGAGTACTGCATTCAACATTGGATATATCCTCCAGAAGAATATATTAGCCTTGGTGGACTACAATGCAGATTACTAGAATTATATAAGGCTTAGAAAGTTAAATTATGCAAACAGATTTGCATAAACATAACTTGTATTCCCTTTAGTTTATAAAGTTGAAGGCTGATCTAATTGAGAAGGGATTAGAAAAGGATTCAAGAAAAGATATAGCGAACACTTTATCTGGTGGCAAATCCAGAAAGAGTAGACACACTTTAGAAAGACCATTCAACAGTGAAATCAGGAGGTATATTTTCAGACAATGCTGGTTTAATACAATTTTCAATACTGAGTTTGTCAGATTCTTACTAGGCAAGATTATAATGTAGAACTGCTGGAGTTGGACTGAGGTGGACAGGGTCAAAAATCAAATGACACCAGGTTATAGACCCACCATGGCAGGTAGAAGAATTTGAATTAAAAAATGGAGAGCTGATGGCCTAGTGGTTTTACTGGTGGACTGTTAAGCCACAGACCTAGATAATGTTCTGGTGATACAGGTTTGAATCCCACAATGGCAGATAGTAGAATTTGAATTCAAAAAAATTCCTGGTGAAGCACTTATGCCCGAATGTCAATTCTCCTGCTCCTCGGATGCTGCCTCACCTGCTGTGCTTTTCCAGCACCACACTCTCGACTCTGATCTCCAGCGTCTACAGTCCTCACTTTCTCCAGGTTATAGTTCGACAGGTTTATTTGAAATTGCAAGCTTTCAGAACTCAGCTCCTTTGTTAGGCATGGTCTGATAGAGATGTATAAGAAAAAGTGAGGGCTGCAGATGCTGGAGATCAGAGCTGAAAATGTGTTGCTGGAAAAGCGCAGCAGGTCAGGCAGCATCCAAGGAGCAGGAGAATCGACGTTTCGGGCATGAGCCCTTCTTCAGGAATGAGGAAAGTGTGTCCAGCAGGCTAAGATAAAAGGTAGGGAGGAGGGACTTGAGGGAGGGGCGTTGGAAATGCGATAGGTGGAAAGAGGTCAAGGTGAGGGT